>NC_091821.1:160716687-161020804 GCF_038994185.2 Dermacentor albipictus | reverse complement strand
ATTTTGAGAGACCTCTAGAAAAATGATGCCGTTCTCATTCTGTAGTAGAGGAATTTGATGTGACAGCCATGTTATTTCATTCTATATCATGCTTCAAATGTTTCCTATTTTGTTTCAGTGTGACCAAATGCTTGAATATTTGTGCACTGACATATCTTAATTGTTTTTAATTCTAGCTTTTTAATTAAAATGTGATTTGTTTGCAGCAATATTCAGTGCTTATGATGTGATTCAGAGTGTTAATAATATCTGTGTACATATTATATAATAATACTAATGCCCTATTACAATATTTATGAAGGTCCTATTTTTAGTATAAGAATGGCATTTTCTGACTGGAGCACTACGCTTTGCTAAGCAGTGGTTTTGATTTGTGGTCTCATAGTCGCTGCTTGTCTTCTTAGGTGAAAGCAAGAGATCTTGACAAGGGTCACAATGGTCAAGTACGCTACTCCATTGTCCAGCAGCCTAATCAGAAAGGCACAAAGTTCAGTGTTGATGAGCTCACTGGAGAAATCAGGACAAACAAGGTAAGAGGGCTCATGCATGTTTGTGTGTACCCTCTCCTATTCTGTTTTTCTGGGCACAAACCCTTGCTATATTCTGCATCTTATGATGGAAGAGTGGCTGGCCTTGCAAGTTGTAACTTTGATTTGCCGTATCCATAGCCATGGAAACGCATGGCATGTCTGGTGTTGTGGCTCCCGATAACAGTGGAACAAGCCAATTACTAATGCAAGATGTCTGTCATTTTTGTGATGATTATAGGCTGCTATATTTCACATTTTGGTATAAGAGCAGCAGATGAATTCCATACTGAACTGTGCAGTAGCCAGGAGAACCGCGTCACCACATCTGGATGTTCCGAGGCTGCTGAGCACGAGGTCGCGGGATCGAATCCCGGCCACGGTGGCCGCATTTTGATGGGGGTGAAATGCGAAAACACCCATGTGCTCAGATTTAGGTGCACGTTAAAGAACCCAAGGTGGTCGAAATTTCTGGAGCCCTCGACTACGGCGTGCCTCATAATCGGAAAGTGGTTTTGGCACGTAAAACCCCATTTTTTTTTTTTGATGT
Source organism: Dermacentor albipictus (assembly GCF_038994185.2). NCBI lineage: Eukaryota > Metazoa > Arthropoda > Arachnida > Ixodida > Ixodidae > Dermacentor > Dermacentor albipictus. The sequence goes on along the minus strand of NC_091821.1, from coordinate 161,019,727 downwards.
TCCGAAGAAGGAGATAATGTTCCATGCGCAGTTGGATCTTGATATAACAAATCACGCGGGTCTGCCGAAAATCGTTCGCTATTCTAAAAGGTCATTGGCTGCAGTGAAAGCCCCAAAATGAACCATTCTGCCCATCAACCCATCAGTTCACAAGTTGTCGCTGTTTGAGCTATCTATGAAAACGTCGCTGTCGGCTCTCGGCCTGGGCTGTTGCTATTTTCCATAGATTCCGCTGCCGTTCACCACCAAAGCACCAACGCTTATGTGCCGAGCTGACGCTGAGAAAACTGACTAAAATGAAGCTCCCGGTCGCCTCCAAAGCACAATGTTTCTTGTTTGTTTTTCGCATTCATTGCCATGGACACATCAACTGTCTCACTTGAGGTGGACGCCTGAATGATTCCAAAGCGCAGGCGCGCATAAACGACACCGCCTGGAAAGTGCAAAGTGCGACTGTGTGTCATCCCCACGAGTATGGAGGTTGCATTTCTCCGCGCGCGTGGCTAGTATGGCCGCAGAAAGAAAGAAACGTGTGCAGAAAGAAGGGCGAAAGAAGAGACGCGCCTCCGTTGCTAGGGAACATTTGTTTGGGCGGAGCATGCGCTCGCAAAACCCATGCGTTGTCGCCTCTGCAATGGGTAACAAAATTCTCTCGCAAATTTGTTTATTGAGCGCCATCTCAGGTTTTCCAAACCCGTGCACCGCGGCATCCGCTTTTGCATCTTGTTGTCTGCTAGCCTACTGTTTCGGATGCTGTGAAGGATACACGAAAATCTAAGAAACCCCGAATTCACGAATTATAGTTTGCAGTACTGATGCATTGTCAGCATGACATGGAAACTGAATAACCATCTTTATTCTGAAAAGTTCCGCATTCTGAAGTTCAAAGTACTGAAATATTTTTACATTGAAACCATAAGAAGTTGGCAGGGTATTTCTGAAAAATTTGTTTATCTGAAAAGTCTGTTAATGTGGTGTTCGTAGTAACGAGGTTTCACTTTAGTACTAGGGATGAAATTAAAAAGGCTTTGCAAGATGCATCTCAAGAAAAAGCAGCGGGAGAAGATGGAATAGGCAGTTGATATAAAATATAGTGTAGATAGTGTACTCGAAAAGCTTGTGACTACATGCAGTTGCCTCATGACTTCAATTGTAACATAAATTGGAAGTATGCCAACATATTATACCATACAAAAGCAGATGTTTAAGGATAGAAAAACTTCAGTCCCATTGCCTTGCTCTTGGTGTTGTACAGATCATTGACTAACCTAGGAAATTTTGAATAGAATGAGGGCAACAGTGACTTCAATCAACCCACAGAACAGGGTGGCTTTAGGAAGGGATATTTGACAATCTGTCATATCCATGTCATCGATGAGGTAGCTGAGAGACCTACACAATACAACAAATCTTTATAGATAATGAAAACACGACCAGTTCAGTAGAGGTACCAGCATTCTTTGAGGCTTGCAAATATTTCAAACGAATTGATTGGTTTTCAACTGCACTTATACTTTACGAAATATTTAAAATGTATTTAGATATTACTTTAATTGCTTTGTGGTATCTCTGCTTGAGAGCAAGTTAGTGGTGAAATGAGCCTTGTCTACTACATGGCACCATTTAAAGAACTGTTGATACTGGTTGCTGTTTAGTACAGTTCTCTAAGTCTATAGTATTATTTGCTGCTGGCCGTGAATTCACATTGTCACTGGGAACAGTTCGGAGCGCTGGTTCGTGGGTGCATTCAATTTGATTGCTGGGGAAGGATCTGTGCTTGATGTATGAGTCGTATGCCATGGCGAAATTTTTGAAATTATGGCCATTATGGTTGAATAGTTAAATTACTGTATGTATAGCATGTATAGCCAGCTTAAAGCCAGAGTTGGCCATTAGATGCTGACTTATCATGCATTAACTTCACATTGAGGAGGAGCTGTGGCTAAGGATGTTACTTCAAACTTTATATTAGTAACGCTTTTTTCGCAGTCTTTGGAAGTCTGAGTGAGAAGAGCTTAATTTATGTAGTGCTACTTGCCAAGGTAACATAGTTTCATCCTAACCACTTTCATCATCATCATCATCATCATCATCATCATCATCATCATCATCATCATCATCTTTTATGTCCATTGCAGGATGAAGACCTCTCCTAGCGATCTCCACTTACCCTTGTCCTGTGCCAACATATTCCAACTACGACACTTATATTCTAATGCTTTCTTTAATGCAGGTTTTTGACCGGGAAGGTGATGATGGCCGCTTTGTTAGTGTCACAGTAAAGGCAACGGATCGTGGTAGCCCACCTTTGGAAGGAGTGTGTTCATTCAAAGTGGAAATAACGGATATCAACGACAACCCGCCTCTATTTGACAGACAAGAGTATAGGGAGAATGTGAAGCAGGATACGCAGGTGGGTTTCTTTGAAAATTCATGTCTGCGTGGTGTGTTCTTTCTCTGTGATTACTAGTATAGTGATGAGATTTGTACTGGAGGTGACTGATGCTAGATATAAAATATTTCATGATTTTTCTGTCCTTGCTTCTCATATTTGTTTTCTTGCTCATCTCCATGACCTTTCTTGTCTAAAGTGACGGTAGTGGTTATTATGCTCTGTATTTCTCTAAGATAATCCTTTTTTATTTTTAATTTTTTTTAGGTTGGGATTCATATCCTGCGAGTTTCTGCTTCTGACGAAGATGCAGATAACAACGGTGCCATTGTCTACAATCTGACAGCACCTTATGACCCTGATCACCTGGCTTATTTTTCCATCAACCCCGATTCTGGCTGGATAAGCCTGCAAAAGGCCCTCGATGTTAGTATTTCATGAAATTTTGTTTGCCTTTTCTGAGTAGAGCCTTAATTGCAGTAAATATATTAATTGTGAAAATTGGCTGAAAGTATCAGCAATTTAACCTGCTCCTTTAGTGTATGAAACTTGCTTTCAGTTTGGATGTTAGCAATTTGAGCCTGCTAGATTTTGTCCTTGGACTGTTCACTATCTACTGCACCATAAGAGGAATGAAATTTAGAAGTGACGTGTGTTAAAGCTTGAGCGGGTCGGGCCAGCTTTTTTTCATACGATGAATGTTGTGTAGCTAAGAAATGCCTTCTGCATGTGTGCTTATATCTGAACGTGCTGTCTGCAGTTCATTTCTAAGTGCCTTGTGTTTTTCTACTTCTATACTGTCTAGCTGTTCATCTCTGAGATGGGTGGAAATGAGTTGCATTACATGGTTATAAAGTATCTACAGCATGTATATGAAGCTGTCAAGGAAAAGAAATGAGGAAAGTAGAACATGAGGCAGTTGGGCCAAACACACAAAGTATTCACATTTACTGTACATTTCAAGCTGAAAGCGTAGGTCATACGACACTCATTTGTTGAGCTACCTCAAGGCTGGAGGGATGCTAGTCATGCCCTGTGCCCTCCTTGTTTCCTGTAGCTTTCTCGGCTCTTTCTGGGCATTGAACCCATGACATAATCTAAAAACTGCCATACGCTTTTGAGCTTTTGCTTTGCAGCATCTTGTGCCTGTTTTCTGCTCTATCAGTTATTCAGTCCATATTTTTTTTAGTGTGAATAGTGCTTATGCTGCACCACAATAACCTCAAAATTTTCTCGGCATGAAATTGTGAAACCATTATTTACATTAAGAATGTTCTTACTTTTGGTTGAAATTCAAGGAAAAGTATCTTTTGCTAGTTGTCTGGCAAATCATCTAAGAAAATTCGATACCATATTGGGAATGTTGCGTAGAAATTTGTGTCATGTTTGTGTGCTACTAAGGCATTAAAATATTCTAACCTTTGAAGTCTGGTATTTTAGTTCTATTCTTGGTATAAGAAGTTTTTATTAAAGTTGTAGCATGGTAAAAAGAATACATTTTATGCATTAAGTTCAACCAGTTTGCTGAAAAAAAGAAACGGGTTGCTTTCAAGCAACATTGGACCAACCTTTTACCGTATTTACTCGCATAATGACCCGCCGTGGTTGCTCAGTGGCTATGGTGTTGGGCTGCTGAGCACGAGGTCGCGGGATCGAATCCCGGCCACGGCGGCCGCATTTCGATGGGGGCGAAATGCGAAAACACCCGTGTGCTTAGATTTAGGTGCACGTTAAAGAACCCCAGGTGGTCAAAATTTCCGGAGTCCTCCACTACGGCGTGCCTCATAATCAGAAAGTGGTTTTGGCACGTAAAACCCCAAATATTATTATTATTATTACTCGCATAATGATCGCACTTTTTTTGTCAGAAAAATTGAAGCAAATTCAGGGGTGCGATCATTACGCGGGTTAAATTTCCCGGGGAAAAAAAAAAATTTTTTTCGTCCGCGTTTGCTGCGGGATGCGAGATTGCGGGTGCGGGACACCAAAACAAAAATGGCGGCTAGCGGAGCGAGCCGAACGCGCCGAACGCGATTTTTTTTTTTCTTCTCGTGAGTACATTGAGTGCATTGAAACAGTTTCTTCCGTATTAGTGATGAATAATATCGTTAATATCGGCAAGTTTGCGGCAATAACGTAGCCATGTCCACTTTGAGGGGACAGAAATAGGTGGGCGCGCTTAGCTGCCAGTGACAGAAACACATGACGGGCATGCTGCGGAAACTGCGGCATCTGTCTTCACTACTTTCCGCTAAGGGTGGGCGAATATCTTAGCTGTGTTACACGCGTCGGCGTATGAATAGGGTACACTTTTAACGTATCAGAGTAAACGTGGCTACTATCATTGCCGCGCGCGATTTGTTGCGTGCTCACGAGTGCAAAAGCAGATGAAAATAATCGAAATGCGCCTTTATTGTTTTTGTTGACATCAGCCATTATAAAGCCAACCCATAATAAAGGCAAGTTTGGTTGTACCTCATTTTGTCATGGAAGTGCGGAAAGTGATGAAAGTAATGAAATGAGGCATCTACTTAAGAATGTTTAGTGCGTGCAGGCCGCTTGGCTTGTCTTGAAGAGTCGTTCGCGTAGCATTCGACAGGTGGTAAGCGCGATCATTATTCGCTAGACTTAGCACACGACATATCGCTGCGGCAAGTTCGGGGTGCGATCATTACGCGGGAAATAAAAAAAATCGAATTTTGACGACAAATTTTAGGGGTGCGATCATTACGCGAGTGCGATCATTATGCGAGTAAATACGGTAAATCTGTCTGTGGCTTTAAAACCAATTTTCTAGTCTTAAACTTCCGAAATTGCCACTTGCACTTTCCTTGTACCTGACGTCAGTTTTCTATTTACAGCGTGATCAGTATCAGCTGCGAGCCATTGCACTGGACAAAGGAGTTCCTCAGCACCAAGCAACTGTGGAAGTGATAATAGATGTCGTTGACAGGGCTAACAATCCTCCCATATGGGACCAGCCTGTGTACGGTCCAATATTTATCAAGGAAAACCTTGAAGTCGGCAGCCGCGTCATTTCCATCAAAGCCAGGTGAGTAGAATAGTGTGGTGAACAGGGTAGAGATTCGTGGATTTGATCACTGTAGGGCATGTTTGGCTTGATAATATAGTGCCTTTGTTGAAGATTGTCTAGTAAGAAGTGTCTTCTCACAACCACGTTAGGTCTGCTTTAAAAATTTTTGTCATACCAGGACAAGCCAGAATGCCCTGAACTTAGTATTCCTTCTTTTTCAGAAAAATAATTGGAGTAAAATTCTTCTCTAATTGAAACTTGAACTGTGGTGATCGGTATGTCAGATGACCATCTGTAAGGGCACCTTTAGAATTACAGGATCCTTGCTTTGGAGCTACTCCGTAGGCTTTGTTTCAGCAGAATGTCTGTGGATAATCCCTGCCACTTTGTTGCATAATATGTTCTGCGTAATAGACTGCCCTCAGAAGTCTTGAAAGCAATATTGTTGGCAATTCCTTTCAGATCTGGAATCCCGGAGAATCCTGATGTATTCTACACACTGATGAAAGGAAGTACCGAGCAGACCAACAAGAAGGACACTTTCTACTTGAACCAGAAGGTGGAGAACGGCCACACAGTAGCAGAGCTGGTGGTCAATTATCCTCTGGATTATGAACGTATCCAGCAGTACAATCTTACCGTTCGAGTTGAGGTTGGTGCATTTCTTTCTCATCGACTTTCATGGGTATTTAACAGTAATTTTTTAATGCAGTGGCTCCATTTTCTGTTACACTGAAATTTAATGTTAAAATTAATATGTGTGTGCTTGATGGGCACTCCTTGATGCCTGAGCAGAACCAACTTTTGTTACATACTACATAGAATTAAGCACCAGGAACCAATGGATTATCATCTGTATATCTTGGCTGTATTAAAAAATGTGCCTGGACTGAATGTTCCTTGACTCTGCCAAATGGAAGGAAGTGTTGCTTCTTGACTGAAGTATTTGCTGTAGTGCTCCAGTAATGCTCATAAGTGATTCTTGAGCTATAACTTCATAAGTGGGCCAATTCAGAATTTACCAAAAGGCACTTGAGGTGTTGATTGGGCAATTCCTTGTCATAAAAATCGGCAAGGAACATCATTGACGATGTGACTGCTTCAGTTACGAGTACCACTTCCCTCCACTTGGTAAAGGCAAGGAAAAGTGTGCTTTCTTACACATTTCGTTCCAGCGAAATATTCATGAATAGGAAAAAAAAAATTTATTCTTTAGGGAAAAAATATCCATAAATTGCTCTGTCTTTCAGTTTCCAGGCCAGGTCTTCTACCCTAGTAAGCTAGAGTACCGAAAAGCAAAGTGGAGTAGTGTAATGCTTCTTGCAGTTTCTTTTTTAAAGTTTCCATGCAGATGTATGCTAAACCTAAAAGCTTCCAGATGCCCCTTTTGATAATTTTTGTGATTTCCAATTGTTCATTTAGCAGTCTGGTTTTCATGGGCAGTAGTGCACTTTCCTTCTTATGAACAGCAAGTGTAAATTCACATTCTGTGTTTCTTTAGTGCCTATTTGTGCTCTAAAGTGGTGCTTCATACATTTAATACCCATGACAACTATCTTTTCTCCAGAACAATGGCATCCAACAGTTGGCTTCTGAAGCAACTGTCTACATAGTCCTCGAGGACGTCAACGATGAGATCCCCCTCTTTATTGAGCGGGAGCAAGAGACAGTGTTGGAAGGTTTGCCACCGGGGACCAAGGTGACCCAGGTCCAGGCCCAAGACAAGGATGGTACCTACCCAAATAACAAGGTAGGGACTTTGGTAATGCCAGTATTAGTTGTACCTAGCCAAAGGTCCATCATTTTTGCAAAATATTACATGGAACGGGACAGCAATAGAGAGCAAAACTGGACACGCAGAGGGCTGCTTTCTGGAAGTGCTTGTAGATTTGTTATGCCCAATTATTCACTATTATGCTTGTTCCCCTGGTGGACTTACTATTTTTATCACCAACACAGGGTGCCCTGTTTGGTTAAAACAAAGCACCAACCAAGTGGGTGGAACTTTGTTGGGGCTCTGTTTTCGTTTAAGGGGGGACATGGCGATTAAAAGTATCATTATTATCATTAAAAGTATCATTAAAAGTATCATTAGAATAATAGATGTAGATTAGAGAAATGCTATTTTCCAAAATTCGTTTTTTTATGATATTTTGGGTCTAAAGACCCGTGTCCCCCCTTAATTGATCAAACTTGACTCTACTTGTCAGCATTGTATTTGTTCAAAGGATATATACATTTGTTCTTCCTTTATTTTTGCAAGAAAATGAAAAATCTTGCAACAAAAATATTTTGCAAGAAAGTTTCATTACAATTTGATTTGATTAGAAAATCTAACCATTTGCTCATTGCTGAAGAAGAATTGGGACTATGAACGACTAATGCACGCCCAAGATTCAGGTGGCCAATTGCAGCTCTTTTGGGGTTTTCATGCAACACTAAGCACCAAACTAATAGGGAATATTTAAAATGCCAAGCACCGTCTATCGACTTGTTGCAAAGCACCACCTGCCATCTTGGTGATGGCGTGGCAAAACGAAAGTGTTCGCTTGACAGCATAGCTACTCGTATACAGTCGCCGACCGTTTATTCGGACCTCATGGGGACTGCAAAAATGTCCGAATAAACAGGTGTCTGAAAAAGCAGATTAAGGGGGGGAAAAAAAAATGAAATCCTTTATTTCCACGCACTTGTTCGGGCTCGACAGTAGGCTTGAAGAAATCGTGAATGCGGCGTTGCACGCTGTTCCATTTATGCACAATCAGATAAGCCTGAATCTCGAAGAGGGTCGTACGGCTGAAAGCACAGTCACTGCTTGTACACGCTCCGCATGCGACGGCAGCGTAGCACATGGTGCGTCATCTTCCGACTCGGTCATCGTCTGGCGGTGCAGCAGAAACCTGATGAATGATCTCGTTGTCGTCGAGTTCTGCGCATTTCAGTACAGCAGTGTCAGCAGCTGTGAAACTGTCGAATGAGACGGTGTCCGGAATCGCAATGCAACCACTGCGCAGGTCTCGACAGAACATTTTCCGCGTCAGTAAGGAGCACATCGGAAGGCGACAAATTTTGGGCCTCCCGGCACCCGCTTGCCGGCATTCCCCAGCGCATTCTCTGCGGGCACTGTCGGCGCCATTAGACACTTGATGCCATGTTTCCGTCTGCCGCGTTGGATCACCAAAACCTCGACACAGCACACAAAGCAAACACCACCGTGCCGACACCAGTCGCACAAACGAAAAACGTGGCCTGCTCGCAGCATCGTGCGTGAAGAAACAAATCAGCTGCTGTATTGTCTTGACATGGCTTACTAAGCTGAAACCAGAACTGCTGTAGAGCCACTCTATAGAACCAGGCAGAAACGATAATGAGCGGGGATTTGCAGTAGCGCCACTTCGTGGGGCAGCAAGGAGGCTCTATTCAAAACAAAAATGGCGTTCAGCAAGTCGAATGATGCATCGGTCAGTCGGTGCATGGTGCTCTCGATCGAGTTGGCTCAAGGAGTGTCGGAAAAATCAGACGAGAGGTTGCAAGGTGTCCGAACTTTCGGCAGTTGTTATACATTATGGTCTATGGGGAGAATGGTGGTGCCGCGAAGCAGACCGAATAATCGAGCATTTCCGAATTTTTGGAGTCCGGAAAATAGGTCGGCCACTGTAGCTCCTACTTTCACCCTTGTTCTGTGGTGTCCTCCCACTGCTGTTGCCTGCTATAAGTATAGCAATAGATCTGTGCCAATGCCGGCAACAACCTATGGCTGTTTCTTTTTTTTGGCAATGAGCACAACAAAACGAGCGAATAAAAATAAAATCCGCATGCTAAAACAGTGACCGACACTAACGACATTGTGTAACAGCGGCTGCTGCTAGCATGTAACAATATAACATTTAATTTGCAACTCAGTCTCTCGTGTCTTTATTGCAACTAGTACAATATCTCCTCTCTTGTTAAAAAAGAAATTATTTCAGTAAACTTGGACGACTTATAACACAACCATTTATAGTGCAGAACCAGCTATAACACAGCCTTTTATAATTCCATTTCCCCTCCCATAGAACTCCATTTATACGTAAGCCACTTATATTGCAGCCGTGCCGAAGGAAATATTGTTTGTAATATGGCTTCTGCAGGAAAATCGCGCAGACTTCTCGACAAGGTGCACTGGCTGGTGGTAGAGGAGAGCAATAAGGGCGATGCGAAAGAGGGGGAGATGCGGAGGAGGGGGAGATGCGGAGTGATTGAACAAGGAATGAATAAATAAATAAATGCGACGGCAGAGTGATGCGGGCATGCGGTGGTTGCCTAGGCGACGGAGAAGTCTTAGCTCGGTCCCTTGTCAGTGGCACACGTTCCACACTGAATTATGACACCGCTCGACCTGTGTTCTTTCACTCCATTGTCTTTTTGTTCGCGCTGTTACCATTATGAATGTATACTAACTCGCCCAACTTTCCACTTTAATATTCTACACTGAATCCTGCTTCAGTTTACGTGCACCTGTCGTGATGTCATGCGTGTCATACGATATCGTGAAGTGTAGATATCACGCTTGCGACCTTGACTGTTGTCATTGAGCGGGGTTCTGCAAATTTAGTTCACATCTTTTAGGCTTTATGTCGACATGCAAGCTTCTGCCGTTCCTATCGGAATACGTACCAAACTTGGTAGGCATCACGATGGAAGAATACCTTAGATGAGCGAACGACGCCGGGAGCCGCAGCGCGCCAATGCTCTGCTTTCAAAGCGCGCCACCAGTGGCGCTCCGAACTGAGGCCCTCGGTGTTCCGTAGGCGCCTGAAAGCAGACGGTGGACGCGCAATTTGCCGCGCTAGCCCCTGTACCGATTTAAGCTGTAACTTCAGCCGCTTGCGCAAAGTCCATCAAACATGTGTTCGCTGACGGCCCTTATATACCCATATTAAAGAACGCCGAACTAGGTAAAATAACCATGTATCATCGCTGTTTCAGCCTGTGTTAAAAAGCAGCACGTAGAATCCCGATCAAAATTTTATGGGATGCATATTTTCAGAAAAATGTTTATTGTAGCTCTACAGTTAAACCGCGTTAGTTGCGTGGTATTGCTACAAGCGGATAGCGCATGCCAAACCCCTCATACCTTGACACATTCCAGGCGACTGCAGACTATGCAGCATATAAATTATTTCCGAGCACTCGATTGCGTTCCTGAAAATTTCGAGCGTGATAGTACATAGTTATAGTGGGCGCTTTGATTTCACTTACATTGTATGTGCAATGCTATTTCCACTAATTACCGAAAAGGCTTCATATGTTTCGTGTATGTCTCAAAAGAACAGTCAAAACCGTGTGCGGCATGAGGTGAAGGCGATTTACCGACGTGGCTGCGCCAGTTTCAACGGAGTGATTCTGCGGTCTCTTATCTGTTCTGTACACCTAATGCAACCTACTTACGAGCATGGTTTCAAGCTGTGTAGTCGCCCCATGTAGCACTGGTAGAGAAATTGATGCACCAGCTGCTTTATGTAACTACCAAGAAGGTATGTACAGACCTGGGCAGAACATCATGATGAGACCTTATTTCTCAGGTTTGCAAATAAGTAAGAAGGGCACAAAGCACTTTCCCATCGCACAGCCGCATAAAGCTGATCAAATTACTAACACACAAAGCAAATACGACTGTCTCGTAGCGAAGATGTGAGCAGAACAGAGCAGGCGCTGGCAGGCGTACGGGCACCTGCGGGAAGCAAAGTGGATGGATGGATGGAAGGTAGGAGCGTCCCCTTTGAAATGGGGTGATAGTAGTTGCCACCATGCTCAGTTTTTTATTTTGCCTTGTATTTTTGTTTATGTGTGCTGTGTGTTATTAAAATTCGTGATTTTCTTTAAATACGTCTTCCTACCCTTTTAACCTTATGTCACCTCTCTGCTTTTGAGCCACCAATCCTCCAGTCGCCTTTTGCTAATTTCCACCGCATTTATTTACATGACTATTGTTATCTCTGAACCCTAGGGCCTCGGGGAGCGTTACTGTGGCCGCATCGACATAGGAATTGATACCATCACATTTTAGTATGAGGTGTTCCATTGTTTCTACATATTTTCCACACACAGTGCATGTGTCTTCTTCATTAAATTTTGTTATAGCTCCGCATTCTGAGACACCCTGACCTAGCTTCAAAGAGTAGCTAGGGCACTGCCTCTTCAGTTATCATAAAACGCTTCCTTCCTAATCTGCTGTTTCCAGTATAGATATAGTTCCACACTATGCTTGTTTTCCATTGAATTTATCCAATTTTTACCTTCCGCGTCTTTAACCTGTCGTTTAATGCTCTGTCTTTCTCCGTCCTCGTGACTGGCATACTTACTGGTTATCTTCCTAGTTCTTTTCCGACATTTTGAGTGAACGCTCTTTCTGTATAGGTATTTAAATACCTTAGCTGCGCACCTGTTATCGTCCAATTTCCTCAGGCGTTTTTCGTATAGTATTTTACTCTGAGCTTCCCGTGCTTCGAACGATGCCTAGACCATATCCCCCTGTACTGCTTCGTTTGTGGTTTTCCCTTGGGCACCTAGTGCTAACCTTCCCACAGCTCTCTGATATATCTAGTCTCGACTGAACCTCTTTCCTTAAATACAGGACCGCATTCACGAAAGTAAGCCCCGGCTCCCTTCCAAATACTTCTCAGTACCTCATACCTGTTGTACCCCCCCAATGCCCTATGTTTCATTATCCCGGCATCTCTTCGCCCTTTTGCTATGAGAGACTGTTCATGCTTTTCCATGTACATCTGCCCTTTGTTTATCCGTACCCCGAGATATTTGTATTCGGCCTTTCGGGGTATTTCACGGCCTTGTATTGTAAGCTCCTGATCAGTTGTATCGTTGAGAAACATCCCACCGGACTCAACTGCACTAAAACTGAAACCTAAACTGTCTCCTGTCTCCACAGTAATTAACCAGAGTTTGCAAATCTTCCTGGCTATCTGCTAACAGTAAAATATCGTCCGCACACATTAAACCCGGTAGTCATTGCTCAACAACCTTTCCGCCTAATCTGTACAACAGATTATACCCTAGATTGCTTCCTTGTAGCCTTCTTTCCATACTTATCGTATAAAGCATGAACAGCAGCGGTGATAGAGGACAACCTTGCCTCAATCCTTTGTGTACCTCGACAGTTGTCGTACTCTTAATCCCTTCCCTTGCTATTTCAACTTTATTTTCTCGATATATTTCCTGTAGAAAATCAATTACCTCATGACCGATACCTTCATCTTTTAATATGTTCCACAGGAGTTCCCTGTTGACATTGTCGTATGCACCGCTTATGTCCAGGAAGGCTAAATACATAGGTCTCTTTTCCGCCTTAGCTATTTCTATGCACTGGGTAAGCACGAACAGGCTATCATCTAAGCACCTGCCACTTCTGAATCCGTTCTAAAGTTATCCGAGTATTCTATTAGTTTCTACACATGGGGAGTGAATTTTTAATTTCACCGCCTGCATCGCCAGCCTCTATATAACTGATGTTATCATAATTGGTTGGAAGGATTTTATGTTCTTATCACCTTTCCCTTTATAAATCAAATTCATTTTACTCTGTCTCCAGCTGTGCGGAATTTGCTTATTTGTTGTGACTGCCTCCAATGCTTTTCTCAGCGTTTCCTTGCTTCTTGCGCCAAGTTCATTAACTTGATTGGAATTTTGTCTATCCCACTGGCAAGCGTGCGGGCACCAGCGGGAAGCAAAGCGGGCACTAGTCTCGCGCGCCCTCTCTCGTTGCGCCGAGTTACCAGAACGCTGCCCGCACCTTTCCACAGAGCGCTGACAACCCTCCGTTCTCTCACCTAGCCTATCTTCCACCGTGGTAGGCATTCACAGTAGTTGCCGCGGCTGTTCGCCTGAGAAACCAACTACCGCTTCTCATGCGCTACTGTCAGTTTAGCCCCTGCACGTGATCACATGCCCGATTGCTATGTAATCGTCTGTGGGTACGAACATACCAAAGGTGAGCTTCCTGCAATGGCATGCCACCCAATACCCCCGAAGGGCTAGGCCTAACCAGCGCACCTCGTCGGGGGTTGGCGATCAAGGTTGCAGTTAAGTGCCAAGTCAACGAAATGCGTTGCAGCAGCGGTGTAGCACTTGCAAAGTGAAGGAATCACCCTGATAAAGAAACTAAAAGCACAAGTGGCACGGGCAACAGTCAAATGGCGGCAACTTGGTCCATTGTCGCCATTGTTTTCGAGAGCGCACATGCCCATCAGTCTGAGAAATCGAATGAGATATTGCTTGGTGTCCGAAATTTCAGTGGCTAACCTACATTAGATGTGTGGAGTATGGTGGCAGTGCGGCGGGGAATTTTGAATAATTGAGCACGTTTTGTCTGTTGCATGCGAAGGCTGCAGATCCCCAGACATTAACCGGTAAACGTTCATAAATTCAAACAGACACAAACATCCCAGTCGCATGCTTCAATTCTCGGATATGCGCGGCTGCTTGATCTACATATTTTGCACATGTGCTGTTTTTGCAAAATCCTGTTTTGGTTGTACCGTCAAAACCTGTGATAATGAAATCCCGCGCCTACGAAATTCCTGTGAAAACAAAGTATTTTCATATCCCTGACGCACGCTCATAGGATTTAATGCATTTCGCACCTCTCGACACGAAATGTCACTGTACTACATTCCCGCATCAAAGAAATTTGTTAGAACGTAACCCCGTACATTACCTACTCGTGCAAGGCTAGCAGGCTTCGAAATGTGCTCAAATGCGATTGCTTTGCACTAAAATTGCATTAAAATACCACCACATTACACTCATTTGACTGTTTCTGCACACCTAGTGCAGTGTGTAATGGTTGTCACGGTGACAAAAATGCAGCGAAAACAAGGAAATCCATGTCCAACTGACATGGGGTTGTTTATGGCTCTTGAAATGGCGCTCGCAGCATGGAGTGCCACACAACGGGCCGCGATTAAGCAATCGTCCGATAATATGCATTCCTTGCTTCAAGAATGCTGGTTTTGGCAGCACCCGACAGGCATCGCGTGCGGATTCGGCGCCGGACATGGATTTGCACGGAGGAGCCATAATCTCGATGACAACCTTCGGGTATACGAGATACGATCGCTTTGCTGCTTGGCACTGGACGCGTTGATGCCTACAGGTGACAGCATGTGCTAGAGAAATGCTGCTGCATGCGTGGAGTGTGGTTGCTCTGCGTCTGGTACTAAGTTAGGCAAAATCTTGCAAAAGTGATCGTATCTCGGAAAGCAATTGACTGAGATTACAGCTCTACTACAGCTCCACGGCAGTGCTGCCACTTCTGATCGACACATGTGGCACACTTTGTACTGTCGTAATGCGGTTTTACATCCTTGAGTGAGCTTGCCAAAGTAGGCTAACACAATTTCGACAGTCAAGTTTTGTTCTGTGATGCATTCACAGAACAACAGTCTCATTTCGCAACAACGAAATTCTTGCGAAAGCGAATTTTTTCGCGTTCCCCGCTGGTTTCATTATTGCAACATTCAGCTTTATTACGGTACCGCTTATTGTGTGGATAATCGCGACTCCAGCGATTTGCGCTATAAGCGGCCTATACTGTATTACTTTTCACCATGTTGGCTTCATTTAAATATGTTCTCAAAGGCAGTGCTAGGTTCCATAGGAAAGATTGCCATGCCATTTTGTTTGTTAGAGCACTGCTGTTATAGCAGTGCACTTCAAAATTTTAAAACATTTTAGCAGCTAAAATGTTATCTGCAATAGGAATAAAGAACCTTATGGGTTGTTGCGATGCACATTTCACTCTAAATTTGTTTGAGACTGAGTTAAAATATCTTCTGAGAGAAGAGAGCATAGTATTCACAAATTGTATTTCAGTTTGTACTTACCGTATTTACTTGCATAATGTTCGTACTTCTGAATTTTTCGTCAAATTCAATTTTTTTCTTTCCCTTGTAATTCGATATAGAGCAAAATTCGATATAAGCCTGCTGAAGATTTGGATGTCATAAAAGCAGATACCATTTATAAAATCACTTTATTGATGAAACTAGCTTAGTTTTGCACGAAATAGTCCTGCATTTTCTTCTGCTTGGGCAATTTCGCTGCCTGCGACACATGCTTCTCCACATTGTCTAAAGAGTCGGAGCAGCTGAGGCCGCAACCTTCCGCATTCGCGCAGAAGCACCGGACTAGTGCGAGCGTCCCAATCACTTCGGAGGATGTGGGCCAAGAACCGTCATTGCTTTCCTCATTGTGACCACTTTCACTTGCGCTCAGTACGATGTCGGCAATGTAGTCTTCGTTTTCGGGCTCTCCCGTGGTCGCAACACCATCATTTGCGCTCACAAGCTCGTGCACCGTTGATTCGTCAACAGTTTCCGAAAATTCTGACAGCTCGCTCCAAACTTCAGCAACACTGGCAACAGCTTCGTCGCATTCATCAGAATTTACAGTCATAACCGAGCATGCGGAAGTCAGCACGGCTGAAGCAATTTCGGATGAACCACTCGCACACGGCCGTGCGTACGCGTTGGACGCCACGGGCACAGAGTCGCGAGTTTGGCCGCTTTAGCCCTAATCTCCCCTTATTCTTCAAGATCGTGATGAGAGTGCTCCTCGGAATCTTGTACGCTGAGGGGACATCCGACTTCTCACCGCATTCGACACTATTTATGATTTCGAGCTTCACGATAAAAGGTGAATTCTGCCGCTTCATCACGACGACACTGCAGGAGAAGGCCCACAAGGCGCACACACAATGGATCAGAAAAGCAGCGAGACAACTCGCACTTTTGCCATCTTTCACAACGAGGGCACAAGAGCCTCTAATCGGCTGTCTGAGCAAGCGCTGTAGGTGTGCCAGGATAATTTTTTGTAGGGGGTCTCGACGGCTCGTTTGAGGTAGCGTGGTCACGGTAGGAAGAGCGGTTGGATGGAACCGCGCCGCCGGGTCTTCCCGCCACCGCGAGGGAAATCCAATTTCCGAGGGCACTTTCCGCCACGTGACGTTCGATATATTGGGAGTCGCTGCTATTTTTGTTCAATGTAAGTGTATGATGGTTCGGATGTTATTTGTTTAGCAGTTCTTTTCTCTTCCCCTATCTCTCTGAATGTTCCGAGAAGAATGCAGGGAGAGGGTGAGAGTGACCAGTAGAGTGACGGAGCAGCCCTCGCATGGCTAACGACGTTGGAGCAAATGCGACTGAGCCGAAAATCCCAATGGAGATTAGACTCTCCACCGTATCATGAAGCGTTTTGAGCGGATCAAGTGAGCACCATGGAGCACCACATGTACTATTTGCTAACTACAGTGAAACCTCGATATAACGAAGTAGGTAAAACCGACCAATAATTTGCTTCGTTATATCGAAATTTCATTGTATTGAAATTATACGTTTTATGCAAATAAGTACAGTAGCCGATTGATTTTTCTTACACGGAAAGGTGCTGCAGAATTTTTCAAATTATCGGGCAATCGAAAAAAGCAAATTTGAATAAGAAAAAATTCATTTTCATGAATTTGGGAGTCGGTGATGAATGATATGGTTTCATGCCACATCAACGATATCTTAACATCGGCGTACGAATTAAGCAATGCCAGCCACGCTTTTGCGTGCACTCCACCTCCACGGGCTGAAAGCGTCACCTGCACTGGGATGACGCTATCATGAAAAGCACTGGCAGTGGGGTGCGAATGCTTCACTTGCTCCAACGGGTCACTGAAATTCGAGATTATGCAACCTCCACTACTAAACGTGCCGGAAGACAGCTGACATGATGCCACGCTGTCTCTGCACGCCAACTCTTTGCACATGTGGCAGAGTACCTCTAAGGCAGGGTACAAGGCTGTGAATGCACTCAGCTCTGCTACAGCCATGCGCAGCTATAGCTGAAGACGCCAGAAAACGAGATGTGCACCAACTTACCCCCCCTCCTCCCAACCGACCCTCGTGCACGCTTGATCGCGTTACCGTGAACGCGCAGCCCTCCCATCTTTCTCTTTGCTGCACAGGACAGGACGGCGGCACTCGTAAGGCCATCTTTCTTGTCCCACCCTTGCACACTTTCACTCGCACTTAAAGCACAAAGTGCACGGCCTGATAGTATCTCAGTTGTACTTCAAAAGGAACATGATGCAGCTCCACTTCTCCAGTCGCTCTTGTCGGGGAGCAGGGGGCCATTTCAGAGGTGAGGTGCACCTGCAAGCAGCCTCTTGTAATTGAATCATCTGACCATCTGCGTCCGCGAAAGTTTCCATTTAGTGTCTCGGCAAATTCCGTTATATTGAAATCTCATACACACTTCGTTATATTGAGGTTCTAAGTACATTTTGTTCTATGGACAAAAGGTTCTGAAAAGTAATATACTTTGTTATATTGAGAATTTCGTTATATTGAAGTTCATTATATCAATGTTTACGTGTACTTAAACGCAAAATGGCGACCCTTAATGTGGAGGAGAATGGAAGACCATGGAGGAGGGGTGAAGAGGGCTTAACACCCGGGGTAATGGGGAAAGGGCGTTGTCTCTTAAAGATATAATGAAACTTTGAGTGGCGGAGAACCTTGCCTTGCAGTGTGGCTTCACGGCAGCGTGGCATGCATTGCTGTAAAGCCTCACTTCAAAGTGCAATATGCATATAACTTGCGGCCCGACATTACTGTTCAATTAAAGAAATGTTTGGAGTGGGTTATACATGCAAAAATAGGGTAAGTCGCCTCGGGTTTTGCGCATGCATACTTGTAGCCCGCTGTTTTTTTGGGGGGGGGGTCTCCAAGGCGCTTTGGTCCCCATTTCTAAAGCTGACTTAGGTTCGTGTAATTGATGTATAAAGAAATATTTATGTCTAATATGACCCTGTGATGCTTAGACTGCAGTTGTTATGCATAATATATTTTCTGTTCTATAGTCGTAGGGCTTACCAACTATAGTAGCTCACATTGGCAACAAATTTGAGTAGCTTCGCTTATCAAATTAAATGTTGTGTAATTAAATACAGGGCCATTTATTTACGCCTCTTCTTACTTTGACATGTTCGAACAGCAGAATTATTCTGACAAGAATGAAAATGGTGTAGTAAGCCATTACAGTAAAAGCATGTTGACTATGTGACCCTTGTTAAAGGACTCTTCACCAGGCCACGTACAATATTTCGGTTATGCGCTGAAAGTTATGTGCCCTGTATGGAGACTTCTACCACAAGAATTCTTCAAATTGATTAATTAATAGCTAAGATAGAAATATTTCAGTGCCGCGAACGCGTGATTTCAGGAGGCAAGTGTCACTGCCAGCATAACTCTCTCCATTTGCTCCGTCTAGCCTCTGCAAGCAAAATTCCTTCCCTGCGTTCTCCTGTACCGGAGCTTGAGGATCGCGTGTTGCATATGTCACAGGCCCCATCTTTTTTCCCCTCCCTTTTTCACAGCCCGGCACATCATTGTTTCGCAGGGCACTTCCACTGACGATGTGCCGAGTGAGCCATTGTGCTTGTTTTGTTTTGCACATCATACGATCTTGCGTACTGTGCATGAGAACACCTTACTAGTGGTATAAGTCACTGGTACACGAAGACTGAGGCAGACACGAGTGGATAACAGAGTATGATTGCATGCATGGACACGGCAGAAAATGATAGTTTCGTTGTCTGCATGCACGAGTGCACGAGATAGGAACAAGCAGACGAAACAGATGTACATTTCTTGCTACAGTACGAAGTAAAACAAACAGGCAGACATTTGGTTTGTGTGTTTTATTTATCTAAGCTTTACTTCGTCTGTTGAAGCAACAGATTACACAAATAACAGATGCTGCCTTGAATAATTCTAGAAGTCATGTGTCACTCTGAGCGACGTGACAGTACACACACGTACGTAGGTGCACTTACGCATGCACATCACCTCTCTGAATGGGAGTGCAGTGCATGTGAGGAGTAGGGTAAACGGTGTTTGGTTTGAAAATTCCAGCTCTTTCTATGGTGCGTAGCATTGCAATACTTAGCAGACATCATCGTTAGCGCACATTGTATGCACTGTGCTTGTCAGCCCAATATGGCCAGGCCTGTTGAGGGTCCCTTTAAGTCGGAATATTGAATGAGTCAGACTGGCCATCCGATCATGCTAAATGGTGCATTATCCTGTGGCGTTAAATATTCTTAAACATGTTGACATATGGCCACACACCAGTTGTCACGGTCTGCGCTTGTCCTGTCAAGCACTAGAGGACAATAAGTGCTACATAGGTGATGGTGAAAAAGCGAGATGGCCACGGCACTCATATGCACCCAAAATGAAGTGGCAAAATTTTGGTGTTCGCGAACTTATTCAGAGGTGCGTTTGAATGTGAAAGCAGCCTTTGTTGGATTAAGACTTGGTTTTAGTGCTGGTGCCTTTCTCACACTGCAAGCCATGGGGCCGTTGCCATTCTGGAGTTCTTTTTCACATCGTTAGGTCATATACCTGCTTGAATTTAATTGATACACAGGTGGTCTCAGGGCTGGGCGTGGGAGGGCAGCGACGGCTAGTGTATTCATTAGCTGGGATGTTTGAATTCAGTTCCTACTGTCTGAATGCATGTTTGCCGTCACATGATCTTTTCCGTCGCAAGCACATCTTTTCTATGACTCAAGCTGTGAACAGCTTGCCCTAATCATGCTACCTGCAATGGCCAAAGTGCATGAAGCAGCAGAAAATCTGGCTCATTGTCACAGTTTAAGCAGAAACCTGTGCCCTGCTACCACACTACCAGTAAATGTCTGAAGGCGACCATGCTGCTATGTTAATTGAAAAGGAAAAAACAAAACCGAGTTCTCGTGAGCACGCCGTCGAATATTCAGTTCTAAATATTTATCATAGACTAATAAAGTATTATTAAATACATGGTTTGGATAGAATCTGCATATTGAAAAAGTAATACTTTTGATTCGCACCTGAAATTCAAGAAAGAAAATACTGAAAAGAAGGTTACAATAATTGATTACATTGCTGTCTCAAGCAAAGCACTGATTTTGATAGCCTTTAAGTTGGTATTCTTGTATCCAGTTGTAATTGCTTATGTAAACAAATGCACAATTGAGGATGCTTTCAAATTTGATAATGTACACCTAATTAACATCTTGGAACTTCAAAAAGAAACCAGACCAACAATTACTGCTAAACTTTTGGAAAGGGCCTGAAGTGATCTTAAATTTGTGTTCAGCATCACTGGTGCAAATTGAAGTTAGTGCTGCAAGTATGTCCTGCAAGCAAAAGCACAAAGCATTGAATGCCAAAGTCAGTTTACCTCCCTCTAAAAAAAAAATAGAGCGACAGCCATTGCAAAAAGAAAAATAGTGTTAATCGCATGTTTTGTTCAGAGGCTTGGTGTATCGAGAGCTTATCATGTTAGCTTCATGTTTATCCTATAGGATAAAAGGTAAACCAAAACTTGTGCTAAAAGATTTGTGCCAGTCAATTTGGGGGTACCATCTTGATGTGTTGTGGTCTGGACAGTGATTACTGTTGCACTTCAACATGAGGCCCCACACTACGACATCAGTCCAGGAATATCTGGCCAAACACCATGTTTTTCTATCGTTTCCCCATATCTAACCGACCTATTGCTGTGAGGTTTTTTTGTTTACCCGTGTGAAATTGCCGCTAAAAGAGAAGCATCATGAAGATATGGCATCCATCAGAACTTCTGTGACTAACATTCTGTCGAGCATCCCTGATGAAGATTTCTTGCTTCTATTATTTCCACAAATGGTGGTAACTAGGTATAGGTAACTGAGGGGAGTACTTTGACAAGATGCTCACTGGTTTGCACGTTGAATAAATGATTTTCTGTGAACTCGGTCCTGGAACTTTTCTGACGAAGATTGTGTAAGCCTTTTGAATACTTTCTATTGAGAGCTCTCAGGTGATCTTGTGTGCGCATTGGGGAGGCCATGAGAGATGCGGCAGTAATACTATGGGGCTACTCTTAACAGTGAATGCTGGGTTGCGTTTGCCTCCAGGTTTACTATGCCATAGAATCGCGTGACCATGGTGACAAGTACTTCTCTATTGACCGGGAGACTGGAGACATCTACACCAAAGTCGAATTTGACAGGGAGGAGAAGATGGCCTATGCAATCCTGGTTCGGGCTGAAGATGGGGCTCCGTCAGCGAGACCTCACATGACGGACAACCGGCCTAACTCAGGTGTGTGTGTGTGCAGATTCTTCTGCATGCTTTCTGGTGTCTTTATTATATGCGAGCACCTGATTACGTGCACTTCTGTTGGCAATGACGTTGAGCTGACATTTTCAGCTACAGTACAACCACGTTCGCCGATCAAGTTATTGTCGGATCTTTAAGACCTGGTTAACTATTCAAACTTTTCAATGGCACTGCTACCTACTACATAGAACTAGTCCGTATTAATGTAAACAGGTTTAACTGTATATGTCTCACTCAGTTTCCTAGGCATGGCCTGCACATGCAATGTCTCAAACGTGGCACTTGTTAACATGGTTACCAGCATTTGGGTCATCACCCATACTGTTGTTTTTATTGGCGAGGCAATTTTCCTAGCTTTTTGGGTGCCATACAAATGCTGCATTGAGACCTTTGTGGGATCAAATTGTTAATGTGGTGTTGTTGACTATTTAAGATGCAGTAATAATTAGGTGCTGTGATTGGCTAGCAGCAAGCTGTTGTGAGGAGCTTGTGGCTATGTTTTTACCAGTGGTCCTCATCAGCAATCTGGCCTGAGATCACACACGCAGGCTTGACTGATAGCCATAGAAGCAGTATTTGGGTCTGCAGGTGATCAGCGTGCCACCACTGCAAGTGCTGCCCAAATTTTTCTATATTCCTGGTGGACAGAACATGGAAAATTTCTATGCACGTGGAAAATGCCAAACTGAATATGTGTGGCATGGCATAAACTGCCCATGTGCTGCCAATGTAGCAGTGTTGCATAGAACATGTGTGCGCCATGGGTTTGCATTTGTGCACCTTGGTTTCGGCCAGGTGGCAAAAATATGTGAAGCACTTCTGCGGTGTTGGCCATCACGAAATTTTAATAATGCTGCCTGGCAGTGCCTTTAGTGTGCTACCCAGATGAATCAGCGTAGCAATCGGCAAGCTTCTCTTCCTTTGGCTGCCTCTTCTCATTAAAGGGACTGACAACTAATTTCTATTTGGTTGTCAAAATTCCTGCTTGCTGCATTAAAACTGTCTAGCATCACGACTCGCACCTGGACCACTCCTAGCATAGATTGTCTGCGAATAGGAGGCCGTATACACTAATATTCAGCTTGTGAACAAATACATAATTCCGCCTTAGTTCACGTGTTACACACGTACATGTTTACGGCATGGCCCTGCACGTTGTCGCTGTATACGCACGCGGTTTGTCAAGCAGTTGGGGTGCAAACCCATTGATGACCTCTCTTCTTTCTCCCCGTCTCTACCCTTTTGCTTAGTTGATGCTGTATAGTTCTTTGACAACCACGCGAGCAAGCAAGAAGGAGAGGTGCCCATTGCTCTGTGCATGCTTTGAAGCTGCCCTTGTCATTATATGAAGCCCAGTGCCATTGCAGCATGTTTGTCACTCATGTCTGTAAGATTTTCCGCACTCTCCGCATTTTGCCAAGAAGCCAAGAATTCATTGCCATCAATGCATTGTTAGGTGAGTTGGTGCTCTGTTCATGATAGAAACATAAACAATGTGCACTGCAAGAAAGAAATGGCTACACACCGATTTCAGAGCATTGGGAATGGGTTACCATGTGAGGAAATTAAGTTAATTTTTCTGCTCACTTGGGCCTTCAATTCAAGGAGCAAGGTTATGAACATTCACAAGAGGCCTTATAAGCGCGGCAAAGCAAAGGATAATTTGAAGTGTTTTAGTAAATTCTGCTTCTACAATAACAAAAAAAAAGGCACTCTTACCGTGAGAAGAATCTTAGTAAGCGAGAAAAGATGCAAAAATGAGACTGGTATAGACGTCGCCCGGAGGTTCCTGCTGTGATGTGACGTCATGGATATCGATGGTGCCTGTTCAGGCTAAGTCAAGTTTTGATCAGCGAAGACGAGACTACAATGTAATCTAACAGTTAGTCAAAAGCGCCAGAACATGAAATAAACACTTTGTAATTTGTGATGTCATACTGATTCACTGGTTTTGAGGTTTCGTCATGAAATTCCGTTAATAGAACTTTGGCCTTAATTATCTCTTTAGTAATCAGTCTATTAATCCATAATGAATGAAAAGTGAGTTTCGAAAGTTAACTCTAAGCTGATTGAATGTTTCTCTTTAGTATGATCTGTATGAGCTGTATGATCCAGGGACGTACAGAATGTCCGTGGCTACTTTGCTGCTGCCATAACTCTTTGTTAGAGTTGTTGCACCATTTGAGCAGAGTGCAGGCCTCTTAATTATGAATCTTCTTTTGGTGTTAAACCCTTTGAATATTAATCCTCTTGGGAATTTGATTTTAGTATGGTGGGCATACAGCCTTATTTGTTCTTGTGTGAGTACCACTAAAACAATGTTCAAAATCTGCTAGAACCACTCGCATGCTTTGGCGATCCCTTAAATATCCACTGCTACAAATATGTGGCAAGCAGACATTCTTAATTTGCAATTAATTTTAATTTTTAGCTAGTAACTAATGTAGGGGTCGGAGGACGGACTTCGGGATGAAAACCAAACTTGGGAGTATTTATTTTACATTATATACAGGGAGGTGAGCGTCAAGTGACAGTCGTACAGTCATTACGGGCCGGCAGCAACTCGGACGCTGCGGCCCGTGGCAAGAAGTTCGAGAGAGGTGAATCAGGGAATCAGGGAATGCTCAGGTCTCTCTGGAAGGCTTCTTATAAACCCTTCGAGCACTGGAAGTCGCGTCATGTTCGGCCAAAGGGAGAGTCCGCTCAGATGACGCCACTTTCAGCCAATGGTAGGCGCTCGTGCGATGGTGTCATACCCGACGAAGAGAGTCGGCGCCTGGTCCTCCTCTCTTGATCACTTGATCCCCCTGCGGTCTTGCCTCGCAGAGTTGCAATGCGCTTCTTCAAACGAGGAGAAGGGAAGGGGCGCTCATGCTCCATTGTCCGAGGGTTCACCTGCTCCCGGTGCTACGGCCCCTCAGCGGTAGCAATTGTCTTCTTCAAAGGTGGTGAAGAGGTACGCTTGGACCTTCCCGGCACGTCTGGCTGTCACGGCGCATTACCGCCGTCTTGGTTTGGCACCCACTTCACTTCCAACAATGCCGTGCTATCCCCTCGCTTTCTGGAAGAGTCAAGCAGAGAATAGCTACCGGCGGCTTACAAACTTGTTTGCACTTGTCTGGTGCTCCTCTGGAATGTGCTTTCCTGCTTCTGCATTCCTCAATTAGCTGTGCTGCGATTCGAAGTGGTTTGGGGAACTCTAAGTAGCCTCAGGAAACGGCGCCATGTCTAACAGCTCGTCCTCGCCCCGGTTGTTCTGAATGGCCGGTGAACTCAATTCGCCGGCCATGAGGAACGCTGAAAGAACCTGCAGGGTATTGGTGTCGAGCCACGTTTGACGAACTTCGGGATCCTTGGCCCTGGAGAACAGACGTCAAACAAACAAAACAACACAGCGCTGCCCCACGTGTAAGCGCAGGCTCTTCACCCCTGACTTGCCAGGCTATTACTGAGTCAAAATGAACCCTGATCTTTTATTTCCCCAATTTTGACAAAGCAGTTCCAACCACCCTTCCAAACAGCTATCCATTTCTCCTCGAATGCCGACAAGACCAGAGTACTATTGTTGTTGCAAAACAAAAGGGTCATTGACGATGCAAACAGCAAATGAAAACAGCCGAACATAACTTAAGTGGCCTAACTATACGAACAGCATGTTTCCAATCTATCGCAGTGGCGTACTTATCGCACGTATTGGTGCCACTGAACAATCTGGTCAACCTCACAAGTACGTAATCACAAGCGCACTAGCCTTGTGGTCACTAAACAGAACGCGTACTTGCGTTGTAGGCAAACTTTTCATTTACGCTTACTCACGTTTCTTCCCTGAAAGTCCTACAGGACACGTGACATAAACGAACAATTAAACTTGCGGGACTTACACACTCCGCAGAACTCTTAAAATAATGCGTCTTTTAATAACTCGTTCCACGCGTACTTATCAGAGAAGTCAGAATACGGCTGCCCTCTACACACACTAGCAACCCAGTCATAAAGTCTGCTTCCTTCCGTCCACACAGTACACGCGCTAATGGAACTAAGAACGCTTCTCCGTGCAAATCATGCACTCACTGAAAGTCTACGCGCTTAACCTTAGAAAATTCAACACTTAAAAAGAAAGGTTAAATAAAACACGCGCGTTACGATAGGCCTCTCAACAATAACCTTGACCCTCAGGTTACTCACACACGCACAAAAAAAAGCCTATCTACTTATTAATGAGCATCTCGCGAGACTACATGTTTACTTAAAACGCATCTTTCAAATCTCGAGCTTCTCAAACGAAAACACAAACAAAGCTCATACCTTTACATCTTGAAAGAAAACCTAGTCTCAAATCGCGAAATTTTCCGATGCTCAAAAATAAAAGCAACACACTTCATTTCTACGGAAGGGCTCTTGGCCTCCCGTTTCAAACGTTTTTGACTTGACTCATACTTTGAGCCGTACTCGTGGTGGGCGCGGTCTCAAAGCTACTCTGGCTGCCGAGAGACAACAAAAGGGCTGATTCACTATCAGCTCCCCCAAGACGTTACGGTCTCCTGCCAATTTGCGTCCTCGCGCCCCGCTTTCAACACAAACTCGATTGACCGCGTCGCTACTCCCCACCTGGTCTCGTCCTGCCACCTTGCGTTTCTTCGAACTGCACGCTGAGCTGTGAAAAGAACTACGGAACGACGAGGAGTTTAACTGCCTCGTGCCCTTTGTCCGCGTCCGTGCAGAACATTCTTCGCGGTCCCCCTTTGACCGGTGGCTCGACCATTCTGGATGCGTCAACATCGTCCTTGACGACCGCACCTTTTTCCTCGTGCCCTGCCCTTTTGGGTTTCTGGCCATCTTTGGCGGCGCTACATAAGTTACCGTCTTTCGGTCTTTACCGCGCTTCTTTTTACGGCGCTTTCTTCTTGCACTCGTTTTCATGTCGCCTTCTCGTGCCTCGTGCTGGCCGGTAGACGTTTCGTCGGCCCGGATCAGTCTCTTACCCGCACAGTCTGAGTGATTCTCACTTAAATCAACACTCGCTCTGCCTCGACTGGCGGACAGCTGAACCGACTCTGGCACAATGCAGCAGGCTTTACTCGAGTTAGACAACTCGCACTCTTGCGAACTGCCCTCTGCTACATTGCCCAGCTCACGCTGTGCATCGGCACACAGCCCGTCGGTATCGATCGCTGTCTCACGCGCACAGTCCGAATGATTAATAACTGAACCATCCCTATCTAGGCTATCTAGACTGGCGGAGAGCCGCACCGATCCCTGAACAATGCAGTTCTCTCGTGAGCTACGGAGCTCGCCACCCCGAGAACTATTCTCAACTGCATCGTCCAGCTCGCACTTCACTTCTGCACGCAGATCTGGCTCTACATGGGTGCTCGCGTCTGTCGGGTCAGCAGTACCCTTTTCTTCGCTAGCAGCCTCGCTAACATTACCAGCGATGCACACGCTCGGTAACTGTGCCAATTTGTTCGCAGCTGGCCTAGCTGTCTCTACAGTCATCTGTTGGCACAGCACCTCGTCGCTCTCCTTGCGACCTTTAACGGCCTCTGTTGCCACTAAGGCATCGTTAGCAGCTAGCCTTTTCCCTTCACTTATGAATCGGCAGCCTATATTTAAAACATACACCGCTGCGCTTTCCTTATGCGCTTTTCGATTATGCGCTTTCCGAAAGCGCACCGATGCGCTTTCCTTACGAACAGCTGAACAGCTATAGGCCGCGTGCACCGCCTATAGAGGCGCCACTGATAGCCACCTAGCGGGCGCTTCCAACAATACGCGTGGGAGCAGTAGCAGACGACAACGCTTTGCAGCAAGGGTGACTGAAGTTCGCGGCTGCGATTTGTCCTTTGTTCGGGCGCCAGACTGCTTCTTCTGCGGTGACAGCTGTAGGGAAGACGCAGACCTCTGTGGGAGCGGGTATGAACAAGATGTTACCGGTGTTTGGGGCAACATGGTCCAAATACGCGCCAGGTGCGTCCCGCAGACAAACGCCATGAAGACCATTTACATGAAGTGGAGCTCATGTAAACTTGCCGACAAATTTTGTTGACTAATGCGATGTCTCGACTGTGTTCTCTTTTTTAAATTCTACCCTTGCCGTAATGTTGCTTCTGTACCTCAGTAATAAGCACCCGTCGTTAGTGCAGACTTAGATAACAAATCCGCACGGTGCGATGTCTGCATATGCCGTTGTGATTTTTCTGCCGATGAATACATGTGACGCCGCCGAATAAGTGTAGTGAAAGTCGCCTGAAGAAGAATAATTGCGAATTTATTGATAGAAACGCGTACACTATATAGTCAACGAAGCCACCAAACGCACGGGTTAATAAAAGCGCGTGTTAGCGCTGTACCGCCGATGAACTGCCGTTCGCGCTGCAGTTTTTGCAATTTTGAATTCCCTAAGGGAGCTGCTTGGAAACGTACAAAGCTATAGTCTGACTAACTTTGCAGTAGTTTTTTTAAATGTTACTAGAGAGAGGTGCCACATGATATATTTAAAGGCAGAGCAGCGCCAGTCAAATTAGATCCAGCGCTGGCGGCAAGGCCGTGTTTAGTCGTATGCGGCGTAAGCATAATAAGAAATAATTCAGTTGAGTACAAAATTCACTTGCAAGAAGCGATTACGTTGTGAAACAAACAAATCACTCGGCGTGTTAAGTCTGCTCAGAAAGCATCAAGGTGTGATGACTTACCAAACGTGACGCGAACTATTCAGCGAAAAATAGATCAGCGAAAAATGTAACAAAAATACCATATGCAGCAACTATTAGCAATTCTCGCCCTGAGCTACCAATTTTCTAAACACATTTCCCAAAAAACCACAATATCTAAGATGCCCTCGGGCGAAATGAATAAAGCTGTTAAAGAAGCACTTGCTTGGTCTCATTCCGATAAGACACAGCGTGATTTATACCCTTTACAAACGAGGCAGGGTGAAAACCTCGCAGCTCAAAAGAATCAAGAGTTATGCATGAAGCAACTAGCAACAGTTAAACATGTGCGAAGCCACGCATAAAATCGATGTAAAAACATGAAGTGCGTGACAGCTGGTGCGAGGATTTACCGGGCCACCTAAAACTAACGATTTCAGTTCTTGCAAACTTCTGTAGCTTTAACATACAATACAATGCGCTCGTGCAGTCGTGCTGCCTAGCTAGCCCAACGCGGTAAAGAAGCGGAAAACAATATAAGCGGCAAACGGCATTCCGAACTTTAGCGAAATGCCTTTAAAGCGCATGTTGCACTGCAGACGAACTTCGTCGCTTACGCGTCTAACTACAATCGAGTAAAAAATAATAATAAAAAGGAAAAAACACAGAAGCGACAAAGGAAAGGATGAGAACAAGAAATTTCGCGCCGAAGCGACGATCCATTGCCACCGTTGCTCCTGCTGATGAGGCTTTGCGGGGAATAATTAGAACCGTATCGCCGGCACGTTTTCGCCGGTATTTGAGCCCCCCACCCTGCAACAATTTTTCTTCGACATTCTTCGGAAGCTTTGGCCATCCCACACATGCGAAGGGTGTTGCCTATTTTGCTCTAAAAACACAAATAAGGCGGAGAAGCACTATCAGCGACGCAACAAACTACGGCGCGCTACGGCGCGCGGCTCGCTCCTCTCCCATGCGTTCTGCGCAAGGCCGCCACCAGTGGCGCGGCCATCGGCGTGCACGCCGCGTATAGCTGCAGTACAGTGAACTCGCTAAACCAACGCACCCCGTTTCTGTTCGTAGCTTCGTACTAATACATCGGACACATTTCTTCGTTCTGTGCGCGTATATGAACTGTTTTTTTTTTTCCGAAGTCCCGGCTAGCGATTTTCTCGTAAGAAACCCCATTCAATATAGTGCTGCGCCGCTGCAGTGCGGCAGGCGGCATTTGTCAAGAGTGGTCGATGCCAGCGCCGCCGCATCATTCCACGCTGGAACGCCCGCTCCCGGGAAACCGCTCGCGCCACTAGAAAGCCTGGCAGTTCACGGTACTTGCGCTCTGCTGCGTAGCGTGTACGCTGCGACCGCCGCGACGAGTCCACTGGCTGAGCGCAGTATCGCTCGCCGAGGACAACCGCGTTTCGCTTACGTTTGGTTCGTCGCAGTCTCCAATATGGGAAGCAGTGGCGTCTACGTGAACATCCAAAATAAAATTTCAACGGCGCGCCACGTTCGGTAGGCGTTGTGGGCTGTCACCGCTCCTCCGCAGCCTTCGCGATGCAAGGCATTGGAGAAGGAGCGGAAGCACCGCCCGCGAATGGGGTGTTTGATTGCCAATATCTGCGTTTCTGCCGAACGCATTCAAGTACTTTTTGCGGTAAAGTATTTCTGAAATAGGCTAATTTAACTTCAAATGCATTTCTCGACTTCGATAAAACGTGGTTGAGAGCCCCTTTAAAGAGTTCAAATTGAAGCACGTGCATAACCGCGTCTGGTTGTTGTATTATGTTTTAAAACAAATACGAAAATGTACAGAACAAAAGGTCCCAGCACATTTCGGATTTCGAATGATTGACCTTTTAGAAACATCGGTCGCCTTTGACGAAATCAGCTGAGTAGCCACAACGTTTGTAAGAGTAAGGGGGAAAAAAGGGTAGCGGGTTTTAAAAAGTTCAAGAAAATGACGTGGGAGCCTTTCGAGCAAAATTGTGCGCTCCCTGCTGCATGTACGGTAATATTTCTCTGATTTTCATTATAATGTTGCCTAGCGAGTGCGCAGTTTTATTTACCATGCTCCTATAGAGTTGGAGCCCCTTCGCTCGTTTGTGACTCATTGGAAGCATTGGCACGTATAATCCGAGCATTCAATTCAATTTACTCATTGGAAGGCATTTCAAAATTGAAGCCAATGAGACGTCATGCAGACTATGGAGAAAGGCGGAGAAATCGCCTAAAGCAAATGAAAACTTCTGCGAGCTTCAGGAAGCGTCCTTGATCTTACGCTTATCGGCGCGCAATGTGGTTGCGTGAGCTGTGCAGAACGTATGAATTTGCGCCACAGTTTCCGTAGTGGTAAGGGGATGACGAGAGAAGTTGAATCGGCGACCAGAACAAGTCAGCCGCGCACAGTGTTTTGGGCGCTTGCGGCGAGTTTTTTTTTTTTCGTTTCTTGAAGGACAAGGCTGTTCGCGCTTTGCGCGGCCTTTTTCTCATTTTGAGACGGTCGCCTCTATCTTCACCTGTTTGTTGAGTGACTACAGAACTGGCACTTTAGAAGTTTCTTTACAACATCCTCGTCTGTTGTGTCGCACCATCGCATTTCCACGAGTGCCTGCCGAGGCGGGGCAGGCCCCAGCGGAGCGTGAGGGAGATAAGCACGTGGCCTCGAGGCGCCTGTCCTCCATCTGGAGAAATGCCTGTCAACTGCGGCTATGTCACGACCGCCAGTCGGAACACCTTGCGTTTGGCGAAGTACGGGTGACGGCTCGAAAACCGCCTGGCCGTTTCACCTTCGGTGGGACAACGTCTTGTTTTCGCTTTCAAGCTCATTTCATTGACCCATCCCTGCTCGCCAGGCACGTACAATACCTGCAGCGCCAGCCTGGGCGTGCTTTACTTAACACGATGTTTCCTTCGTTTGCGCGGCACGGGGCAACGCTCATTTCGATCTGTTTTCCCTCCCACCGCATCGGCGGCGGTCCTGTTCTCTCTCCGACCGTTGTAGCTTGCTTACGCTGCAACGAGTCTGTTGCAACGGCCTGTAGTCGGCTCTCAAATTGGGTGCAAGTTACTCGCACGCCGAGTAAATTAATTCTGTTTTTCCTTATCGAAGCAGGTCCGTGCAAACTTCTCGTCTGGTTACCCTCGGGTTAGGTGCGCATGCGAAATCGTGGCGTAGTGTGTTCTCTGTCGGTTATGTTTGGGGCGGCTTTCCGGCGCGGCGCCTTTAAACTGTAAAATAGTTGGCTGGGCTGTACGACCTTGTGCAACCCGCTCCCTCACTTTAGGTATAATGAAGCACCGTGGCTGTTTCGACACCAGGTTGCGCGCGAGCCGTACGTGCAGCAGGTAGTTACTGTATAGGTTCCCTATACTCTAGTAGCAGGGTTTCCTCGCGGCTTGCGTTCAGCCTCCCCCCTCCGATAAATAGTGCATTAACATTCCATATGTGCATCGTCGATTCCTGTACAAGCCCGCCGTAATTAAGCACCCACCGTCCCTCGGTCGCCGTCGTCTCGTGGCGATCGTGCAAGCTGGCTAAGTGACGGCTGGGACGTGGCAAGACGGTCCTCTTCGCCCGCATCACCTATTCTGAGGGTTTAATTCGTGGCTTATTGGATAGAGAAGACACTTTCTCGGCATGTCCGACGTTGCTTTTTTTTTCCACTTTTATAAAGTTAGCGAATGCGACTTTCGTTCGTGTGGCGCTGCTGTGTATAGGGCAAGTATATTTCGTTAGACAGCGCAAGGGTGAGCGTGTGGAAATGTAGCAGCAGTTTAATCCTATAGGCCTTCTGCGACTCCGTACGAGACAAGCGCAAGAGATCCAACGTCAGTTACCTCGTGCGCGCGTTAGAATCGTCGTCCTCTCTCAACTCGGGACTACGCGAATGATCTCGAGGTGCCCCGGAACGGCTCGTTAGCGACGCTGTCTGCGTCTTCGTAGCTCGATAATTTCGTGTGCGCGGTTTGAAGGAAAAGCCGCACGGTTGGCGACGAAGCTGGTGCATAATTGGCAAAAGGCAGTAGGAGCTAATTGATTGGTTGGTTTTGTTAGCCGTAAGCTTGCGCTGTATCTAGCTATTTGACCCTAGTGCGAATAGCTTTTATTGTGCGCGGGTGTCGTGAAGCGTATAATAATAATAATAATAATAATAATAATAATAAACGGAAATATATTATCGGAATAGGAGTTTCGAAATAAATTATTACCTCTGAACTGTTCAACGCTGTTGAGGCGGCAAGAGCACAAACGCTGACCGTGGTTCTTTCCCCGCGTGTCACCACCGCTCTTTTCACGCGTCGTTGCGCTGTGACGGACCGACCTCGGAGCCAAAACGTCTTGCTCGGTGGTTCTGCCGTTGCAGGGAAGTGGCGCTGGATGATAGATGCGACTCCTTATATGTGACGGGGTCGCGGGTGTCTTTCCGCGTTGCTCTCGGACGTGCGCTCCAAGGGCCAGTGGGGAAACGAGGCCTCGTATGTGCAGGTGGACGGCCTACTCCTGTTGAATTTCTTCCCGCTTGGCATGGCTTGTCTTCTTCCGCTGCAGCCATTAATCGAGCGCGTTATTTCTCGGCACCCCTGGCTGGGTCTAGAAAACTTGCTAATGAGGAGCAAAGCTTCGCCTGCTCATATAAATGTTAGAAAGCGTGGTTCTGCACCGAGGGGACACAAACGCATCCGTAATTGTGTGTGTGTCTGCGTGGGGCGCCTTCGCGATCGGCGCTTTTTCTTGAAAGGGGGAGGGGTAGACCCGTTTTGTGTGGCTTGCGAGGAACAGATGCGGCGGCGCGAGTGCAGCCCGAGTACGACGCCCGTGCAAGCGTTCGCGGCTCCGCCTCACCATTGGCCTTCTCAGATGTCTCGGCAGCTTCGTTTATTATTATTATTATTATTATTATTAATTTCACATGCCGAGAGCGCACTCCGCTGCTTTGGCCCCGAAATGACGTTAACCTGGAAGTTGCGCAGGCGCCCTTTCCTTCCTCATCCGCTGCCCGCGCAAAAATTTTACGAGTAACTTGTAAACTCTGCGCGAATAGATGTCCTGCTTGTACTTTTCTTTTTTACCTCTTTTTCGTTTATATTTTCTTCAGTAGTGACTTTGGCTTGTGGGTTGGGACTTGCGTGTCGTTTGTGTGTTTCTTTCTATATAAAGCCAAATACGTTGGTAGGAACTAGAGGTGCTTCTGACGACTGCATTTAGGCGCGAAGAACCCATGTGGAACGCGCCATCGGCTGTCCGATTCTTTCTCTAGCTCCAAAATTGTCAAGCGTATGACAGAAAGGAAAAGAAAGCGCCTTTATGAAACTCGCGCACGCGACCGAAGCCCCCTCTCCCCTGTCGTGGTTTGTTCTCCTGCACCCCTCGGGCTGCAGCTCGCGTCACAGACTGCTGTTTCGCACGCTCGTGACCTTCGCCGAGGCCATCGGCCTTGCCGATCGCCTGTAACTACGTCACTCTTCGCGTCCGTGGCGTATTGCTGCTGCTGATCCTCTCTCACTATCTCTACCCCGTTCATCTCCCTTCCCCTGTGTACCGCGGTTGAGTTGTCCTCTCCTGAGAGACACTTTCATCCCCTTCCTTCAAGAAACTGCCCTTGACAACTTCCGCTGCCGCTGCATCGAGCGCGTTTAATGATCTCTCGGTCCAAGAACCGATAGCTGTACAATGTGATTCGAGAGCCAGTAGCGCACGGCGAGGGAGAGAATGTTGGTTGAACGTACTTCTCCGCAACACGGATGTATGTCTCGTCACGGGATCTTCGTAATCCCCCGATACTGCCTAATCCCCCTAAGCTGTATTGGACTCGGTTGCTGCCGTCCTCTTTTATTTCTCTTTTTCCCCACTGCCGGCCGAAGACCGGACCGCGGTAGGTTGTTCATTTCGCGCCCAGCGTTGCACCCCTCGCCCCCCCGTTCTTATTTTTCCCTTGCCCCCTTGGGTGTGCGCGGTTGCTGTTCTCTCCGTGTCGCCACCTCATTTTTGGGGCGGCGTCTATTCCGCTCCACAATGCCGCCGCCCCGGGGCCAATATTGGAAGGGCCCTGGCGTGCTCGCACATCTCTCCCAATTGCGCGTGCTCTTTGTCTCCCTTAAAGGCGCCGTTGCCTCCTGGACGGCGCCTGGCCGCCTAATCTCCTCGTTCGCGCGGGCGCCGATATTTTGTCCCCTGCTGCTGCCGCCGACGCGGGCGGTATATATATATATATCTGGGCTGGCCGATCCTTCCCGGCCGCCGCCCGATCGGCTCCTCTTGGGCAGCGCAGCCGAGGCCGCCAAGAACCCCTCTTCCACCCCTTTCGCCATGCGCGCACACAGGCACGCAAGCTTTCGGGCTGGCAGTGTGTGGCACTCCTCTTTTGCTGTCCATTTCGTTGTTCCTTGGAAGCGGCGGCAAAGAGGTCACTCTTGGCTTTTCTCTTTTTTTTTCTTCATGCCGGCTCGCGGTGTCCTCCCGTGCTTCGTGTGGTCGCTCTTTGTAGTTAAAGGGACACTAAAGGCAAATACTAAGTCGACGTGAGGTGTTTAAATACCATTCCAGAAACCTCGCAGCGCCTGTTTCGTGCCAAGAAAAGACTTAGTTTGGAAGAAAATTGCTTCTGAAGGGTCGGAATACCTTTATCGCAATTCAAATCTCCCGGCACCTAACCGGGGAGCGGTGACGTCGCATACGCCATCACTGATCTTTGCCTCCGCCGGTGAGCTAGTAAAACGGCGGCGGACAGACGGCACGGTTTTTTGACCAAAGCGCAAAGCGTGCGGCCATGGACAGACCTAGCCAAGACAGAGCGGTGGATTCGCTGCAGCTGCTTTTGGTCAAGTGGTGTGGACCGTTCGGGCATCCCGCGTCATTGCATGGTAGTTGAATTCTCTGCTACTTGCAGTTTGTGCGAGTTTCTCGAGTCAGCAAAAACAGCGCAGCACTACGCGATAACGAAACTACCGAGACTCGAAAGCGTGGGCGGCGCCTAATCGAGCGAAAACGAAACCTTTCGACCGCCCGCATCGTTTTCGAGGGTAATCTCATTGAGTTCTTTATATAAAAAAAAATGAAATAGAACTGGACAACTAGCATTTTATTTCGTCTTTAAATGCAACACAATGACGTTTTTCTGACGAGTAGTTCAGTGCTAGTGACAGTTTAAATGAGGAGTGCCTTCGTCATCGTGGAAGTACTTGAATGTCCCGGGGGAGTCTCTAATCGTGTTCTGCATTTACCCCAATTTCTCTGTTACTGAGGCTCTGTTCGCTATAATATTGACGCATTATAGGTTCTCGAGCAGCAATCTATCACTCTAGCTTGACTTAATATTGGCTTTTCGTGTCCCCTTAAGAGTCGTAAGTGTCGCTTTGCCGTGCTGCACAGACAGGTTGGATGTGAAAGGCGTCAAGAGAGCGCCGTTAACAGCCCTGCGCTCTTACCATCTTTTCGGAGGTGTTTGAAGGCTCCGTAGACGCCCCTCGCCTGGTCCTTTCTCTGCGTGCAGAAGGGTTTCGGCCTCGTGTGAGAATACAGGCACACTGTTTACCACTCATCGATACTCCCGGTGCGAACAAGTGCGCGTTGATTGAGAGAATGGCGACAAACTTTGTTGTGCTTGTGGCCGGTTTTGGAGACTGCTCTCGCGGTGGTCGAGGGGCCGACATTTGGTTGCTGTCGTTCGCTGTCCGTGAACCGCGAGAGCGCCGAGCGGTCCCCTCTGAAGCGCGACGACCATGGTTCGTTGGACCGTTGCGTCCTTCGTCCTGTTCCGCTGTCACGGCTTCCTCTTTATTATTTTTCTTGCGCGACTGCCGCTCGGAGGCCGCGGTGTTTTGTTGCCTCTCCATCTACAGCTTCGATTCTTCTAGCGCAGTCGTTCCTGTAGGATATTTTTTTCCAACGCCTATCCTTATGTGCACACTCGTGTGTTCTCGAGCTTTCGGCATTTAGTCGCGGGGCGCTTTGTTTGCTTCGGTTTACATACTCGCGCAGGCGCGGCCAAGAGCTCTTCGTGCCCGCTCTTTTCCTTTTGCGAGCCTCTGATGGAGTGCTTGGCGGAAGCCATGTCCACCAGTGTTCCGGGAGAGTGCGATGCGTTCCCCTCTCCTCGCGCGCACACTTTTCCCCGGTGGCGCTTTTCTCTCGTCGAGACCACGCTGACGTTTATTAAAATTCTTGCGCATCATCTGCAAAGCGCGCGAAAAGCGGCGCATCTCGCGGCCCTTCCTGCGCGGGCCGCTCTCGGGTGTTGGAAATGGTCATGGCCGGCGCAGCGACGGCGAGAGGCGCGCTCATTGACGCGACAGCGGTG
This sequence comes from Dermacentor albipictus, assembly GCF_038994185.2. Classification (NCBI taxonomy): domain Eukaryota; kingdom Metazoa; phylum Arthropoda; class Arachnida; order Ixodida; family Ixodidae; genus Dermacentor; species Dermacentor albipictus. Next base: position 160,983,158 of record NC_091821.1, on the reverse strand, counting down.
CGACGCCGCTCTTTTCCTATAGCGGTGGAATAGGAAGAAAATAAAAGTGCGTGTGTGTGCCGTTCCTGATCCGCAGTGTTTTATAGGCACGCGCGTAGTCTCCGCCGCCCATCCCGCTCCTTATTATGTCGTGCGCTCTCCTGTGGTACCGGCGCATTTTAAGCAAATAGCCGTCCCTATGCGATGTCTTCTCGGCTACGCAAATGCACCGCCTCGCTTGGAGGGCTGTTTTGCATGGACGTCAGGGAAGAGACGCCATTGTTCCGAATGTCTCGGTGGTAGTGACGCTACACGAGATGCCATGAACGAGCGAGCGTACGTCGTGGTATGCATCCCTGAAGCACGTTTGCGGCCGACGAAAGAAGTCGGCTGGGCGTCGTCTCCTGTGTAGGTGTCTAGACATTTGCGCGAACAGGGAGCGCCTCCATTTTGGTACAAGGATAATCTTAACTGCACGTTTGTGCGGAAGAGCAGCTTTTCTTTCACATTGCCGCACGCATTCCACCTGTGCGTACTCTAGAAGCATTGCAAAGGGTAGTGTAGAATCGTGATTTGCTGCAAATACAGGGAGCGGTGAGCTTGAACCTGACCGATTCCCGTAACCATAATAATGGACCTGGCAAGACTGCTTTAGGACGCTTAATACCAGATCTCCTTGGAGCGCGTTAGTAGTTTTCCAGAGCCTGGACGCGGGCTAAAGTTCCAGACTTGAGCTGGCACGGTGCGTTTCAATGGGTGGCGTGCTGCGTACAGCGTCCTGGTCCGGTGTACTTGGTGGAGGGTAGGGGAGTTGCCGCCTCGTTAGGTGCCGCCTCCGTGACAAGTGTTTCGACCGAAAGCGGTACCGCTCCCTCCTCCCTTTCCAGCCGCACAAATGGGCCGTCAGCGGCGGCCGCCGGCGCTTGTCCTGACAGCCGTACTGAGGCAAGGCTCCTGTGGATTTCGCCCGCCGACTGCCCCGAGGCCACGCTTGGCTGGCGCCTTCTGCGAACGGCGACCCTTTGCCCGCCCACGCTCGGCGTAGTCCGACTCGATCGTGTAACCCCGCTGGCGGTGACGGCGCCGGGGCGGCCTTCTTGTCGCGATGCGCCGCCACTGAGCTCGATGGGAAGGGGGGTGTTCTCGGTCATGCGAGAGCTATGTGCTTGGGTATGACGCTAGTGTGCCTCCGGGCGCTTTGGCTGTCTTGTGCTGAACTGGCTGGATACCATGTGGGCTAGAGTGAGGAGAACCGATTAATTTCCTGATTGTCTAGTAGTAGGAACAAAAGAAACTAGAATACTGTTTTCTCCCCCCCCCTCCTCCGCACTGTGCCTGCTTAGCTCATGTGGAGTTCTTTCTTGCGAGGGGAAAAAAGGCGAGGAGTGCAGGAGACGAGGCCGGAGCTACGTGAAGCGGTCAAGGCAAGGGGAATATACTCGCATCTGACAGTCGGCAGAGTCGATGGTCTCGGAGAAACTACATACCGACGTGAATATTTCTTTAGTAAGCTGCTCTATATGCGTCTCGAGTTTAGTAGGGTTGTAGAGCGCGGGGCTTGTGTGGCCGGTAGTAAACGCTTGTCTGGTATGGAGGTTCTTGTTTTCGTTCAACCTTTTTTTTTTCTCATTTTATTCGTTGCAATTCGGTTATGCATATGGTTGCTATTGGCAGAGAAACATGCGCTCACTTGTTTTTCATTATTCCTTTCAAGAGAGTGATTATTTCCTAACATCTTTAATTTTTTTTCCCCTTATGGTGCGCATAGACAGCCTTATGCGATCGCTGTCGATGATGCGGCTGAAGTCTGTGGTAGCGTCGATTGTCCTGCGACGTCGCGTAATCCTTGGCGTCTATGTTAGGCAGTGCTCGTCCGCTTGCCGCGTACCTGCGCACTCCCCGCGTCGATGGAGAACGGGTCGATTTCTAATTTCTCCCGCAACGGGCCACTCTTCTGTGCTCCGGGGAATATGTGCGTCGCGGAGGGCGAGACGCGGCCAGAGTCTGCAAGATTAGCGAATGACAGTGAAATGTCCCCGGGGCTTTCTCTCCCCCTCGTTCAGGCAATGGACCTATGAACCCCTGATCTAATTTACACGGGCAACATCGCGTGGTTCATCTCTGGAAACGACAGGGACCTCGAGGTGCGTCATGCACTCGCCTGGTAAGGTGTCAACCACGGACGATCTTTCGGGGCATTACGCTCGCCTCTTCTGATTTAAAGGACATGCGCCTTGTAGTTCGCAAAACTGTTGGAATGTGGGCATGAACTATTGGTGTTGTACCCTCGCGGTCCAGTAGTCTTCGTTGGACAGCACAGATAGTAATACTTGTTCCTAAGTAACCGCCATTTGAGTCTTTCGGGAGATCTCTTATGCTGGCTTTGTGCTCAGTGTCCCAACGTTGCACTTATTCACCCAGCAGGCCTGGCGTTTGATGGACTTCACTCCACCGGCCGTTACCCAACGCGTCTTTGGCGGGATCGCACTGGAGATAGTGCTGCGAGAACAGACTATCAACGAACTTCAGAGAGATTATACGGACACTGCATCGTGAACTTCACATCTTGCGTTGCGCTCGCTGCTTGCGTATTTCTTTCCGTGACCGCGCATTGTGCGTCATGGTTGTATGCTGCCTACAGCAAATATTAGTTCGCGCGAACAAAACGCGTTAGATGGATTGTCACTAAGTTTTACCGGCCACTCCTTACCTTACCGCTCAGAACACGAGGGCAGCAGAGATTTTCTCGAAGATTTGGGGAGGGAACAGGGGGGTAGATGCAGCGCAGCAACTCTCTCTCTCTCTCTGTTATTGCGGCGGTAAAGAACAAGCGTCACGTGTCTGGCGCTGCTATTATGTTCCACTCCGCTCTGCGGTGCTACCGGAAAGCAGGTAGCCGCCGCGGTGGGAGTGGCGGCCCTCCGGGGCGGTGCGCGTGGGAAACGCAAGCTGCGCGTGGTGCGCGCCGTGTTTGTGCGCGTGTGCCGTGTGCAGCGCACACGCACGTGCCCCGGCTGGGCGTGGCGGTCTGGCCCCAGGTGCGCCCGCCTGGGTGCGTTTCACGAACGCACCTTATTTATCTGACGCTTTTCCGCGGCGTGCACCGACACGTTTCGAAGGTTGTGGCCGCGCGTTTTGGGTGGGCGGTCCATTCTTCCTCGGACGCTGGTGTTCGCCTTTCCATTGTCTGGGCTTTCGGGTGGTGAAACGCTGGGCCGCGATTCACCACCCGAAGCCGTGCCTTTTTTCGGTGGTATTGCCTTTTGCGCGTTGCCAGTGGTTAGAGCTACGCTCCGTCCTTTCGATGGCATGAGTCGGCTGTGGAGGGTGGGTGATGCGAGCGGCTCGACGCGCCGGCTCGACCGAGCGAGCTTCGATCGTGCGGCGAGCACGAACGAGCCTGTTTTCATGTACTGTTTGCTATAGGTTAGCCTCTTTTAGAGGGCTTTCTTGAGCATATCAAAACAGGCAGAACATCCAGGCAGTTGCCACTTGCATAACCGCTAATCGAATATGTGAGGTAGTACATTGAAAAGTATTAACGCGCGGATACCGTGCATTATACATGTTTCGTCGTGCCCTCATTGTCGATTAGATTCATGATTAGCCAACCTCCTGGCTGGCTGTTTCACGAGTGTGTTGTTTTTTCTTTCTTAGAATGGCTTTAACAATATAGAATTTAAATGCTTTTCTATTCTTGCGATCTTTGGGGTCAAGTGACGCCACGTATACCTGAAAATAATCGGTGCCGAGGCGTGATCGAGCACTATCTCGGTGATGCTACCGCTGCGCCAGTTGCGCCGAGAGGCGAACTCTGCTACATCTCAGCAGAATGTGAGAAATCTGCGCCCACTATGCGCCGGAAGGGTTGCTCGCGCTTTTAAAAGAGCAGAACCATGCCCTCAAGCGCCGTTTTATCTCAACTCCTCAAAACTGAGAGCTGGGCGAATTGGTGTGGCTCCACCTTAACAAAAAACTACGCGAAACAAGACGTAGACGAGCTAGAGAGAAACGACGAGGGAAAGCGCCCGTGTTTGTCGTTTCTCTCTAGATCGTCTGCGTCTTTTTCGTGCAGTTTTTTGTTAGGCTGTTACCTTGACTCGGCCCCTCCGCGGTGGGCCGAGTCAAGGGATCGGTGTTTCTTCCGTGGGTTGCTGTCTATATTCAATGCCTTCCGCTCCGACGCGTGCGAATTGCTTAGGCAGCGGGACAGCCTCGATTTCCTGGCGGCAGCGAGCGGTCGCGCTGGCGCCGAGCCCGCGCTCCTTTACGACCAATGTAAAACGGTGACCGAAGTTTCGGACGCTGTATGGCGTCTCGCTCGAGTTTACAGAACATAACGCGCGCATTGGCGCAGACACGGCGGCCGTGAACAACGTTTCCGCTGTTCAATTTGTCGCCCATTTGCAGCCTTTCTTGGTGAGGTGATTTCACGGCGTAAGAATGGCGTACGGCCGCTGCTAAGGTTTTGGTCGACTCGGCACCAAACGGCAACTTTCGCCGTTGGATACTGACGAAGCGCCGCTGGTTAAAGCTTGCTGTGTCGCATACGGCCGTGAAAAAAAAAAAAAAACCGTTGTCAGCTGACGCGATAGCGTGCAGGTAGTCGCGGCGGACCACTAAACCACTTCGTTGATTTAGCGTGGGATCACGGGCTTGACTGGCAACGGAAGCCGAGATTCGGTCCGCAGGTGACATGCCGGCAACTATCGCGAACGCTTTCATGAAGTTTGTTTTTTCGCTTACTGGTCGGAATGACGGAAGCTGTCGTGTCGGCAGAAAGCTCCAAACTGAATTCGTTGCCACCGCCTCGTCCGACGGCGTTACATTTGCACAGTCGAGAGGTCACGCGCGTATATCTGCACTTCGCGACGGCGCGCGACGCACATCGAGCTGCGTGACGAGCGAAAGCGAACCGCACCGACAGTGTCGACCATCGCAGTAATTCAAGTAGACGCTTGTCAGTGAACTACAACAAGGGAGAAAATAAGTAAATATTTCAGACCGCTGGCGGTGCCTTTTCTCAATAGCGTGCTCCAGCTTAAAGAATACAGTAATAGGAGCAAGATCACGCTGAGGGTTTTCAAAACGCTTCTGAATTCTGCACGTAGCACGTCCAAGTGCTTCCATGCTTTAACTATTTCGTTACCGCGAGAAAATGGTCGTTTTTTTTATAGGTCTCGAGGGAAAAATTATTTATCGTTACAAATATCCCAGCACACATTGCCGCATAGCACATTGTGCATAATGAAACTCTCTATCCAAAAATATACCTTGCCAAAAAGAAAAGAGAAAGTATTACGTAAAGCATAAAAAGTTCTAGAAAACACCATTTTTGCTGCCAGTTCATAAAAACAATAAAAATAGCATGTCTGCAAAAACATTTATATCAAACGAAATTCAGAATATACATTACAAAGAGAAATAATTCGGGAATAGTGTTTAAAAAAAAATGATCAGTACACCGCAGTTCTTCGGATACAAAAAGAAACTAAGACCAGTTCATCGCTCATGCCATGCGGTGAAGCGGTTCCTGGATGTTGTGACGCATAGGTGCACTGGCACGTTTCCCACATAACGTATAGCTTTTGTTCAACTTTGCGGTCCTCGTAACACATTTTGCAGTTCCGCCTTTTTGCCATTTTCCGAGGATGGTCCGATGAGAAGCCCAAGGAACGTACTTCACCGGTTCGTCTAGAGTCATGCGCTTCTTCTAGGACCGATCGCTTTCAGCGTAGCTGGGCAAGATTATGCATCCAAGCATATCTGTTTGCATTTTTGCAGATTGTCTTTATCATCTCTGCAGAGAAGAGTAGAAAGAAATCCCACGCCGTTGTAAACTGTCTTGCGCTAATCCGCAGGGCTGGGCCGAGATGTGCTACGGGCGGCCTTCTTAGCGTGAATGGAAGTTTCTTTGCTGCCAATGGCAGCACATCATAACCAAGTGAAGTATGCACCCTGAAGATAATCAGTAGAGCTCTCAGGTCGTGCAAAAAGATCGGCAGATAAGCGCGCACAAAGGAGACCGCTCAATGCCGTAAAGGAAACTAGCCGGTGAACAACTACGGATGTCCCATGCTGATTTAAAACACCGTCGCCGTGAGAGCTTTAATTTGCTTTGCTGTCATCTTTGGAACCATAACTCGAGTCCTCATCACTAAATCGAAGTGCGGGTGCAGCATATAGTTTCGAGCACGACGCTTTTCTCGCAACGCAGCCGCGCGGGACGACGCCATGGAGCGACTTTCGATAACTGCGCAGTGACACCGGCAGTGCCCCTTGCCTGGATTTTACAAGAAAAGCGAAACCTAAACTCTTGGAAGCTGGTTGAAAATTCCAGGTTCACATGTTGGATTTTAGTGTTCACATTTTTAGTGTTTGAATTTATGAACCAGTGACGACTTGCTGCTTTCGCATGCATTGCCCAATGTAAAAGCCGTATATAATATAGTTAGCAATCGCTTTCGTAAACGTGCTCAGAAAGTGCATTTTACTACTCCTAAATGCATTTGGGGCTGCTCCGAAATGGGTTGGGCCTGTAGCGTCTCTGCTATCTGCATAACAATATCTGCATCTGCAACCGGGTGCAGTTCATGCCAGACGCGCGCTCGGCGTACACTCCTCTGTGGACCATTGTAGCACCTATATAGCTGTTTGTCGGCATTAAAGCGCCCAAAATGCTAAGTTAACTATTGTATGCGAGGAGCTCTCAGGCTGAACACGGCATCCATGGTGAAGTAGGAGGCAATAAAACGATGGCTCAATCCGGTATTAGGAGGAGACTACGCATTCCCCGCAAGCCTCTTTGCAATAACTCCGCGGCGCACGTCACTTTTTCCAAGTTTCTCCAGATTGCAGTTTAGGAAATCCTTTGGTCTCACCAAAATGACGGTAGCATTTTTCTTTTCTGGGTATGTACAGCAGTCTGGAAGCCCTGTTTTTCACGTTGTCTGAAAATTTTGCTTTAGGCGGGAATCTTAAGTTTTGCGAGAAAGTAGATGCGGGTCAACATCAGATCATACGCAATAGCTTTACCGCGCCAGATGTCCGGAACACCGCTCGTACGTGAATGGGACGTGTGTAATAAGATACGCGCTATATCACCGCAGACTTTGTAAAGCCACAGCTAACAGCGTGCGCTCAGTGTCATAGCTGTCGCGCTGTCGAGGCGGCCTTCGCTCGCAGCGCTCGCTTTTTGTTATGCGACGGCATTGATCCGCTCTTTGCTGCGGTTTGATCTTCAGCGCGGAGCAGCGGTATATCCGTCGCTTGTGTATTCTGCGGCGGATGTCTTACCGCGAGGGCTGTCGCGTGTGCTCCTGCCCTGCCTCCGCCGCCGCGGTGGTCGGCGGTGTGTGGCCCCGACCGACCTGGCCTGTCGGCGGCCTCTCGGGAGCGCGTACCTCGCTGGCTTCGGCCTTCCCTGATGGATGAGAGTCCCCCGGGGCCTTCCCTCACCGGATGGTTTCCGCCGGCGCGACCGCTCTCTTCCGGCACCGGGCGGCCAGGGTTTGTCGGCCGCCTGATTCCCTCCGCTGCTTCCTTTCGGTTTGATTTCTCTGCGCTGCCGTTTTTTTGTTCCACATTTCTGTGGCATTAGAGCTCTTGGCAGCCAGACTTCACAGCACACCTGCTCGTTGTGAGCTTCATCCGTTGCCCGGGTACCTTGTCCTCCCACCTGCCAAAGCGCTTCCTTTCTCGGTTTTTAGATACTCGGCAGGCTTGCGCATTCCGCCTTCTCCGGTTTTTCATGGGCCGCCGCGTTTATGTTGAGCCCGTGTGCGTCCTTTCTTTTCCGTTTTCCTTAATTTTTTTTAGAAGGCACGTAGTTGGTTAATACCCTTTCCGCTGTTCTATTGTTTGGTCAGTATATTGTCCTTCGGGTCATTGCGCATACTGCGCTTCACATGTGTCTCTTCTTTCTTGCGCGCCTGTCGCTCGCGTTCGCAGCCGCCTCCGCGCGCAGCCTGCGATGCTCGCTGAGAGTCGGGGTTCTTTCCCGTGAGCGGCAAATACACCGATCGAGGCCAGGCAGCCTCTGCGACGACGTTCAGGGCACGGGCAGCCGAATGGAATTCGATTACGTGCTCCGCTATGAAGGACGAGCGCTGATGCAAGAGGGAGAGCGCGGAGGAGAGGGCGCGCTTTGCTGCCTTTGCACATTGCGCAGAGTCGCGCCGTTGGCCTTGCCCGTGGACGCGGTTCCCGGGAGCTGCAGAGTCATGTGAATCGCGTCCGTTCCTTGGCTATCGAACGCTTTGAAGCTGCCCCGTGTCGGAAGTGCCGAGTCCTGGAGTTTTCAGAGGTTGGAGGGCTCGCTGGTTCTTTATCCGTGGGGTAAATTTCACCATTCGATCACTAAGCAGCTCTATAGGACCGTATCTTTTCTTGTCTCGACGCGGTCACTTCCTACCCGTGACTGTACCGCTGGCACAGTAAGAAAGAAAGCGTCGAGCATCCTCACTTTGATGTTGCTAGCCAAATATAACTTGTACATTGTACAGCGCGTAGACAAGCCGAAAATGGACCATTTATAGCTGCCAAGACCAGATCGCGGGATGTATTTTCGGAACCGAATTGGAAGCTCGTAATAATGTAGGATAAAGGGGAATATGTAATATCGCTTCGTTATTTTCTGTTAATCATGGGTTCGATGTTCGAGTCGACGCGCTTGATAATCCGCGGCGGCTTCGGCGCGTGCCGAGATCGCTACCTTGGCAGAGCCACCACCGTTTGTGCGGTGGCACGGGGCGCGTACTGAACCAAGGAGGGCACAGCCCCTTTTGACTATTTTACGATGTCGCGGCTGTGCTGAATCTGCGAGAGCCGGAATTCAGGAGCACGCCGTTGCAATTGGCTCTGCTCAGATTTATTGCCGCACGTGGTGGCTGAGGAAATGTGCCTCTGAACGTTAACCACCGCTGCCAGCGGCTGACGCTTCTTTTTCGCCTTCGCCAAAGGTAGCGTAGCTCTCGCTTCCCTATTCTCCCCATCGTGTCCCTGCCTTTGTGCTTGATTTTAACATTTGTCGTGTTTCAGTCACGAGAAAGATTTGCCCGCTAATGCTAATCATTTTCGTTTATGTGTGAAATGATTCGCCATGGATGATTCGTGTCAATTGATTCCTTTCACGGTTCTTCGGCCCACTGGCTTATGTCACTCGCTGTACTAAGGAATTGACTGTTTTAATGCGATTTGCAGTGGATTCATTTGCGTATACGAATGCCTAAATTGCACAGCGAATGGTGTGGGTTAACGTGTGAGCACCAGGTAGCTTACACAGCTTTTGGCTTCCGCATGGCCCAGGGTGAGCGATGAGTTAATGTGCGGTTGTCATCATTTTCTGGACGGCAGCTAGCGCGAGTTTTCTCGTTAGCGGCAAAGTTGCCGATTGTGCCGCTGGTGTAGGGGTTCGTCATTTAGATGAGCAGTGAAGCGGATGCAAAATTCCTGGCACGTCAGTTAAGTGGAATTGGCCATGATTCTCCATGCATTGAGCTTTGCCGCTAGCGTCGCAACGCCCGCTGTTGGGCTTTCCCTCCTGTGTGGTCGTTTGCAGGAGCTGCACCCTTTACAGGAGATGATGGCTCCTAACGGCGTGTCCTTTTCAATGGCTTCGTGTCGGGCCCCATTGATCACTGTATTTTCGGCCGAGTGCGACCTTCACGGTGACTTCGGCGAAAACATTAAGCATATGTTTTTATGCGAAGCATATTACGAGAGCTCAACCCAGCTCCTCAGGCGCGGCGGTGTCGCCTTGAAACCACGTGACACTGTGACGTCACGACAGAAAAGAAACGGGGCTCCAACTAGCGCCGTCGCTCGCGGCGTCGCCCCCCGCATCGGACGCGGTGAGCGTCGAGCAACGCAGCGTTCGGCGCGACAACGAAATGTGCGCCTGAGCAAGCGCCGCACGCCTGAGCCGACGCCGACGACACCGGCTTTTCTGCGACACGAGCTCCTTAACGCTGTCGCGTTAAAATAAAGGCTAGTATGCTTCGCATCCTGGGCTTAACCTTAGCTAAGCCACAGCCATTTTTTTTTTACTTATGCGGTTCCTTGCATTTGTTGTGCTGGTGTGGCGCATTTACTATAGGAGTGGCAAAGGTGTGAATATTTTTGCCGGAAGGAAGCGTGCATGCAGTTTAGCGTGCAGTTTAGAAGGCATCAGTTTTCACCGCTTAAAAGGGGTTGACACGATGGACTTCCGCCGACGACCCAGACGCTGCTGAGTTGCGACGAATCACGATGCTAGCAGCTCGTGTGTGGCGTCCTTTTCTGCGGCGCGAATCGTCGGCAAGGTGCCACGTCGTGCTCGTCCGCTGGATTCGGTCTGCCGTCTGAATTCAGCTTTGTTAGCGTGGTTTCTGAATCTTCTCGTGCTTTCTCAAACGAGTGATATTAATCGCGACTGTTGCGGCTGCTGTCCTCAATCATAGTACCGAGTATACGCCTTGGCGATGGTGCCAGACTGATATCAGACTATTGGCCCCATAGCTGACCGTAGGCCGCACGGTGGCATGTCCGGCAGTGGTAGGGTGAGCTGCTGTCAGAGGGTTTAGGCAACAAATCGCAAACCGATCGTCCTTCACGCAGGTTTATATGCATTTTAAAAAAATTCACCGAATTTTTAGATAAACTTTTACCCGCTACTTCTGCACTGCCTTTATCCAAGTGACGACGAGTCATTAGTTAAATATTACATGTTGCGGTATAGATCGGGATTAGTTTTTGTCCGAGTAGCCAAGTAAAATACAAAACTGCTGCAAATTATCGCATGGGGCTGCCGTAATTAAAATGAGATTCTGGAGTTTATAACGTCCCGAAACTGCACACTGAATTAGGAGGAGCGCCGTATAGACGTCTAGGGCTCTGCGTTAATTTCGACAACCTGCGTTTTTTTAGCGATCGCTGTAAGCATGGCTAAGCACGCGCGTTTTTTTTTTTTTCCCATTCCGAGGCCCGGATCTAACCCCCGACCACGTGCTCGAGCAGTTCAGCGCCGTAGCCACTGTACAACCACCACGGCGGGTGTGCGTGCATTGAGATAGCAAGCTCGGCTGTGTTCACGTCGCGACGTCGCCTCGTTCGTGTCGTTCCGCTCGTTTCCACGCGGCACCCCGCAAGTTTGATACGGCCGCCTCGACGCTGTGGCGCTCGTCCGATGGATGGCGTTGGAGGAGCGCGGAGGCTGAGGATCTTGTTGGGGAGGCGGGAGTGAGCGAGGTCTGCGCACACTGGCGCATGCTCCGTTATCTCGGTGCTCCCCACCTTTCGACGGGGGAGGGAAGCGGGCATCCCGCTCCATCCCGTGCCGGGTCCCGGCCGGCAGTCAGGCGCGGGCTGGAGACGATGCCGGCTGTTGGGCGGCGCCAGTCGTCGAGCTCGTGCGGCGCGCGGGCCGCCTGAGCGACCAATGCTGGATGCCCTGAAGGTGCTCTTCGTGCTGACCGGAGCGAGCACCTACCTAGGTGGGCCTCTCTTCCCCTTCGGAAAAGTTTGCTCGCTCCGTTTCTCGCGCCGTCCTGCAGCAGAATGTGCGGACACGGGACTTTTTTAAAGTCGCGTCTGACTGGCTGTTGTCCGCACAATCCGTGCACCATTCTATTTCGTGCCACTGTAGCGTTGGTGTTTCGTCGTTTTTTCTTTATTACTCAGTCTGCTTTCTTTGTTTTCTCCCCACTCCCCTTTATCTAAAATTATTGCTGCTGCTGCTGCATAGTGGAACCTGATCAACCCAACTGCACTTTTCGGATGTGGAGATGTTTAATTTCGTTTTGTTATATTTTTTTATCGATTGTCCATTGGCCTGTAGTTACTACCCTCACCGATTAATTTTTTTTTGTGTGTGCTATTGCAAAACATGCCTGGAGCAGTAGGTGCTTTTGAACCCGTCCTAGGTCCGGTAGACGTTAGTTTCTGCAAAATTTCTTTGCGAAATCTACTAGGCTGGTGCCGATTTGCTGGGAAAGGTAGTTTAAGATCTGCATAGTTTCACGAGCACAGCGCAATAGTGCTTAGTTCCATAGAAAATGTTTCCACTCTCACGTCCACGCGAGAGGTCCACACGAGAGATCCGTGCGCTGTGCCTGAAGCTAGCATGCGGATTAAAATATCGATAAGCGATTGCGGGGACACTTGCACAACAGACTTGGACACAGAGAGTAAATTCGTTATCGTTTGCAATTCACCGGTAAATGGCTGATCCTAGTGAACTTCTATCTTGCTATTCTTACCGAAGTAGCCATCTTAGGCTAGAACAACCGTATCGAAATGTCGCGCGTAAGACCGTCAATGTTCCTTGCCATAAATTAAAGCCGTGCGAGCATGCGGCGGCTGCAGACCAGGACATGCCGCAGCATTTGAAGCACTTCGTACGGAGTACGCGTTTATTATGTTGCGCATTTTAGTTTTGTCGCATCGAATCTGCCGAATCGCACGAATGCCAGACTTGGTCGAAGCCTTTCCAAGTTATTTCTGTGTGCTTGGAATAGTCCTTTTAAACCTATCGGCGTTTTGTGGCCAAGTTTCCCGCCAACTTCTCTTCGAGGGTATGGAAAATAGTTCATACGAATGCTGGGATACAGTTTATTCATAGGTCCAACGTATCAAAGCGATCCGCGTACTATAAGATAGGCCGTAGTGCGGGGCTCTGGATTAACTTCGACATTCCGGGGTTGTTTACATTGCACCCGAAGCTTGGTGCACAAGCGCTCTTTTATTCCCAACCCACCATAATGCGATACCGCGACTAGTAATCGAACCCGCGACATCATGCTCAGTTGCAGAACGCCATATATCCAGTGAGCTACTCGGGCAGCTGTGTGTATTCAAATTATTTAAAAGTTTAGTAGAGGGTGGTCGTAGTAGTCTGGTTGCGCGAAGGCGCAAACCTCTGTTAACTTTCTGTGCGGCTGGCAGCCGTTACGATTAATTATAGGAAAATATAACCGAATTTGGAAGTGCAGTGGCCATAGCTAACACAACAGCGCCGGTTAGGTTGCATAGTCGAGATGTTACAAGCAGGGTTAGCCTGGCAGTCTGGGGCGGAAATTGCTCCGCCAGTACGTCTGTCGCTGTTCAGAAACTTGTCACCTTATGTAAATGAATTCAGTGGTCAGGCGCTCATGTTTGTTGAATGTATAAGATGCCGCAATTGAGCTTAGTCTAACCGAGAATAGGGCGTCTGTTTAACTAGGGTGGTACCTGTTTCCGTACCGTTACAATAGTTGAGACAAGGGTGTATCTTATAGTAGTTGGTGGCGCCTCGTGCGTTTTCAGTAAACTTTTTCACTTCCTCTGCCGTATGGGTCACGCGGCTGTTTCATGTCCGGCACTGTGCCGGTTATTCGTTCCGACGCAGGCGTGTTTCGGTTCATATCCTCCCGCCTACTTCCTTTCACTATCGTTGTTCATTATTAGACTTGCGCAATGGCTTGCATATATATTTAAACCATTGTTCTATCTCTCCAAAGCTAAGTGCACTCCAATTACCGCCGGAGTTCCCTGCCTACACTGCGCAGGAGCGTGGCTTTATTCAAAGTGAAATTGAGTAGTCACGTAATTGTTTAGTTCTTCCCTCGGCAACAATTCACCGCGCAGCCTTCGTCCAACATTTGCGGAATCGAAATTGAGCTTGACGTGACTCAGCTGTTTTAGGTCCATTGACGCGTGCTCTTGCGAAATTTTAAGAGGCGCGTTGCGTTTGCGTGGGTGGACACCGGTGCATTATCACATTACACCTCCTAATAGCCTTTCGCTGATGCACGAGCGCAGTTGTACCAGTAACACCCTCCATCCTCATGAGCTGGGCCTTTTCTAAGCGTCTCGAACGCTGCACGTTTTAATGAAAGCATCCCAAGCAGGTGTACTGCAAGCTTTTTTTTTTTTTTTCGTAAAGGAAACTCTAGCAACAAGGACTGCGTACTAGATTACTGTTGATAGTTTTAGTTTTTCCTTAGGTTTCTTACTGTTTGCGAATTACCGGGATACCGGAGCCGTGTAAGGCAGTAGCAAAACTGGTAGTGACATCATGTGGCACTTTGTCCAACTGCAATGCACTTAAAGCGTTTTTTTGTTTTGTTTTTGTGAGTGTTCCGGTAGCAAGAAAATCGTAAGGATGGCTACACGTTTAAGCCCCTTGCTGCACAGTGTATCATATATGACACGCATATATGACAGTTACTTCTAGAATAACAGAATCAACCAGAGAAAATACTACATATTCGCTCAGTATCTATGCAATTAAATAAGCAGCTAGCAGTGAAAGACACAGCTGCATTACCACTAGAAATAAATTTTCAGTTACGTTTTCTTTTTAAAATGTGTATCATGGCAGCTTGTCACACAATGTGGGAAAAAAGAAAACGTTCGAAAATAAGTCATTTTCACAATTTATACATCTGAAATCAGCGCACAAAAATACCAGGTTGTTTATTTACTGTTTATTAGCCTACTGTGATGCATTGATCGAGAAACACATTCGGGTGGTTTTCTGAGGCCAGTATTCATTGCCGTACCATATACAGGGTGATAAAATTGAAGTTTTATGGAATGTTTAAAAATAGCTTGTTGCAAGTAACGTGAATCCAGTTCTTGAGCTGAATTATTCTGAGAGGCGGACATTGCTTACACGAGAAATCGAAACATATGTTCAACTAAGTAACAAAAGCCCACTAATTAGCTTTTCAATTACCTACTTTGCGGCACATGTTGCAATTTACGAATAGTAGCCAATGAGTTGTCAAGGCGTATGTACGTGGAATGACGCCAGAGTGACTCCAGCTTGGAGATATGCGCCGTCAAACTTGCCCTAAAAATGCGCTGTTGTTACACTTACTTTTTAAACGAAATGCTGTTTTTTGCACTGAACCACAAAAGTAAATGGAACGCCCATGTATTTTGTTCCACATTTTGGGAAATGATATCTCGAAACTGGCGTCATCCTGGAAACTCATTTCAAGTGGATAAGTCTCGCAAATTCATCGGCTACAATTTCATAAATCGCAATATGTGCCGTAAAGAAATTGAGGAATTATTCATTCAATTTTTAAAAATTATTCTAATATGTGTATCGATTTGTCGTGCTAGTAGTGTCCGTCTCTTCGAATAATCCAGCACGATGGCAAGAATTATGCTGTCGCAGGCGATTTTTTTTTAAATTTCGTAAAACTTAAAAATGATCACCCTGTATGATACAGCATTCAGTTATGGGTTATCTTGTGGCGATCAGGTATTTGTTTCCTCGCGATAAGACGAATTTGGTGCGAAAATGTAATGTTCGTGTGGGCGGTAATCTTTCTTAGCACCATTATTGGTGTAGAGTAGGCAGGGTAATGAAAATACGAGCAGTGTTTACGATGAAGATAGCGTGGAGTCTGTCACGTTTCAGGACCTAATAACGGCAACAAAGAACTCTCGAAAGCTGAGTAAGAATGTTTTCTTTCTGCTTGCGTCTAACTGCTAAAGACTGCGCGAAGCAAACATAAGATGAAGGCTTATAAGTCGTCCGGCCTAGATATTGAAGCTATCAACTAATCAATCCGGGATGACGTCATCAAATTTTAAATGAGTCTTACGCAAGCTATAGTTGTTGGAATACACTACAGTTTTTTAAAGCATTGTGTTAAGTTTTTTTTCATGGTTTTATATTATTTGGCAAGTTTTCTGTAATTCGATTTTTTTAAATAGTCATACTATATACCCACAGCTGCGCATGGTGCGTCTATATGATATGCGCAAATATCGGCACATGAAATCGTAACCAAGCGTTTCTATTGAAAAGTGAGGTTTCTTTGGGGACATCTGGTTGAAACAAAGGCTTGTCGAGTTTTCACAAGGGAATAGAAATTAATGCAGTGAGGGGTTTAACGACGCTACCGACGCTTTAGATCAGCAGTTGCGTACAATATGGTAGGTCACTGCAGCATTACTTTGCGCGCCTTCTCCGTTGTGTGTCCTCTACTTTGCGTGGCAGCGTTGTCGCTGCCAAACACCTCTGCAATAATTCGGTATTCCGCAAACTGTGGTGCGTTTACGGACAAGCTGAAACTCTTATCTATCACTGCTGCTGAGTGTCATGCGAGCCCGACCTTGTGGCTCCAGCGATTCCCTTGTTCGCTCCCCTTGCAGCCGCAGACGGACGCTCTCCTTCCATATCGTAGTGTCTAGGAGCGCCGACTAAAGGGCTCCTTCACTTCAGCAAATTCTTCCGTTTGCTAGTTTAGCTTGAAGCTAGAATCGTTATTTGAGTCCGGAGCGAGTGAGTTTGACACCTTGTGTGTTTGGTGGCCGCTGTATACCGTCTGTTTGCGAAGAATGGAAAAGGTCGTCCCCCCCCCCCCCCCCTCCTCTTTCTCTCTCTCTGTTACCGGGTGTTGGATGTAGACTGTTTGCATACGCTCTAATCCATACGTCGATTCCTGTCTGAAATCGAACTCCGCAAAGGTTTTTTTTACCCGCGCAGGGAAACTGGAACCGCGGCAGGCAGGCTGTTTGCACGAGGCCAGTTTCTTATAATATGCGGCTGGTATAAACTGCCTCCGTTATTGCTCACGCGTCAGCAGTCTCGAAGCCCTCCGTTCATTGAAACGTTTCCTTCCCCCGACCAATTTGTGGCCGCTTTGTCGCGTTCAGGGCTGACGGTGTTCGCGTTTTTTTTCTTTGTTTTTTAACCACTTTTCTAGTATCGCCATAAAAGACGTATTGTTTCGCTTTATTCGCTCTGTTGTTCCTTCGGTATTTTGGCGTCTGAACGATTAAGCCGGATGAAGGGCATGGTTGTGAAATCCCCTTTTTAAGGAGTCGCATTTTCTTGAAGGGGTCCTGAGCTTTAGCGGCGCTGCTGGTTGCTCGTTTTCTAAGCCACGGCGGAAAAATAACGAGCACGTTGATCGAAACCTGTGGTTTTCAAACTTTTTGCCCTGCAACTTCCTTTGTCTTGTTAACCTTTCGATGGACGCGTTGGTTTTCTCCAGCGAATTTTATATTAAAAGTGCATGTACTGCTTAGTAATATCGCGTGTATCGTCTTTCTGCTGGCGCGATGGTGCTAACGGGATTGCTTCGTGGTTGTCGGGGGGGGGGCAGGGGGGCAGGTTTTTCGCGGCTATCGGATCGAAGGCGTTCGCGCTGGGTAAACTGCTCTCTGTTTGCTTTTTTTTCCCCCTCTTTGCGAAAGGTGGAAAAACAGAAAAAAGCCCAATGTAAACCAGTTTACAGCGTTTGATTCGACCTTTATGTTAAGGTAGGCATCCACACTTGAAAAAGTTTTCATTTTGATTTTAAATATACCGCGTATGGCTTCACAAAGTCGCTTTTAAGACCCTTCAGCTTGCTAAACAATGTAAATGTTTAAAATTTTACATATCTCTTAAGTGCGCGCGCCAATCGTTAACATTCCTTCACGTTGAGCTATACGCAATTCTCAGGCGCTGCGCTTTCCTTATATGCAGACAACGATAAGAATATGGCTGATATCGGTGGAGGGAGAGGCAGTCGAAGCACGACGTGTATCTTTAAATATGCAAAGAGCATATGTGAATATCGTGCCCTCGTTTCTCTTTGTCCCTGGTAGTTGGACGCGTTGCTTGTTGGCGTCCACGTGTCAGCTGTGGTTTCACGAAGGGAGCGCACTTTGTACAGGCGCGGCCACGGCTAATGCGAGCAGAGCCCTTGGCATCACTCCGGGGAGCGCCCTACCACCGACGTCTCGTGCAGTCTTGCGGCGCAAGCGAATTCAAAGCGATTGGCGAAAAGCCCGCGGAGTCGTCTGCTATGATAAGTAGTCTTCGAAGACTTGACGAGGCGCCAATGATGGCTTTCCGCGGAGTTCTGCGACGGGCACTCGTGTTCCCTCTAGCAGTGGCCGCGCCTGTACACTTCTAAAGCAGTGTTTCACCGATCGATCTGTGTGCCTCGCACCGGCTATTGGCGCACCGATCTTCTGTTGGCCCCCTGATAATTATGTTAAGCTTAAGCCGAGCGTCGCTGAGAGTAGTTGCTTAGCCACTTGCCTAGCCACGAGTGTTTTGTTAACGAGCGATTCAGTTTTCAAAAGCTCCCCTGAGTGTGGATGAAAGAGGCCCCCAGATTGTCTTCTGGGAAGCCGCATTCAGAAGAAGGCGTGAGAGCTTATTGAAGTAGGCTATATGTAAATTCAGTTGTATCTGCGGCCGCCGTCTGGTGCCGCGATGCCTCTTCTGTGGATTCTCCGTCCTCGGACAGGCCGTAGATGTCTTGGCCTCACCCGTAGCGCTGCTGCTTCCGGTGTACAGGTGGGTCTGTTACTGAAGAGAAAGCATATTACCAGAGCATGAGCGAATTTTCGTATTTCGCAAGTCTAGAAACGCGCGCTTTGCAATAGATGAGATGCCAAAGATAGCGGCGAGTCTTTATACCTGCATTATGCATGGACTACAGTTACGCAAGCACCATGCAACAACTCAAGCATCCACAAGCGGAAGCCAGATGCCTACATGTTCCCTTTAACAATAGACCTAGCTGTATCTGCGCCTCATGATTACGGCGTGTTTGCGTCGCGCTTGGTTATCACTATGTAGAACCACCCAAACGACTTATTTGGCAGTGGATACATATTGGGCCGATCTGTCATGCGTGCGTGCGTAATATAGCGTTGTGCATGTGTGCGTGTCTCCAGAGACATACGTAGCACGTAATCACCCTGCGATTCCTTTCTGAAGGCGTTCAGGATGCCGCTGAAATTATTTGGACAAAAAATTAGTTGGATATCTGTTCATCGGGCACTCCAGGCTCGTTCACGCTGGTGGTGCGGCCGCTTCCTCGCGCTGTCGCGGTATCGACGTCGCAAGCGCAGCCCACACGCGGTGGGTTAGGTCTTCGGAGGGCGCAGTGCGTTTGGGCTGCAAACGTCACGAAACCAAGTTGACACACCGCTCAATCTGCTCGCCGGGGGGAGCTGCAGCGCCGTGTCTTGCGTTCCGCTGCTGGCACGATGTGCGCCCGCCCAGTAGCGTTCCTACTGAGCAGCTGTGCGTAGATGGTTCTGAGCGGAACGGGCAGTGAGCGTGAAGCTGTGTAATGCTGTCATTGTGCGCCGACGGGTTTTCGTCGGTCTCGCGATGCCGTTGACGCCGCTGCTCATCGCATGCGAGAAAGCCCGTCTCCGGTTGAGGCACCGCTGCTGTTCCTGCTTCGTCGCAACATGTCGGCCTTTCGTATTGTTGGAAGGATCGTCCGAGGTGTTAGAACGCGATGCTTAAATTGCTGTCGCCGTCACTGCTTCGCCCTTTGGACGAAGGTGCCATTTTTTTTCTGACTCGAACGTCCACTGCTACACTTGGCCGTCAACATTTATGCAGCAGAGATAGCTCGTCTCGGAGGAGCCGCATGATATTGGCGAGAGCGAAATTCAGAAGCGGTGCGGTATGAGGTCGCGAACGAAAGCGATACAAGAGCTCACGAAATATTTTGTTGTGATTAAGCAAATAGGAAATCGGCGCTTTCTGCTACCCTCCTGGCAGCACAGCTCGGTGCCTTAAGTCAGCACGGTGGCGAATCGTGCGCCGTAAGTCCATTGACACTGGACTTGTGGTCGCCAACTTTGGAAGTTATACGAAGGCTTGTACTGCGGGATGCCAATATTTTCCTTGCAGGACGCAGACTGGGCACGCTGGCGCATTGACGCCCCATGATGGCGGCGTGCTGGAAATCTTAATTCAACCCGCATTTTCAAGGCGCATTGTGGACGCCGCGCACGCGCCTGTGTGTGTGTGTGTGTGTGTGTGTGTGTGTGTGTGTGTGTGTGTGTGTGTGTGTGTGTGTGTGTGTGTGTGTGTGTGTGTGTGTGTGTGTGTGTGTGTGTGTGTGTGTGTGTGTGTGTGTGTGTGTGTGTGTGTGTGTGTGTGTGTGTGTGTGTGTGTGTGTGTGTGTGTGTGTGTGTGTGTGTGTGTGTGTGTGTATGTATGTATGTATTGGAAGCGTATTCTGATTGCGGACATCTCTGGCGCCACAGTAACACGTTTGCCTTTGTTGTAGAGCGTTAGAGAAAGCTGGTTACATCACGTTGCAACTCGCCGTTAAAATCCGCCTCTCATCGTTTCTGGCTTGTTTGTTGTTATTTTTCGAACTTTTCGCGAAGGCCTTGATGGGGAAGCCACCCACTGATGCACGCCACTCTACTGCGAGACCTTCGAGCTGAACGTATAGTGCAATGTTCTATCGCGCCCGTGACAGTATCTCCCATGACCATTAATGCCAACCCGGATCCACTTGGTGCATTTTAGCCCTGATAACTTTTTCTTTCTTCTGTATTTTTGTTTTCTCCATCGAGCTTTCTGCAATAAATGCGCATCTCTGGTGCGCTGCTGTAAGCAAATTCAGTCATCATCGTCGTTGGAACTGCGAGCTTAAACGCTGACGAGCTTAAACGATGACGACGCGTGCGCGTCGTCATCGCGTTGCTCCAGTAGCTGTGTCTGCCTTTATTATTGGGCGCTCCCTTCCCGCCGCAGGGGTCGACGAGGGTGTTAAGGCGGCGAAAATAAGGCGACCGTGGCGACGCTGTCCAGTGGCCGTTTTGTGCCTTTATGGGCCGCATACATGTATGAGCGGGCGCACAAACTTTGATCTTGCTCGCTGGGCCGGAGATACGGCTGGCGAGATGACGAATGCGTTGTTGACGTTCGGCTCATTTGCGGGGCGCGTGGATATATGGCGTGCCCAGAGCTTGACTTCCTTCTTTTCGCAGGAGGGTGCCCTCCCTGCCTCGCGTGTGCGCTGTATACATGTCCGTGGGCTGCGTCGGCCGCGCGATCGTTGGGCGGGGGGAGGGGGGAGGGGGAGGCGTATTACTTTTTCTGCGCGCGCGATGTTTCGCTCGTTTGCTCTCTCGATAGTATCGTAGGCCCGGCGCTGGTGCGCGTTTTCTCCTTTTCTGCTTTTTGCGCGGGCGGCCGCTCTTTGGAGCGCTTAGCGCAGTTCTTTCCTCGGGTCTTTCGGCGTCTCCCTCTTTCCACTATGCCCGGCGGTCATCCGGCGCTGCTTTTCGGAATTTATGGGGACGCCGATGCCTGTCGGATGCGCGGCTCGGCTGCGTGTCGTTGCTCGTTTCGTTTAGGCGCGCAAGCCGGGAATTGCGCGTTCTTTCATTTTTCCTCCCGCTTTTCATTTTGTGGCGCGCGCGATGCTCTCTCCCCTTCTGCCCCCTCTGATCCGTTGCTGTGAAGCCTTAAACTCGGCCGCGGCTCTCCTTTCCTGAGCCGCGGCCCTTGCGTGTTCTTTGTGCCGCGCTGATCTGCATGTTTCCCGTGGTCGCGACTCCGTTTTCGCCGGCTGCGGGCATTCGCTCGTATGTGGGATGCATAGCCGTTGCGAAGGAACAACCGCTCGCGCCCGCATAAAGGCTGTGGCGCCAATATGCAAGGGTGTCCCGGCTAACTTTAGCTAGAGTTTAAAAATATGCGAATGCCACGTAGCTGGACAGAGGCAAGGTAATGTTGTTTCCCGTCGCTTAGAGATACTAAGATTATTTTTCATTCCGCCTAATTAGTCTTGAATAATTAATCAACTACTCAAAGCTTATGACCCACAGACGAATGGACTCAGAGCGCCTGAACCGAACTCTGGCCGATATGCTTTCAACGTACGTCTCCCCCGACCACCGCTATTGGGACGCTACTTTGCCGTATGTTACTTTCGCCTGCAACTCGCCCATGTGTGATACCACTGGTTGCTCACCGTTTTATGTATGGACGCGAACCTTGTGTGGCTCTCGATACTTCCCGGTGCTCTAAGCTCATCCACTACGTATGTTCGCGGCGCCATAGCGCGTGCCAACACAGCTCGGCAGATCGCTCGCGAACAGCTCACAGTGGCCCAGGCTTCCCAAAAAGCCCTGTATGACGGTCGCCACAGAGACATTAGTTACTCCCCAGGTGCCTTCGTGCTACTGGGGTTTCCACCCGCCGTGGTTGCTCAGTGGCTATGGTGTTGGGCTGCTGAGCACGAGGTCGCGGGATCGAATCCCGGCCACGGCGGCCGCATTTCGATGGGGGCGAAATGCGAAAATACCCGTGTGCTTAGATTTAGGTGCACGTTAAAGAAGCCCAGGTGGTCGAAATTTCCAGAGTCCTCCACTACGGCGTGCCTCATAATCAGAAAATGGTTTTGGCACGTGAACCCCATAATTTTTTAATTTTCTACTGGTGTTTCCGTCCCGCCGCATTGGTCTCCGAAAAGCTATTGTCCCGCTACGACGGTCTTTACAGGGTGCTACGTCAAATCATCGACGTTACATACTAAATCGAGCCAGCACCGTCTACGCCACCGCCCTCTGCTATCGTGCACGTAGTGAGGCTTAAACCGTACGCAACGGGCCCCTCTGGTCCGTCATAACAAGCACCTGGTCAGCGGTCTCGCCCCGAAGTAATAGTGCCACGAGACAGTGAACGGGCTGTCGGTCGGACGATGGCGACCAAGTGCCAGAGGAAAGCCTTGCATCAGTCGCCGCTGCATGTGGCTGTTGTAACCTCGTCTCCGGAACACTGTGTGCGCGCGCGCGCGTGTGTGCGTGTGTGGCAGGGAGGGATACAGTGGGTCAAAAAATTGGAAGACGCTTAAGCTTCGCCTTCAAGAGTGGAACGCGATAGCGTTATCGCATCCCGTTCGCACCGCCTACTCAAACGCGCTACGCCAGCCAAACGTCGCGATCGGCAGAGATAGCCGGGCCCCGACGCGCCATGAAGGCGGACGCGGTCATGGGGCGAGTGGCGCGCCACGTGTCGGGGCAGCGCCGTACATTGCGAAGAGAGGTTCTGCTGTGTTTGCCGCAAGATGGCTCTGCGTGTGCGAAGAGCGCAGAAGAAATTTAACGGAAACTTACTTCGCTACTTGTGAAACTGCGACTTCTGTAAGTTACATGGTCATAATTACCGATATGCACCGCAGTATAACTTTCTACGGCACGTTTCTAAGGCAACACCGCATTCACGAGAGGCGATTTTGTCCCGTTTTGAAGGAACGAACTCGTGGCTGAGTGGTAGCGTCTCCGTTTCACACTCCGGAGATCCTGGTTCGATTCCCACCAGCCCATCTTGCAAGATGTTTATTATTTATGAAGTGCCTTCTGGGGTTTATAGCTCACGGCCAACTCCGCTGACGCCGACGACACCGGCTTTTCTGCGACACGAGCTCCTTAACGCTCTCGCGTTAAAATTGCACTGCACGGCGTATTGCTGTGATGGAAGTTATGTGTATTTACAGGAGCATAGTGGTATGGTGTCTCTCGAACGTGGTTTGATATAATAGGCTACGAAGACGCCTAAGACTGCATAGGGAGGGAAGTTACTAGTACTCATTGAGTTAAAGAAATTATAAATTAGAATATAAGTGGATGAAATAAAAAAAAGCATTACCTTCGTTCTGTCCAGCTACGTGGCATTCGCATATTTTTAAACTCTGGCTAAAGTTAGCTGTACACCTTATATATTCGACGAGACGCGCTCGGATTCGTCAGCGACGTATGTGTGCAAGATGAGCGACTGTGAAGCACTTTTTCTTGCGGGGCAAGGTTGGGGCGGGTGGCGGGGGGAGAGGCTTCTCGAAGCGTTTGATTTGTGCGTCGTCGTGAAACGGTCTTTGCTATGTTAGTATTTGTTTTCGCACCGTTTGGTTCTATATGCTCATGTCCGAACGCTGATGCTCAAGGATTTGAGTGCGTTACTTGTTATGTTTTGCTTAGAAAAAATTAAATAAAAAGAAATGTGGTTTCGGGCATCGATTTGTACGTTCCATTCGTTTTCAAAATTTCTTATCTAGGTTACTCTTTGTTGCACTTCGGTAAGCTTCATAGATGTTAATGGGACTGGCGAACGCTTGCGGTTTGTGGGCGCCGCGGCCAATGAATTCCGGTGGTTGTGCCGCCCTTCTCATTCGAGAATTACCTCGTCGTCATTACCACTGGACAATTTGCATCGAGCGAGCTTACGAGGGGGCGAAAAAAGACATTGGCGATGCAGAGACGCGTTACGGAATGGTTGCAACGTCCTGTTGACGCCCGCGTGCACGCACGCACGTGGTTATTTAAAGACCTCTCGTATGGTTACTTCGGTACTTCGGAACTCTCGGCGGAAATGCTGACGTTTATATCTTGAACAGCTATGTCCTGTTCGTTCTTTGATGTCAGTTTTTCTTTTTTTTTAAATCTTCTGGTGATTGAGGCATTCTCGGAACGGCGTGTCCGTTCAAGCAGTACGCACTTGTTTTTGAAGGCCCTTTTCGGCATTGCATGTGATTGCGAGGTCGGTGTTTCGTATGCGTTCCGGGTCTTCATATGAAAGACTGTCGCCTTGGCGAAGCAGAAACTGGGCGCGAGGAAACGGGAAGGGGGCGGAGGCGAAGCCGTAGACTGTGCGGGGGGGGGGGCACTTTCGTGAATGTACCGTATCGCATATTCAGCGCGCGTGAGATGGGCTTTCGTGACGTGTCTCGGCTGTGCTTCGTTTCTCCTTTCCTTGGAAGCCGCGGTCTCCTGCGAAGTCTTTTCTGTAGCCTTGCGCGTTCGGCGCGTGAAATATGCATGGCTCCCTCGCGTTGACTCGTCGTGCAGGCGCTGACAGGCCGGGAACGAAGTGTTCGCAGCGCGTCCCTCTGCACCCGCCAGGTGCTTCGGAGTGGCGCCAGTTCGATCCAAGGTGCGCACCGCCTGCGCGGCAGAATGAGCCAGGCGGCGTCACCGTGTAAAGTGGCGTTCCTCTTAACGAGGCGCGCTTGGAAGAACGGCTGATGGGCGGGAGGCAGGTGAGGGGGAGGCGGGCGAGCGACAAGAAAGCTTCGGGCCACGCTGTGTGTACAATGATCTCGCACATCGATCAGCTGTGGAAGCGATGGTGGCACCCGCGGCGCCTTCTTCGCCTCCCGCGTCAATATTTTGCTGAGAACTTGGATATCGACCATCTCCGTCCGCTATACTCTCTCGCTAGAATAAAAACGGCGGTAATGAAACGATGTAGCGTAACAAGAATGAGGCTCCCAAGTTCATAATGGCCCGCGACAATGGGAGCGCACGCGCGCCCGGTCCGGCCGCGCCGCCAAACACTTTTGCGTGGCGCGGAGCCTGTGCCGCTGCCGGAGTGGCTTCCTGGCTTCTTATTATTCGCCTGTCTGCCGGCACTGTTGAGCGGGTTTCTGCTCGCGTTTTTTGTGCGCGTGTACTTGCAGCTTTACCGGCCGCACTTTTACGGCTTCCGGGAAGGCGAAAAAGAACGGCTCCGTGGAGGGTGCACGCCGACTTGAGGGGCCGCGCGGCGCTTGTTTTCGGCACGTACTTGCTTTACGCGCTTAAAGGACGCCGGTTGAGCGGCTCCTTTGTCGCGTATAGCGGTTCCAATGTATCATGTTTCCTTCTTAAGGACATCGCTAAATAAAAGTCAAAGGAGGGCCAAACTCCTCGTCGTGTGGAGCCTCGAGAAGGCCCCTTGTAACTATGAAAGGATGAAGCTTCGGAAGGGCATGGCTTCTGCATTTTGGGAGCTGGTTGGTGGCAGCATCCACGTGCCGACCTATCTCGTGTTCGCTTCTACGTGCATTCAATCAGCTGCGGCTGGTTTCTCTTGAAAGCTCGGCCTTGTTGTCTTTGTGTCGTCGTTAATAGTGCCGCGCGGCGCCTTGACGATCCTCTTTCGCGTTGCTGGCGGTTTCTAGTTTCCTTTTTCGTGTCGGTATTGCGGTGAAAGAAGCCAAGTAATTTTTTTTTTCCTGCGCATCGCAGCCTGCGTACTTTTTGTCTCGCAGGTTTTGTTAGTTTTCTGCTCTTTTCTGTTTTGTAAGTGCGTGTATTTCGGGTGTAAAACAAATGTCAGCCGAAAACTCTTTGACTGCGTTGAAAATGCCCCTGAATGTTGCCTCTTTGTAGACTGTGAATGAAGGCTGGCGCATTGTAGTGCTCCTTTTCACGCTGGCCACTTTTGCATCACTGTTTATCTATTTATAATTTTTGCTAAGCCTGCGTTTATATCGAAAAGAAAACGTTATTCGCTGATCTTGTTACTTGCTTGCAAAACTCTTGCCAGCCCCCTCCCCCCCATCTCCCTCCCTCCCCCTCTCTCTTTCTGTCTCTCGCACACACGCACGCACACACTATTTTTTACTCGGTTAGATTTCTCCTTCTTTTTCCTATAATTGTTCGGTTGCGGTCTCTCAAAGCAGTGACGTGCGTGCTTGTATTGCACTACTCAGGACAGCGTTCCATTGGCCTCGTGTTATTCTTGCAGCCGCTATTACTCAGGCTGTCGCGTACAGCCGCGCGGCAGCGTCCTGTGGCTTAACTGTGGCCGGGCCACACTTTTTCGGTTTCGCTGCGGGCTGGTTTTCGGCGCGAGCTCTTTCTTGCCGGCACAGCGGCGTTGTGGCGATTGTTCCGTCTCCAGGTTTTTCTTCACGATGGCGCACAATCCGCAGGATGCCATTTTTGGCTGTCAGTTTCTTGCGGGAAACTAAGTGTTGTAGAAGGTCGAAAGAAAGACGCGACAGTTATAAAATGTGTTTTTGGAGAAAATTGCTACTTGGTTTCTGTCAACGCCAGCTCTAGCCGATTTTTCTTGCCACTTCTCGTGTATTTCCGGTGTTGCGTTCGTGGGTAAATTGACGCGAATGAGCTTAGCGTCCGTGTGCGGGAGTTGAGTCCGCTGGCGGGTGATGTGCGTGTACGTGGCTTTTCGCAGTTGTCTTCTGTGTGGTAGGCAACACAGCATTGTTAGGTGCAAATGAATGAAGGTGCAAGTCTGTTTCTGCGATGCATGCTTACATGTCTAAATATTTATAAGAAGGGTCTCGTCGCGACCGAGCTCTTGACCTGCTGGCATGAGGGTCCATCTTCGCTTTCCCATTGTTATTTCGCCTGCCGCATAGCTTGCTGACGATGTATTTTATTGTTAATTTCAGCACTTGCGCACGCACGCGCAGAGAGAGCGAGATAGAGACGTTTCAGGACAATGATAACGTTCACAAAGCAAACGAAACAAGAAAACAGTGGAGAATGGTTCGTCTACCTTTAGTTAGCCGAAATGTGAGAGGTTGAAACCGAGTTGCCGAATAACCTCGCAAACTTGTTGCGAATGATCATTCTACTTGGAGCCTGTTTATCTTCACTGACTATACTCCCCCGTCGAAGCACTTTTAGAATAATTTAGATTAATTTCGGGAGCTTCACCTCGGATTTCCGCATTCTAGCGCTCGATTCCTGGCTGTGCAAGTAACGCGCGAGAAAATTATTTTTTTCTTAGGAGTGTTACTGTATAAGCAGTTGGCCATTATTAACCGTTTACTGTTCGCGCACTGTGTCCGCTGCTGCGGATCAACGTGTGCGTGTAGGGACTTGGAAGGCGCGCACCCCACGTTCGCGCTCGGTTCCGACTGATTTCGTACCGCGGAGTTCTCTGCGCCACCAGGCAGACAGTGCGCAGTGCGGCTTGAGCCCGAGGCATTGCGCATAATCTGCGCTTTCCGAGGCCTCTTCCGCGCGTAGGAGCTTTTTGCGCGCGTGCTCTGTCGTCTGTTCGGCTACTGGCAGCGCCTCGTCGTTGGCGCGTGACGGTATCCGCCGTATCCGAAGGCACGCGCAGTAAAATAAAATAATAATAAAAAGAAGCACCACTGACCAACCTGCTGCGTCGGCCGGTGCAGACGAGATATGGCGTAGCCAGCCAGCACCTGGCCGTATCGTGGGGGCCGGGCTCTCTAAGGACCGCGGCCCGCCCTTTCGTTCCGTCGTCGAAGCGCCGTCGAGGTGTTGTGTATGTTTCGGGGAGGGAGGCTCGCCCGGTGCTGTGGCTCCGGGCCGTGGCGCGGAAAACGTGCTTCGTCCTTGGGGCGCCGCCTTCTAAGAGGATTACGCCGGCCGGTCTTGTTTTTGGTGGGCATTAGGTGGCGTGCCCCGGCTGAACCTAGCCCGGCGTCTTCTTTTCTTTGGTCAGCTGTACTCCTTCGACCGAGTCGACGCGTGCGTCGGGGTCGACTCGCATGGCGCTCGGCCACTCGCCTCAGCTACCTTTGTCATGGGAGCCGCCACTCAGCCCTTCTTTTCTCTCTCTCTCTCTCTCTCTCTCTCTCTCTCTCTCTCTCTCTCTCTCTGTGTGTGTGTGTGTGTGTGTGTGTGTGTGTGCGTGTGTGCGCGTGTGTGCGTGTGTGTGTGTGTGTGCGCGTGTGTGTTTGAGGGCCAGAGGGAAAAGGCTTGGAAAGAAAGCAGCAGCTCTTCCCGTTATTTGTTGAATGGTGTTGGTGCACGCCAAGCGGTCGGAGCGTGCACCAACACCATTTTTTTTCTTTGTTCTGTCATATTTCATTTTCTCTCTTTTTTTCTTTTCTAGTTTGCGTCGTGTCTGCGCGTGATCTTTGGGTGTTTCTTGGCTCTAAACTGCTTACTGGAAGTCTTTAAGCCGTTGCGCGCGTCAAGGTGTTTGTCGCCACTCCACGTGTATAAGGACAGTTGTGAAGCCCAGGGATTTGAAAACACTCGACTTATGGATAAAGGTTCCCGGTTCCCTTGAGTTCCAGCACTCCTTTGGTGGAATAGAAGTTCATTCACGAGGTAACGGTGAGATGTATTGTCAGGGGCATCAAAATTTCTGACAACGGTGGGCTTGCTACACTGAGTTTGCCTCGGTATGAGATATAGAAATGGCATAGATCCGGCTGCCCGATCTTTCGGTCGAACGGCTGCTAGGGGCGTCGCTTCCAGCCCGCGTCAATAATTGTCAATTCCCGTGTACGACCGGCTGAATTGACGTTGGGTCTGTGATGTTGCGTTGCTCTGGGTAGTGTTACGAAAAGGTGTTCACTACGGCGGATTTTCTCTTGCTCCAAACGCCTCTGGTGCAGGACTTACGAGTCGTGCAACTCTGTAGCTACCCGCGCAAGAGATTCGAGCTCCTGAGTCGCAGACAGCTGGCAGCCAAGAAGCCACTGACTGCGTCCCTGCTTGTGAATGTCCGAGCGCGTGAAGCCTTCCTCGTGCGTCTCGTTTCTGAAGGGGTCATCGCTCGCAGGCAGAGAATGCCGTTTTGCCGTCTTGAGCGTAGCGTCCCACCTGTTCCGATTTCTGGCGCATTCGCACACGGCGATGCAGTCTTATTTTTTATGTTCGCGCAATCCACGCAGCATGAAATTTCTGGGTTTGTGGAATGGCGATAGGATGCCAGGTGGCAGCTGTTTGCTGCAGACGCCTTGTTGCTCAAGGTAGACGTAACAAGGCAGCGACCGCTTCAGTTTAACGTTTGCTTCAGGTCGCGTACTCTCCATCTCCACGAGAAATGTCTCTTTACAGCTGATTATAATCGACCAGACTGACTATCCTGAAGGCAAGATGGCGTCGTAGCCCACGCGACCCTATTTACAGTTTGGTTTGCTTTCCCTCTGCTGTGAAAGCTTCGTCGAAATTAAAGCGCATTTGCCCGCCCTCATAATCCCCCAGCTGACTCACCTAACGTGCTTGTTGTATGCTTTGGGTATATACCACTTTTTTTTTTCTGTTCCTTAACGAGGGAATTAGTTTATACCATTCTGTCATTACGTTTTTTCCGCCTCGTCCCGTCTTAAATTTGGTCTTATATGCTAAAATTTTCACCTCTGCAAGACGTGTTTTCCGCTACAAGGACACGCACAAGAACGACGACCCATTGACTACTGCATGGGTGTCAATGTGTCTTCCTTTGTGCGCGTGCGTTTGTTTTTAGTGGGAAATATGTCTTTTAGCAAATACCAACTAGTCGAAGAAGCAGATTTATTATGCTACACCACTGGACAGGCGAAGTGCGATAAGATGAAGCTCAATCACGGCCCGCCGTTGTTACGTGTTGGCGCAGCATGAACCTTGCCACAGTTGCTGCGTATGGGCTTGGAACGGCTTATGGAAATACGTCTTAGTTTCCTTAGGCAATTCAGCCCAAGTGCGGTGGGCCATAACTCATGTTCACTTTAACCGCAGGTGCTCCCTGTTGTGTAAGGAGATTCAGTGCCTTTTGTGGAGTTAGGCGGACTTAATTTCCTCCCTCCTCCTCATGCACATGCAGGCACTGTTTTTATTCTCATGTTTTCCTTCCGTAGGAATCTGCAATCACTAGAGTCGTTTTGGTTTGTGTTGAACTACTCTCTTTTCTTTTGGGGGGGGGGGAGTGGGGGATGGAATGAACGGGGGTTGTTTGTTTCATGTGGCTGCTTGCCTCACTGGCGGCATCTCTCGGCGCCCCTCGTCCTCGGTTGGCCTCTATTGGCGCGTTTCGGCACCGGAGTTCCTTTCTCTGTAAGCCCGGCATTCTGGGGCGCCTGCTCGGACCTCCGGCGGTGTGCGGCGGCCGAAGCGCACTCCTGGCGGGCGGCGCCTGACCGTGCGGAAAAGTGGATTTGCGGCCAGCTCCCCGTCAACTCTGGTGCTGTCACGGCCGCACTCTCGGCTCACTAGCCGCCATCGCTTCGTCGTGCTCGTCCCGGCCTGCGCCGCTTTCTTTCGGGTGCCTGGCAGGGGGCTCAAGGAGTTGCAACCCCGCCACGTTATCAATAACTCCGGCCCCGGCTGCGTAGCCTGATGGAAGATGCGTGAAGGCCGCCCTGGCTTGGCCAAGCTGCCTCCGCCAACAGCAGCGCTGCAGCTGTTCTCGTTGGGGGCACCTCTCGGCAAGCGGCCGCCGGTGCGGAGCTTTCGGGCCGCTGACAGGCCTCATTGAGCAGCCGTCCCTGGGATGGACGAGGGGCGTTTCTCCGGGGCCGCCCCAACTGCCTTGTCTTGAGCCCCGATTGCGGCGCCGACGCAGTCTGTTTGGGAACCTCTCCTCCTTCGGCGCACTGGCGGAATAGAGCATGAATGCCTCTTACGGGGCGTCGAATGCGTGCTCACCGTGGCGTGCTCTGGCAGCTGCTCCGACGGGTGTCCGCCTCTGTTTGCGGACCGTTCTGCTTCGTCTTTTATCACGGCGATTCGCACGGCGATTTAGCTGCGTCATTGGTCGATTTCGCAGTCTTCGGGAGGAAAAGGGGAGCGTGCGCGGATGGACCTGCACCATGTCTCACGTTGAGGCGTTCGTCTCAAGTGAACGTCGATTTGCCGTATACTGTTTAATAGGGGCATCTTTTATCCGCTCCGGCTTGTTTGCTGTCTCAACCTGGGCGCCTTTGGTCGAGCGTCACACACTTGTGTGCCGGGAGGTGGTCGGCTGTACCGGCTTCAGACCAGTGTGACAGGAGGTCGGTTGTTGGGCGTTCCAGCGACTGCTGAAAATGTCAGTGGCGCGCAGTTCCTGCTTCTAATGAGGGGGCCATTAGCGGCTGGCTTCTCGTAACTACACGCCAGTCTCGCGCGGGACGAGCAAAGCCGCGCTCCTTACGCTTCCAGGCTCTGCGGTCGCCTGCTTGGCACCGTGGCTTGTTCGCGCCTAGAGCGCTTCGTTCTTCCGCTGCACTTTGGCATTGCCTGTCCCTTAGTGATTGTCACAACCGTCTCAGATGTCATTGGGGTATAGTTTATCTTCTGTGACCGAGCTGCTGGTGGCTGGTGAGGTCTTGCGCTGTTTTAGCGGTTGTATAGTCTGCCAGGAGTCGGAGGAAGCGAGCAGCTTTTTGAAGACAGGAGCGCGTTATCTGTTCCTGTTTTATTAATTTTTCCGGGGCTTGCTCGGGTGATGTTGGGCATTTTCCGGAAAGGTTCAGCGTTGTGACTTTCTTCTCCTGCAGGTAGTGCATATTGTGATAATATTGCCGTTTTCTTAGTGTATCTGCTGGCCCTCCTGGTGCTGCTTAATATATAGAGGGGAATCACCCCAGGGGTCGCTCGTGTACCGTGCATTGGGTGCACCAGGTGGGTTCTGTTGTGCCTCAGAGCGGGGGTATGCCCCACCAGTCACACGCAGCTGTCACGCTTGATGTTCAGGCTTGATGTTCACGCCTCATCATTCACTTCAAGGCAACTGGCATGAAGACAACAACGTCGCCTTTCCTGACCGTCACGAAGAGGCCATTGATCGACGACAGGGTCATCGTCGAGAACTTCCGGGGAAAAGCGTTCACAGCAGGTCGTTGCCTCCTATTTTGCCACGTTGGAGATAGGAGAAGCACGTTGGAGACAGGTGGGGGGCGATAGAGGTGACGAGCGATTCGGCGTTTGTGATTGGCCAGTGAATTCCCTCAGCGAGAGAAAGAGGGAAGAAAAGGGCATGAAAAGCGGATCCGGACGGCTGTGACAAGAGACGCTCGGACATGCAAAGACGCTAGCATGTAGTGTGCTCCGATAGTTGGAGCCGTGTTGTAGAACTTGACGATGTACTTTTTTTTACATATAATCCTGTTTTTTATTCCCTTCAACGTCGCTCGGAACCGTTTTTTCTCCCGGCACCTGGCACTGCACCATTCATGGAACCTTCAATGGCCGCACGGATCCCCAATTTCACAACAGTACTCAGTGAAGACCAGACGGTCAAAATTAATCAAAATAATCCGATCCTGGATTTTAACACGTAAATCTCGAGAATTTCATCTCAACTTTCAATTCTTGCGGTGCAAGATTTGTGCGGAATAACGAAGAAACGGACAGGAAGGGTGCCCCATTCTATCCGTTTCTCCTTTCTTCCCGCAAGCGTTTTGCACCACAAACAGCTGTGCACAAGCTATCCCACATCTCACTTTGCCACCTCTTCACTTTGTAGCCGCGACAGCCATCAGTACGGGAAATATCTCCCAAATAAATCTGTGCGAGTTCTTAACGTACGTCCTCAGCACACCTTAGTTCCTCTGGTTTGATTCACATTTGTCATCCACGCGCACCTAGGTCAGTGCACGGAGCCACCGCCACGAGGCCGGGCCCTTGCGGCACGCTGCTCCGGAGATATTGACAGGTGACCTGCTGCATCGGCCTGCTTACCCGGCTGTCGTCCCAGGAAATCTTGGCAGGGCCTTCCCGAGTGTCCTAATAAACGGCAGCTGTCGACTGCCGGGGCGTCCGAATGTAGCTCCTCGTTTAGGCCGCCGCGCATTTGCTTGGCTTTGTTTTGCCCGGCTATTTGGGGCGAGGGTTGGCGGGGAGGTGGGAAGGGAGCGGCACTGGAAATGGAGCTGGGACGGAGCCGACATCCCAACGCAATTTACCACTGCGAGCCTTCCCTGTTGTCCAGGTTCAGTCGCCGCTGGTGTGGGCTACATCGCTGCGTCTTCTCCGTGCTGCCTGAGCGATCCGTGCTTTGTTGGCCAGTGAGAGCTGCACTACAAGTTGATGGTCTTTGCACTCGTGTTTCATCGTTTTCTCTGTAGCCTTCATATCTACCGAGGCGGGTGGGCAATATGCCGTGTTAAAAAAAAAAAAATCACTCGGGCGTAGCTGTCGGGCTTCCTTGCTGAGACTGAACTTATTGCCGGGTCCTTTGCACCCTGTGCATTGAACATGCCCATGCTCTCGACGTTCCGTTAAATCCCGTCTCTGCTGTCGTGATCGCCTTGCGACCTCGAGTCAGTTTTGTGCGTCGCGCACTGTTGAGAATACGGGGGCTGCTTGCTCTTGCCCCGTGCAGTGCAGTTATTTTCGCCCCCGTTCGCATGCGCTCTGATCATTCGCCACGTTGGGGCTTGCTATTCTATTTATAGCGTAGGCGGAACGCCGCTCGGGTCATTGACGATGGACAAGAACCGGTTCGGAGCAGAATATGAATAGAATGACTGCATTATTCGAACCGTAATCGGTTTTTCCCTGTCTTACGGCTGGTCATTGTTATCTGTGCTTTGCCTTGCCTGTGAAGGCCCCGTGGGTATATATCGTCGATTTACGCAACTTAGTTTCTCATTGAATTCGAGCGCTCTCACTTCTGTATTCGATCTACTGTCTATTCATTTCCGTGATAGCAGCTGGGGTTCTTGAGAATGCGCCTAAATCTCGGTGAGGCAGTCTACTCATTTCGGTCGCATTGTTTCTCGATCCCCGCAGCCAGGACTCGGATCGAGCGTGCACGTGCATGCAAAGGTGCCCGACCTTTTCGTATTTGAAAAACCTAGGTTGGCGTGGCGTGGCCTTCTTGGCAAAAAGCGCCTTTCACACTCCAGGTTAAAGTTTGCCATCATCCTTCTGTGTGAAACAGTTTTTCGGAGTATAGTGCGTGCAGGGCCATCGGGGTTTTACCCCCACTGAGCTCTCATGGAATTCAGTTTATTCCCCGTAAAGTGGCATCGTTAACAAGCATACGCGAAGAATGCGCTTCTCAACTGAAAGTATGGCTAATCGCAGGTGCCTTGTAACGTCTTAATGGAAAAGGTGCAACAGGATGAGGATGACATTGTCCGGTCTTTTGAAGTCATTCCACTAATATGGCAAATCAGGCGCCGTGACTTTTATTTTCGGCATCCAAGAAGTTTCGGCTGTAAGATTAAATTAAATCTTGGGGCTTTACGTGCCAGTATTTACAGTATTTATATCAGTCTAACATGACTGTTAGAGAAAGTACATCAGTCTAACATGACTGCTTAAGAAAAGTGTGACGAGCATCCGCACAACAGCAGTTTTTAAACACTCGGTCCCGCCGCAATACAAGGTGACGCGAACGTTCGTTTAGTCATCGCAAACTAGCCGCCTCTACGCAGGACGGTTTACACACACACATGCACACACACACGTGTTCACGGTCCGAAACCGACACCACACGAATTTCGTAGAACTCGGAGCCGTTCCGGGTAGCGCGTTGTCTTGCGTCTTGGTCGGTGCGTGGGAAGGAGCCTCCGTCGGCGTTCCCGCGGCCACTCCCCCGCCCGTAGGAGATCTGGTCCGCGTTGTCGTGTTGCGCACAAAGCCTGCTTCGTCGAACTCCTTCAGTCACAACGCATCCTAGCTGAAGCGACGGAGAGTGGAGGATGCGCGTATTGTTACTGACACAAAGTCGACTTAGCCACGCCGTGGCTAGAGGTTGGCGGCGGCATTCCAAGATGAGGTTGCCACCGCTGGCGTAACTGGCTGGCAAACTTGCACTGCAGCTGGACGTTCTTAACAACGGTTGTTTTCGCATTTCGCCCTCATCGAAATGCGGCCACCGTGGCCGGGATTCCATCCCGCGACCTCGTGCATCGCAGCCTAACACCAAAGCCACTAAGCAACCAAGGCGGGTATTCCGGATGTAGACATGCTCAATCCAAAACCAGCCTCCGATGTAACACACTTCTCAACCGCGGGAAACGTCAGGTAATTTCGCGGTTCTGAAGAAAGGAAACAAAAAAGTGAAGGGAGGGAGTAAAGCATTTTCCCGTTAGTTGCTCCTTATCTCAAATGCCCAAAGTCGTGGTGGTATTGCTGAGGTTTTTTTTTTTTTAAGTGTTATTTGTTGCGGCAAATCGCAGCTTAGTAGCGTACTGTAGGCGGTTCACCTTACGTCAAGGCGCCTTCCCCCCTCCTCAACACTCCCAGCCCCCGGGCTGCTTTTTTTTTTTGCCGTTATGTAATTTATTGGTTTATTTCGTTTATTATTTTTTACACACACACACACAAACACAAATATATCCAGTTTGTTGCGGTATCTTTGACCTCTTTTGAATGCGTACCCACTTAGCTTCAGCCGGCTTTGTGTAACACTGTTGCGCCTGCCTTACCACTGTCCTAACGTGAGTGGTTTGGAAAGTTGCTATTTATGTATACGTGCCAAGTTGGCGGATAGTAAGTCGCTGCGTTGACTACGGTGCACTAGCACAAAGGACATTATCCGTCGTCGTCGGTACGCCGAATTCGTTGCAGTTTTTGTTTCCAGCAGAGCCAATGCGGGTGTAGCGAGTAAGTCACGGCCACGTATAAGCCGACGTACGGACCTTTGTGTACCTTTTATCGGCTGCGGGAAGCAGCACTGATCAAGGTTTCCTGGTGAAGTTCACAGAGGCGATGTTCCGCCAGAGATCAACGATACACTGTAGTTTGAGCTTGCTTCTGAAATCGAGCTGACTTTTCCTGGTCAGATAGCAAATGGTCACTTAATAGCGATTTTTGTTCGCCTCACTGTGCTGCCTTGGTGAGTCGGCGCAATGGTCCCTGACACGATGCCGTTCGCCGTTGGTGGAAGCGAAGACCCAGCAGGGCCGCTGTCTTGTACGCGT
Organism: Dermacentor albipictus; assembly: GCF_038994185.2. Classification (NCBI taxonomy): domain Eukaryota; kingdom Metazoa; phylum Arthropoda; class Arachnida; order Ixodida; family Ixodidae; genus Dermacentor; species Dermacentor albipictus. The sequence continues at coordinate 160,947,105 of NC_091821.1, read as the reverse complement.
TCGAAAAGCCGACGTTCGGTTTCGCCTCACGCGATTGGCCTAGATTGACCTAGGCCGTGATATCGGCACCGCCTGTACAGTCGCGTGAGGCGATTCCGAACGGCGGTTTTTTCGAACGCGTACAAGATAGCGGCCCAGTGCGCATTGTGTGCCCGACAATGTATATTGTCATTTTCACCGCTGTCACCACTGTTGCTGTGTTGCAGTTAAGAACACTCTACTAGTTCACTGCTTTCCCGGCTTACAAAAGCTGATAAATTTGTTTTTAACATTTAACGCTTGTGAACTTATAGCGTGAAAGCAAACGCGTTCGGTTTAGCTTAGGTGCCGCAGATATTTCAGACACGCGTGTCGGGACTTCCTGGACCGGCTCTCGTATGTGGGGAAGACGGCACTTATGTTTCGGCCCTCGTTGGGTTTGTGATGTACGACGTGGTCAGAACGTCTTGCGCCGAGCGGGATAAGATTAGGCGCTGGGTGAGTCAATAATGAAGAGCAGACACCCACCCCCCAATCCCGAGCTTAGCGTCCTCTGTTTTCTTCGCTCGGCCTTCGGCCCAGGCGCCTTCAGGGCTGACTGGAAAGAAAAGCTTCATTGTTTCGTCCGACTTACGCTGTTGCGGCGTTCATTTCGCGCTTTCTCTGTTCGTCGGCGAAGTTCTCCGCTCGTATGCGCGCGCCAAAAGAGCTGGGCGATCGTTTAGCAGCCCGCTGCGCGCACCGCCCAGCTGCCGGGCCGGTCTTCAAAGCGTGTTTCTTTGTGCTCTCGGCGAAGAAAGGCAGCGACTGAAATATGACGCCCTAGTGGCGCAGGCTGCCTCCCGTCGCTGTACTGCGCGGTCCCCCCAGCGAGCGCGCACAGAAGAGGCACAAAAGCATTTGCCCTTTCTTTTTCTTCCCCAACGTCGTGTGCATATCGTCTTCGCCCGGTACTGGCGATGGCTGCGATAGCGTCAGGTGAAGGATAAAAATGCGGCCGATGCGTGATCGATGACTCGGGTATGCCGCACGTCGGTGTCCGCTCCTCTGCTCTTGCTCTCCTTGCTCGGTGGCGTGTCTTTAGGTCCGCCCGTGTTGTTCTGGGCCCGCATACTTTGGACGCGTCGGCGGCTTCCTTTCTCTTCCTTCTGCCTGCTGGGTTTCATATCTGTCCTGTTTCTTTTTCCCCGCGCGTTCCGTCTCTGAAATTTACGGTTTTAGCTTTCAACGCCGCGAGGGTCGTATTTTGCTCGAACGACTCGCATCTTCCAGAGAGAGAGAGAGAGAGGTGGAACCTTAAAGCACTATTCACATGTTTAAAAATTTTTATCGAGCTATTTTTATCGAGCTAGGATTTAGCATCCCAGAGTGATGTGCAAATAATTGCCCCGCCCTAGAGCGAGCACCTAGGGAACTGTTGACAAATTTCCAACTACCTTCCTGCGTGAGCTTGTTCGTCGTGCAGAAGGTAATTCAAATTTGGGAGTTTGTCGAACGTGGCCCTTCGAGAAAGTCACCGAAAGCCACGACGCTGCTGCTACGCGTTTTCTTTTTCCCCGTTTCACCCTACGCGTTTAACTTTGTATTTCACTTTTCGTGAGCACTATACTTCGAGATGCGCTTGGCCTCTGCCCCGCTCATTGTACTTGTCGAGACTGTGGCTTTCGGTGTTTCGACAACGGCACGGGACGCCCCAGTCCCGCCGTTGGAAAGCTGGCCTCTTCCTGCGTGCTGGCGTGGTCGCGAAAATGCCATGCGGCCGTCGTACTCTTTCTCGTTCTTCGCCGATGCGTGCGGTTGGAGTTCGACGTGGCCTTTCGCGTGACGGGCCCGGGTCGTGTGCGTACGTCCCCGTGATGCTGCAGTCTCGCTCGCGGCCGGCGCGGTTTGTTTGCCGGTCGCCGTTCGTGCTCCCGGCCGGCCAGCTTTCCCGTCCGAGGTATGTGCGCTTCGCCGCTGTGTTTGGGACCCTCGAGAGCAGCGCTCGCTGCCTTTTCCCCCGCGTCGCCCGTGGGTGGACACCCCCCCTCTCCCGGAATTGTTGAGCGCAGAAAGGGCGCCTCGTTGGAATACGGGCTTCCGCCGCGTGGTGCCGACTTATTGCAGCCCACTATGTACTGCGCGCGTGTACCAGTCTTTGTTTGTTGCCGTCTTGGTCATCTGGCGGTGGCGCTTCTGTCTTCTCCCTTATGCCAGTGCTCGAGCCGTAAGGTTTCCTGCGCTCTGCCCGCTGTATTTGCTTTTCTCTTTGATCGGCTGAATAGAAAGGAAATAAAAAATAAACAAGCAATATACAAGCCTGAAATTGCTCGCCGAAAACATTGTGTCCAATTTCCGTGCAGTTTTTTCTCCACTTGCATAGTAATCGGTTACCAACCGTCTCGTCCTTGTGAGCTGCTGCGCGGCATTTCTTTTCGATATTCTGTCGCGTTTTGTGTGGTGTTTCCTCTGTCGCTTGTGTACCATTTACGCGGCGCACGTCCACCGTAAATGCTGAGCGGACTTCTTTGTAGTGTATTGTGGGCGGATAAGAAACGAACGAGCTGTTTGCCCAGTTTTCGATTTTTTTCGTTTCAAATGATAGAACACGGTGGTGTTCAGAACCAACGTTAGAGCACGATGGCGGAACACGATGGTTTGCCGCATTGATGTAATCACTTGATGGGAGGTACCGAGCGCCCCGGCCATAATTCTTCTCTTTAAGCAGTACACGCCAGGCTTCTGGCCCAACACAATCTCAGTCACGTTTCCCGTTTTCCCGCATCTTTCTTTCTTTCTTTCTTTCTTTCTTTCTTTCTTTCTTTCTTTCTTTCTTTCTTTCTTTCTTTCTTTCTTTCACATTGTGATCTGACAGTGGTAATGGAGCAGGATTCACTGCCATTCTTTACCGGTTGCCTTATTGCAACGTGCCCGTCATGTGCAAAGTGGGCGTCATGTTTCCGAAGATGAACTGAACGACAATAGAACGGGAAAACTATAGACATCGGTAAATTAGCGTTTCTCGCTTCCTCTGTAACACGGGAGTTCCGTCGTATTCGTGCGTCTATCATATAACCGGCTGGCACAAACGCCTATGAGCCTGAATTTGACGTTCCGTTTAGTATTTTGCTTGTTCTGTTTTTATTTGTTTTCGGTCAAGGATTAAGGACTCGAATTATTTCCTGCCGTTTCGCAGTCTGGTCTACGCATTTGGGAAGAGAGATTGAAGTCAGTGAGTGCACACGGACGGGTTGTAACGCCCCACTGTGTAGTCGGGCGCGCGCAAAGCGCACCGCTGCACGCCGTCAGTAGTAGAAACAAGAGGACAGCCCACATTTTCTTGCTCGCCGGGATAATTTTTCCGAGCTCCCAGACACCCGTACACAGAACGGCTTTCTGGAAGCACCGACGACGAACTGTATATACCGTGCCCCATCTTTGCGCAATTTCAAAGAAAATGAACGGCAAGACGGGTCCCTGATGGTGAGCGCCGGACTGCGGCCCCGAAACTTGGTTAGCGTCGATCCCGTTGCTCGGCGACGGCGGATCGGTCGTGCGTGGCAGGAAGTGGCGCCGCTCTCCCGCTCAGTTGCCTTTTCGCTGATCCCCATGATTATTCCTCTTGACGGAGCGATGCCGCGGCCGGAGTTGGGCGCGATTCGAGTGGATTTCCCATCTTCCACGTCGCTGCGCGGCGTCGTGATGAATGCGTTTATGCCCGTGCGTGTTTTCGAGTCCGTGCTTGCCTTTCTTTCCGGGCAGATTGGGTCGATCTTTCCTTTTAACCTCGTCCGCCCAAGTTCGTCCTTCTTTTGACTCTATAACCGCGCTGCCGCTTGCGTGCTGGAAGAAGATGGATCACCCGTTGCCGGTTGATCCGCAAATTAGATTCCGTCACCTGCCTTGGCCGGGTAGGATCGGGGTGCAAAATAAATTTCGTGGCTTCAAAGCTTCGCGCCATTGGCACACATCTCGGTGTAGTCACGTGTCTGCTCACCTCCGCTCGCTCATCCACATAAGGTGGTGGTGGGTGGGCCAGCGAGCCTGGTTCGCGTTGCTTGTATTCACTTTAGAGGAACGAGCCAAGGGGGCTTCTCAAACTTGCATCTTGTCTCAAGTTACCTCCCATTATTCTTCTCCGGATGCCCGTAACGCTGTAACGTCGACGTACGTATGATGCCGGCAGCGCGGGCGTGCGTTCGTGCGCTAATCTCATTTGCTTGTGTGGATGCTTGCTCACTCCGTTTTTGGACGCGAGACCCTACTTGGTTTGTTTCACCTCGCATCACGTTTTTCTTCGCAGCGTGCAGTTGACGCCGTGTGTGGACTATGTCGTGCGTTCCGTAAGCTGCTCTTTGTCTACGGTCGGTTTGCTGCTGCCTTTGCGCCACCTCGACGGTGCGAGCACACCGAGGGCCGCTGCAGCCGTGCGCGCGCAACACATGCGCAACTTCCGCTCGCGTGCTTCCTTACGGGCACATCCGCGCCATTTATTTGTGCGCCTCCCGTGTTGGTGCCTCTCCTACGTCGTCTCCTCTGGTTTGCTCACGTGCTCACTCGCCGCTCCTGTTTTCCTGATTTGATGGCTTCTCCCTCTTTCCCCATTTCTGTTCTGCCTCCCTTTCATTTTGTTCTGCGGTCTACATATGTAAAGCGGGCTTTTACTGCCTTCCACTGCCATCTCTCTCTCTGCCGCTGTGCATGTGTTCGGGCCACTGTGTGCGCTGTTCCTTTCCGCGCCTCCGATGGACGACGACGTTTAGCAGCCCGCGTGCTGGGAGTAATTAACAGCGTACCGCCGCTTCAATGCGTATCTTTTCGGATTTCATCCGCGAACACCACCTTGACATACGGGCACAAATTGTGTTGCGCTGTAAGCTTACGGAATTGTGCACCCAGGCCTATTGGCGCACGTGACCATCGGCTGTAAACCGCCATATTCCTGCTCAAAATCAACTAGCAGCGCAGCCTGCTCAGTAAGGCGTGCTAAGGCACCGCCAAGTTCTCCGCGCACCCCCCCACTTAGTGTACGCTATAAAATGTATATCCCTGCTTAGGCGTCGGTTTATATTACATATGCGTAGGTGTGGTATTGACAAGCTCTACATAAATGTATGTATATTTTCTAACGTACTAACTAGCTCTTTGTAATACGTGCCTCTTTCGCAGAAAAGGGACGGTGACGTGGTATACAGTAGGGTCCTTCCTTCTCTGGTTTTATGTTCATTTTTTAAAGTAGGGAACGGGGTAAAAATGGGTGCTGCTTTTTAAGGGGACAATGATGGAGAAATCGGAAGGTTTTTTTTTTCTTGCAGCCGAAATATTGCGATTTTTTTCTGGTGCCTTTTACAAACAACTAGCAAAATTAGTGGCCTCCTCTTAGACACGAACGTTCAATTTAAACGAGTGAAATCGCTTCCAGGAACATGTAATTACGAAGAGAGCTGCTCGCCGATCTTGTGACGTACGCAGCTCTACAAATCTTCGTTATCAGGAATTGTGAATAAGAAAGCATATTATCAAAAAACAACAGACAGGTTTGGCGATCCTTATTTTTGCTTCCCACTTTTTTGCTTTGAACGAAGTAAAAAAGAAAGTACGAGAAGTAGCGCGCAGGTACGTGCTTCGCAGATGTGACGCTTTTCCTCATCTTATAAGCCCTTTTTTAGATACATAGTCATATTCATTGAGAGCATTTATATGCCCATCCTGGACCTGTAGTGCCTTTAGTCATTGTTATCGTACTGTTTTAATGCGTAATCCAGTAATACGCTCTTGAAACAAAAATAATCGCCTACCAGCCAGACGAATCGGCCATCCTTATTTGAACGTCACGTGGTTGGGTAAACGTCATCTCAAAGTCACACCTGCTGTCCACAATGCAGAGCGGCGTCGTAGCTGCGTTAGTTCGCGACGTGCGGAAAATGCCAGGCAAGTGCCCCATTGTCGTAATCACGTAAACGCTGCTACTAAAACAGCAACGAGCTTTCGTTCACTTCAGACAGGTAGGCACTGAACATGTTACGTTTTTGTATATGCCTGTTATCGCTTGTGTGTTAAGCGTAGACGAGGCATAAACCGTATTCATATATCAGTAATAATTATATTGTGTATCTTGACCACCACTTGCTGAGAAAAGATTAGCAGTGCTCATACATAGTTTTGTAACAGCTGATTTGTATCCTGTATGAAAGGGCCAACTGCGGGGAGAAATTGGTTTTAAGCAGATTTTCATAAATTGTGTTCGCGGTGTAAAAATAAGGAATTATCGGGTTTTACCCGGAAACGAAGGACCCTAGGTATACCACGTCGTCCCTCACGATCTTGTTGATTGCCGACCACAGTTACCATATCCGGGTAAATTTTTTTCGAATCCCTCACGAAGAAAGCGTGCGCTCAATTAACTCGCGCTTAGCGAATTCCCTTTACGGAGTTCCTTGCTGCGACGTGGAGTACTGGGTTGGTGCTGCGCTGCGGTTGTTATGGCGCGTTTGCTCCGGCGACGAGCGTCTTATTTAAAAGAAAAGGGCGAAGCAATGAATGCGATAGCAACAGGATAGAATAATAAACGAAGTGTAAGACTAATAGCTGTAGTGGCAGTATGAATTGAAGTAAACGCAAGCTAAGTAAAAACGAGCTGTTGTGCTAGGGGTCCTCTGTTTGAATCCTGCTATTGGACAGTTTCATTAATACGTTTTATTAATTACGTTTTGTTATTATGAAGTCGCCGATGTCTTAGCGACTTCACTACCACTTTTACGTATATTGGGTTTGTTTCAAACCTCTTCCCTGGGCCGGTCGCCGAGGCAGTGCGCGGTGGCGCGAATAATATTACGCAATTTTCAGCTTTGAGCTCTATTATTGTTTCGCACTTTTAATATTTACGTCTGAGAATATTTAAGATCAAAGGCATGCGCTGTCGTTGTTTAGTTTCGTGACATTCGTTTGTGGGCAGTCATTCTCAATATTCCGCGAAATAATTTTCTCAAGAATGTAAGACCTGGTGACAGAATGGTGTGGCAATATAACCCGCATACACTGCATGTCATGTAGGATGGCGCGACATACAGCGTACGTATACCTAAACATACAGGGAACCTCACGGCCACCACGGCGGCGAGAAATTCGCTTCGAGCGCCCATATTATTGCTAGTGCAATAAAAAAAAAAGAAAACACGCATTTTTTTTCCTTTGTCGAGGGAGGCATATTTTTTCGATCGGAACGAAATTATAGTGCCCAATGTTATCATGCGGTGGGCCGCCTGCAGTTTGATGTTGTCTGTGTTTACAATACTTATGAGCCCACAGTAAGTAGGCTCCTCACTTCTTGTCAGTTGCACTTTTCGTGTGTTACCGTTTTTTCACTTCTTTTAAGTTTGTTTAGGCGATCTGGAAATACATTTTCGTTTAAAAACGTTCGCTGCAGTGTTAGTACGTATCCCGATGACATGGCGACCTGCGTGAGCTATGATGCACACGTGCGAGTCGCTGCATGCAGTGTGGACTTCGTGTAAACATATTAAGGTGCCAAGGGTGCTTTGTGCCGTGAAGCCGTGTTGGCGTCGCAACAATTGCTTAGTTTCCTCAAAAGGCCCCTGTGTTGTCAACCACCAAAATCTTTGCGGTGTTCGGTCCTGATTGTCATTACCACTGTTGCCTGCGTCCGTGCAGAATTAATAGGGAGTTCGGAACGAGCTTGTTGTTCCAAAGCAACACCTCGGCTGTAAGAGGTGCTGTAGTGAGGGATTCGGGGATAACTTCTGTCACCCTGGCTAAGCGTCCGTTTAAATGTACAGTCGACCAAAAAAGTTTACGGACCATGGCATCTCAGAAAATTCAAAATATACGAGCAGCCTTTAAAAGCAGCCAGTAAAATTTGTCGTCAGAATGTTGTTCGCATATCCCACAAAAGGCTGGAAACGGGAATAACAGGCTGTGTTTTGAGACTGAGGATATATTCAGCTTTTTGTCAGATCTCTTGGTCCGTAAACTTTTTTGGTCGACTGTACTTCTAGAGGCGTTGTTGCATTTCGCTGCCATTGTACTGAGGCGCGTGCCTAGTACGCCGCCGGCAGTGAGCCACTTTCTCAGTGGACAGGTCGATAGTGTTCTCGTTTGCTTTCAATTCTACCGTGTTTTTGAAGCTCGGATGAGGGAGGGGAATGTCTTTTTCACCCTTAAAGTTCATTGTGTGAATTTTAGGCCATTTATTAGGGGTTGTAGGCGTCTTTGTACTTGGTAGTTTTTAGGGCAACATATTCAGTGCGTCCTCTCGCCTGATTCACTCGCTCAAGACATTTCCACAAGGTTCTCTGATCATGCCGTTCTTTTTCTTTGTTCGTGTTTTGCAGGTAAGACGATCTGATCTTGGCGCCCGCGAACCATGCCCGTCATGGATCTGAAAGTCCTGGATGTGTTCCGGTGCCAACTTTGTTCAGAGGTGTCGTTCAGCCTTGTGGCAACTGCGTCAAGGAAAGTAGTGTTTTGCTCATGCCAAATCAACGAGCAGCAGCGTGGAAAACATACTGTTATCCTCGGCGTAGCTTTTCTCTTTCTTTCTTTCTTTTTTTTTGCCGTGGTTGCTGTGGTTCCATTTGCAGCTACAGCGCTAGTGTAGAAATAAAACACGCGTATTATTTCAGCATTCATTGTTGGCGCTGCCAGCGTGGAAACAAAGTATACACACTTGACGAAGGGGTGGCATCGTCCATTCATTAGAAATGCTTGGCTTCATTTGAAATGAAGCTTTTCGCAGAGCAATATATATGTGACGCTTTTTTTTTTATTCTACCGTATACGGACAGCGTATCACTATATTCCAATATACAGTAGGATTCAGTTTCGGTGGCGTTTTGATCAGCGTCAATTTCATGTGAATTACAGCTCTGGATCCATTTAGTTGACGCAATCAGAATTGCGTTCCGAATGTTCTTAGAATTACTGTGCAGGTGTGTGTGGAAGTTAGCAATCTGCCCGCTTGTCGAAATTTGCCCACGTGCTATCGCTGTCATATATAATAAACGAAGCTCGCGTTCGAAAAATTTGAGTCTAGTGCATCAGCAAGACTAATAAGCATGAATCGTTCATGAGCATTGTGGTTGTGAGATTTGGTAGTGCGGGGAACTTGCGCCGGCTTATTGCACGTTGCTTGTTTGTGAAACAACGCACTCGATGTATGCTGCGGCGCGCTCTATTTCTGAGCTGCCCGTAGAATCTCGTTCCATTGCCGCGGATGGCGGCCCGCTCAATGATGCCGAGCAGCGGGAGACATTTCGCCGCCGCCTTGGCCAGCCACAGTGTGCGCGGCCGTGCAGCCGCCGCGGTGTTAATTCGCCACTTAGCCCAGACGCCGGAGTCCGTCGCAGCCGGCCGAAGTCGGACGTTAACGGCGGCTCGCCTCCGTCGCGAAGGCGGGGCCGATAAGCAATCAGCCCTAATGACGCTGGCTTCTGCCGCCGGGGACGCACGGCGCAACGTGGGGCCAGGTTCGCGCCCTTCTCGCGTCTCTCTGTGTGCGCGCTGTTTGTTTGCAAGCGGCACGTGGCAGCGCGATCCTGGAAACCAAACGAGCCGCCGCTCGCGCGTTATCGGCTGCCCGCTAACGCCGAGAAGGCGGGCCTTCTGGAGAGCGCGGGCCTTCTGGAGAGCAGCCTCCGCAGCGATCCCCGGCCACGGTTTGGCTGGCCGTGCCTGTCGGCTGCTAATTAATGCGGCGCGCACCTTTCGGAATTGGCGACGCATTCGCGATCCCCCTTCTCTCTCCTCCTACCTCCTCCCCCCACCCCGCTTGCCATTTGCTTTCGTTCATAGAAAGTCCAATCCTTGATTGTTCTCCTCTGACCCTTTCCTCTGTTGGGGGGCTGGGAGCTTTGTGCGCTCGCATCTCTAAATGAATGACTCGATTGGCCGTGCCTCCTCATTGCTTTACTGTGTGGATGCCTTCGTTGTGTTGCAGCGTCGCCAGATTCCTCGAATGAGTTTCCCGTTCTTGCTTTCAGCCTCCGGCTGCCGTGCGCTGCTCGCCGGCCAGGACCGGCAGCGCGCTTTCAGGGAGCCTTTGGTCGAAACGGACGCATTGCGGGTTTCGCTTTCTTTCGTTTTTTTACCCGTGACCCGCCGTTTTGTTTTGGTCGCCTCCAAAGTTGTTAAAAGCTTAGCAATCGCGCCTGAAGCGTGACCCTTTTTCTCTCGATCTTCGTCCGGTCAAAAGGGCTGTCACGCGGAAATCCTCTTAGAGAGAGAGAGACAGAGTGAGAGATGGAAGCCTTAGGTTCGGCTGCTTTTCTTTCGGACCTGGCGAAAAATTTATAAGCTCGCGTCAAGACAGCAACGGGCGGCTGGGGAAGACGCGCAGAGATGAACGGTCCTCTTCCTCTTCTGTTTTTCTCTGGCCGCTGGTTCGTCGTGTTTCTGTCCCACGTACGAACCTACTTGGGAGGCGGGGCAGCCTCTACGGGCGTCCGATGCAACGCGGCCTTAAAACTGCTTCCCAATGTCGCAGCCGCTGGAGTGCGCTTCGCTGCCGCGTTTATTTATTTACGCCGCTATAAGGGGACGCGGCCTTTCGTGCCGACTAATACGTTTTGTCCTCTTCGTTTAGTGTCTTCGTTTAGTGGCGCTTGGCCGACGTGTAAAAACTGCGCGGCCTCAGCGCCGTCCGGGGAACTTTCACCTGTTGGCCGAGTCCCGAGGGGATTATGCGCTGTAGCATCCCCGCCTTCCTTTGCTCCCCTCGTTCAGCCGCTCCGGCGTCGCAACTGCGACCCCGTTCGTTTTATGGGGCCAACTGGCTATTTGCGGTCGTTCTTCCAGTCCGTTTGACTCGTTCCGTTACTCGCCGTTGGCCGGCTTGGGCAGAGAGGTACTTACTTGGCTTTGTCGCATTAAAACCGGGTACCGTTGTGGAATTTCGAGCTGGCGTTACCCATTCAGCAAAGAAAGACCCACAATCCCGTGTGATTGCACAGTACAGTCGAAGCGACAGCTGCGTCGCCTCGTCGTATACGTTTCAGAGCGCAGTTCTTAGGCCGGATTCACACAGCCGCCGATATAACGCCCCGTCACCGTCATTGCACCGGCGTCCGTCATGAAACAGTGTTTTCTTGCCGATTTCTCCTCAGAGATTGCGCACCAGTGACTTTAGTTGATGCTCGTAAGGTCGCCGGTGTCCTATTGTTTTATTAAAAACGGGCGAGAAAACACTGCTTCATTGCGGATGCCGGTGCCGTGACTGCTTATGCTCGAAACCAACCGTCCGACCAACTTGGGTCACTAATTTTATGGCAATGCGTACATATGTGCCGCTCTTAATAAAGGGAAATTCAGGCATCCACCCGTTGGTAGCAATTGCTACAAAGGAAACCCATACGGGTTCCCCGAAAGAAAAGTCTCACAGTTGAAGAAAGACTCACAATCGACCCACAAAAGACCCACAACCCACAGTTTTATTTTCTTCAACTGTGAGGCTTTTCTTTCGAGGAACCTGTATGGGTTTCCTTTGTAGCAATTGCTACCAACGGGTGGATGCCTGAATTTCCCTTTATTAATTACTTCTCTCCACCTTGCGGGTTTCCGCAGAACTACTACGTCAAACATGTGCCGCTCTTGAACGAACCTTTTTTACGCCGACATGGTCACTGTAGATGCGGGACCGGGTAGGTACCGCTGTTCAGTGAACCTCTCAACTTGGATCTCTGAGTATGTGCCACTGAGTGTGCGGCTAGCTAGGGCACAATTCTCAGCGTTCGCAGGCACCGACGCGCTATGCATTTCGGAGGCCACGTGTGGTAGCGGCGCTAGATGGTTCTCAGTGATCCGGGAGCTGTTATGATCGACCTGGCAAGTGTGAGAAACGTTCAGGCGTGCGTTCCCATGTCAAGATGATTGTCCTTTTTCCCGAAAAAGCGTTGTTACCCTTTTACGCCCTGAGCAGACACAAAGGAAAGGACGAAGAGAAGACGCGAAGGGCAGGAGCTTATCGACTTCCGAACCTGACAGTGGCACTGATACTTCCACAAGTTGGACGACCACAAGAGCGCGTGGGGTTAAGGCCGTCCTGGCCCCCGTGTTAATCAGAACCGCTCGACGCTCGGATAGAGTCACAACCATGTACAAATGAAGTGAATACATTTTGTACTTCATCATTACGGGACCCGCGTTCGTCGTTTCCCGATTCTTGCGGTGAAGACCCACCTCACTCGGTCGAGATTGTATCAGCGCAAAAGGACTGCCGCTGCAGTACACGCCTCGTATAACTCGCTTCGACGGGGACAATACCATGTCTCTACGTTGTTTCAGTGCTCAACTTATTACCATCGACGGTCATCGTGAGATGCGTTCCGCCAAAGAGTTGTTCTTGGATCATTTTGAGTTGGATCCCTTAACGGGATCCTCCTGTAAGGAGCACGAGGAAGGAAGGACGAAATGCCTCGTGATACCGGTCTCTGGCGAAAATGACTTCACTGTGCGGAATCGGCGTACGATCATTTAGGACCACAGTTTACTGTTGGAAAACGAAGGTGGTGTCCAGTTTTTCGTTTTTATGAACTCAGCTGGAAATCCAGTCAGGTTTTTTGTTTATCGCAAACTAAAAACTGTACTCTTTTGCCGTGCTATTTTCTGCTGTTCCATTCTATTTCTAACGGGTGCTCTGTCGGGGTTGCAGAAGTTAAAAAAAAAGAGCAAAGTGATTCCCGCAGTTCTGAAATACGTTTACAACGGCAGCAGCAGGCTGTCACATCGTACAGTGCCACCTTTCAAAGAAGTATTGACTGTAGTGGCATCCGAATTACATGCACAAACACCACCACTCTCAGTATGCGTTGTGCGACACTGCGCGCCTACATCGATGCAACGAGTGCGCCCCCCTCCCCACCTCGTTCTTGTGAAGTGTTTGCCCTTGGTCATCATCATCAGCCTGGTTACGCCCACTGCAGGGCAAAGGCCTCTCTCATATTTCTCCAACAACCCCGGTCATGTACTAATTGTGGCCATGCCGTCCCTGCAAATTTCTTAATCTCATCCGCCCACCTAACTTTCTGCCGTCCCCTGCTACGCTTCCCTTCCCTTGGAATCCAGTCCGTAACCCTTAATGACCATCGGTTATCTTCCCTCCTCATTACATGTCCTGCCCATGCCCATTTCTTTTTCTTGATTTCAACTAAGATGTCATTAACTCGCGTTTGTTCCCTTACCCAATCTGCTCTTTTCTTATCCCTTAACGTTACACCTATCATTCTTATTTCCATAGCTCGTTGCGTCGTCCTCAATTTGAGTAGAACCCTTTTCGTAAGCCTCCAGGTTTCTGCCCCGTAGGTGAGTACTGCCCTTGGTGACAACCGGCAAAGTTCCAGGAAACTGCCGAACCCTTTCCGTGGGGCGCAATGAGGAGTCCGGGGACACAGAGCACCACGACGAATCCACTGGCAGCCTTCAGAATTCCATAGAATTGCTGACCCCTGACGTGGGGACCGGTTTTACGCAGCTTGAACCTCTCCTTAGATGAACGATGAAAGCGACGCGGTTGACGTCAGCACCGGTCCTGCCGACGATGGGACGCCCAAAGGGATTTAGGACGGAACCAGCCCATTGTTAGAAGAGAGTCGCCATGAGCCGCTCAGTCGGTCCGCTCTTCGGCACCGCTACTAGTAAGCCATTACCTGCTATATGTACAGGCTCCGACAAAAGTGGTTAACTCCGCGCAGCGGGAGCCGGAGCAGCGGCACACTGCATCGCGACGGCATCTACATTGACACGAGTCAAGCGACATGCCTGCAGATAATAAAGGGCACCCATTGGCTGTCTCGATCCCAGATGCTGCCTGTAGATGGCGCTGCGATGCAGTTTGCCGTCGTATGGTGGGGCCGAGTTTCTTTTTCTCTTGGAGTTGTGTGCATCCTTTTTACTTGTAGTAAGCAAGTTCTGTGTGTATACTGTTATGGCATTAACGAAGAAAAGGGGTACACGGCCTGTGGAGTTGAGTTGGAACTCGGCAGGCCGTTAGTGTTCTGTCAGAACTCACCAACTTACATTCGAGGCCACAGTTGCCTCTAATGTTGCAACAAGCTAGCATAGGCGAAACTAGAACTGGTGCCCGCAGCGATACCTGGTTTTAGAAAACTTTTGAACAGGATGCAAATGGAATTTGTTTCAGCACAGGCTGTTTGCACTAGGCAAACACAATGCAGCATTTCTCTCTATGCGGCCTGTGGGGTGGGCAACACAGCAACCAAGAAGGTGAAGCGGAAAGTCAGAGAGGCTGAATTAATCTCATGGGTGGCGGCAATGGAAAAGGAACCTGCCATGAGCAACTACTTAAGGGGAAAAAACGAAATTAGGAAAGAAACCATTTATGATAACTCAAAGGGAAGCTCATTACTTTTCGAAGCGAGATCGGGATGCCTTAGAACACGCACCTATAAAGCGAGATATGAGAAGGAAGAAGAGGCATGTGCATGAGGCATGTGCAATAGACATCAGTAAGAGGCGATTGGAGGATTGGTGGAAGAAAAGTAGGGAAACGACAAAGGACGGAGACGTACAAAAGCACAGTTCGCAATAGGGTATCAGAAAATTTGGACGTGGTAGTTCATAGTGTCTTTTTTTTTTCATTGGTTAACCTAGGTAGGATATTAGGCAGCATAGTAGCAAGAGCTTGGTGGCGCAAGCCACCGCCCCGTTCCAAAGGGGACGCTCATAACATCCATCCATCCATCCATCCATCTGTTGCTCCAGCTCCCGCTGCGTGGAACCACTTTTGTCGGCGCCTGTACATATTATACAAAGCTTTTCATCTCCTATTCGTCGGCTCCAAGAGTCCGTCTCTCGTCTTCGATCCGAGTCGCAATAGCGTATACGGGGCGCAAAACCTCGCACAAATTACCGTGCGCTACAGAATCGGCGTGTCACAATCTCAGCGTCTGCGGCGGTGCATGGACAGCAACTTTTACAGCGAAGCTGTTAGCTTCTCTGTGGCCGGCATTTTTCGTGTCCGTCCGCGATCAGAAAATATCAGCAATGACTCATACCCCCTTAGCAAACAAAAATGCAACGGCTCATCCCCCTGGTAGTGCCGAGGCCACAAACACTCAACAAAGTGAAGCGAACAGTGCATATATTCATTGGAATCACGCATACGTCGTGCAGAACAGCGACCGTTTCAATAAAGGACAAACTCAATACAAGCATCCGAACCATAAATTAAGCATTGCACCCCCCCCCCCCTCTCCCCTCTGGCAGTTGTGGTGGTGGTTTGGCAACAGGTGCGCTGGTGTTCCACTTTCCCAGGGCCGGGGTGGTGAGTCATTTTTTTTATGCGAAGCATATTACGAGAGCTCAACCCAGCTCCTCAGGCGCGGCGGTGTCGCCTTGAATACCACGTGACACCGTGACGTCACGACAGAGAAGTGGCTTTGGCTCAACTCTTGCAAGATGGGCTGGGTGGGAATCGAACCAGGGTCTCCGGAGTGTGAGACGGAGACGCTACCACTGAGCCACGAGTACGATGCTTCAAAGCGGTACAAAAGCGCCTCTAGTGAATGCGGTGTTGCCTTAGAAACGAGCTGTTTCTAAGGCTCAGGCGTGCGTCGCTTGCTCAGGCGCACATTTCGTTGCCGCGCCGAACGCTGCGTTGCTCGACGCTCACCGCGTCCAATGCGGGGCGTCCAAGGCGAAGCAGAGTAACGCATGAGTTGTTTCTTCGTCTAGCCGAAGCAAATATAGCCAAGCAACAGCAGTTCACCAAGCTAAACAGTGGTTCAACAACTAAAATCGTAACAGAAATGATGAACATACTCAGCATGAGACATTTTCGGTCTCACATTTACTGTCCCACTAGAAGCCACCAACGGACCCGGGGAGCACACGTCGCGGGTGGCTATTCACAGTCTGGATGACAACACGTGCTTCACTTGGGAGTAGGGAACATCAAGTGTGCGTCGCGGAGTTTTTTTTTCTTCTTTTACGTTTTTTTTTTCATTTTCTCTTTCTCCTTTTCTTCCTTCCCCCCTATGTATCTCTCTCTCTCTCTCTCCGTTTTTGTTTGTGTTTTTTTGTTGCTAGAGTGGCGAGGTTGCGCTAGAACCGAGACGCACGCAGACCGCCTCGTCGTCGGCGGAGGATCTCGCCGCCCGCAAATTTGTTAAGGCGAGGCCGGGGCTCTTCTCCGCTAATTGGATTGTTTGCACGATTCGATTGGGGCCGCCGTTCCTTTCTTGTGCTGTCCGCTGTTTTTGTTCCCGTTTCTTCAGTGTCCTCTCGGCTGCACAGCGCACTCTGCTAGGGCCGACGCGCTACTCTCGGAACTTTTTTTCTCCGCTCCACTGGCAAGCAATGGAATTGGGAAGATGGGGATTGCATTGGCGTTGCCGGGCAGGAGGAGCCATTTCTTTGGCACTCTAGTGGCGGCCACCCAAAGAAGCCCGCGTTGTGTGGCGTCATTTCGGCTCCGTCTGCCCCCGGTAACGTTGTCTGTAGCCTTTTGCTCCGCAGGGGCGGTCTCGACGTCCTGCGTTGGATCGCTGTTCTGTCATTGCGCCGACCTTGACCTTCGGGCCGAGACGGAATACACTGAAGCAATGTGTGTGACCTGGCTATAGGGAGGGAAATAGGCTGGGGTGACGGAGCAGGCCACGTGCGGCCCGAGACAGTAGTTTTTATCAAGCTGTGCCGACCGGAGATTCAGTGTTTCTGCACCTTAAAATCAAATTGTAGGCGTGACTAAGCAGCTGCCTTAAGTACTTGTTTTGGAGCGTC
Source organism: Dermacentor albipictus (assembly GCF_038994185.2). Lineage (NCBI taxonomy): Eukaryota > Metazoa > Arthropoda > Arachnida > Ixodida > Ixodidae > Dermacentor > Dermacentor albipictus. Next base: position 160,930,395 of record NC_091821.1, on the reverse strand, counting down.
AGTTCACCGCACTTATCTCCGCTACATTAGAAGCTGGGGCTGCATCCGCTTTGAGACGACTGGCGCGTGCGTCGCGTCGCACCGCAACTGTTTGCTAAACTGTTTGCAGGCATGAGCATCGTACCGCCTTCGGGATCGCTGAAAAGTCGTAACGGAGCCGGCTACAACATTTTCTCGCTGGAGTACAATAAATCACTCATGACATCGCCTTCATACTATCCGCGTTGTCATTCTGCTGTCGTCGCACTGTCACTCTCTCACTTAATCACACTCTCTCCCCGTCCCACTCGCCATTCCTCGTGTTACACAAATGTTGATGCATCTGGTACCTCTTTGCAAAACTTCAAACGATGTTGGATACCTTCTACTTGCAAAATGCAACATTCCATCGGTGCGCGTCACAGCTGCCTGCGTAGTTAGTGTAAGAAAGCGGAGGCATCATCACACTTCGGACTGTGCAGCAGTGGCAAGTGTAAAGTAACTGGGGATCTCGTGACGTCACCGTGGACCGTTGTCCACCACGCAATTTGGCGCGACTGGATTAGTGTTGTAGAAGTATTTGACGCCGTGCTTTTGCGCACAAGCGATGCCTTACTGCTTCGACAGCTCTCCCCATTTTGTGGCGCTGGTTCAGATGTGGACGTGGTTTGTCGCGGGTGCTTTTCGCCTTCATGCGCCGATTCGCCGAGGTGTGGTTCGTTCGCTGTCGCGTGTAAAGGAACAGTTTTATGTCCTTCACATCCTTTCACAATTCACATCCTTCGCACGCACTGTTTCAGATCTGGGTTTCAAACTTTCCGGCTGTTACCGTGGGTCCTTTTGCATACGTCTGGCTCTTCCGCCTGTTTCACCCTGCCGGTATTTATTTTTGTCCCAGTTCTCTCCCGAGTTTAGTGCAGGTGGGTGCATGAGTTCTGTATATCCTACCGGCACATCGCTCGTGTCCCTTCCGATCGCGTGAAAGTTCTGCTCTTCGGTCTCCGTGTTCTTGTGGCCTCGTCTTTCGCGTCCAGCCGCGTACTGTGTTTAAGTGCGTGCGCCTTGGTTTCGGCTGCTCACTTCCCTTTTGGCGACAGGAAAGCAAAAAGCAAGAGAGACATACGCGTGAGGTTAGCAAGTGCTACAAAGGCACGCCATCGATTCATTGTAGTTTGTTTGCATTCTACTATGTTGCATGGTATTCTGTCGTTTTATAGCAGCTCAAGAGGAGAGTGTTCGCTTGACTGCTTTCTAGAAAGTACGCGTATTTGCGAAAAGGGAGCGCGCATTAGAACTTTACTTTCTCGATCCAGATCTCGCGGTGCTGCATGTTCTAACAGTTTTTCTTCTTTCTCTCTCCTTTGAGCGAGTGGGTCCCTTCGCTCTTCCTTACCGCTGTGTTCCGATGTGCCCCTTTGTGCTGACTGCTTCCCACGTGTTTACGGTGACGCCTTATTTCCATATCCTAGACCGTATGTTTGATTTCATTTCGTTCCGTTCTCGTGGACGTCCTTCGCTCTGGGTGTGCGTAGCCTTTTTTGAACATTTGCATTATTTGCACGCGGTGCGGACGCACGCCTTTTCTGTGCCTGGTTGCTTAGCAATTTTGTTTGGTCTTCTGGTTCTTTCAGCGTTGTCGCCATCGAGACCATCGTTTCTTAAGCTTGCGCTGTCCGAGTTCTAGTTACCAGCAGAATCTCTTTTTGCGGCTGTTGCTTTCTGTCAAATGTCGCGTTGTTTTTTCTTAGGCGAGATTACTCGGCTTGCTTCTTCGCGCAAAGTGTCTCTGCCCACTTCGCTCTAGTGCAATACCAGTGGCGAGCCTGCCGGCCACTAAACAACTGGCAGATTTTCCGAGCTGGCAAGCTCGGGAGAAACAATACCCTTTCGAATGGACCACGCAGCCTTCTCTTAATTCAACCCTTCTATCTTCCCCGTGTTGCCTTTACCTTCTAGTACGTGTTGTTTTTCTCGTTTATATATCTCTTTTTTGCTTTTCTGTCTATGGCTGCATCTGTAATTCCGTCAACAAATTGCTCATGTCACAGTTTCATGCATTTGCACTTAGAACTGTGCAGAGTCACGAAGGAAAGAACGAACCCAAACAGGATTACCGTCGTCAGGGGATCCTGACGAGCAAGCGAAAAGCGGCGCGAAGATGGTTTTCGTGGTCGCTGTTGCAAGGCCCGGTTCGGTATTGTTGTCACGTGCCTTGTCGGCGCGAACGCCCTCTGCTTGAGTGTGGGTTTGCTCGCGGGCGCCTCGCATTCTCCAATCTGCCGCCTTCGCCTTTTCCCTCTTCTCCGTCCATTGAATTTTTGTTCCAACGTGGCATCTGGCGTTGCACACGAGGTGGGGGAACCAGACGCTCTTATTTATTCCGGAGCCGCTCGCGTTTTCGGCTATCGAATTTGGGCCTCGTTTGTGTTTTTGCCATTTCTCTCTCCTATTAACGTTTTTTTTTTTTCCCCTATGCGGACCTCTGCTGTGATTTGTGTGCAGCCCACGAGGTGCCATTTGTTCTTTTTTCCCCTCATTGATAGCTTTATTCTGGTCGTTTTGGCTGTCCTGCGTGAGTGGACCATCGGTCCCTGCAGCTGGCGCGCACACTATGCGAACGTCTGCTCAGTTTTGCTGTTCTTTCCTCTAGTCGTTGTTGGTCTTGTGTCCGCCGTCTGAGAGGAGGCCGCCGTTTTGCTCGTTTCTTTACGCATCTGATCTTGCGGAAAGGTTTTTCTGAGGAGAAGCAAGAAGTAGGCTCCACGTCACGTTGACCACTTGTAATTTTAGGCCAAGTCTCTGCTACGTAACATTCTTCTGAGATCGGATTGTCTCTCAAGTCTCCTTGGTGGACGAATTTACCCGATCCTCAGATAAGACGGATTTGCTCCGCAAATTCTCGCGGACGCGAGGTTGTCTCGGTCCAGGACGCATATCGTGTGGTCCATTGGGCCGCCAGCGTTTCAATGTCTTCTTTTTTTTTTTGCGCCTATAGCACCTAATCACCGCAATGTGTATTATATGGAAAAGTGATATCTTTAGCATGCCGTCTGTTTTCTAGCACCGACATTGACGCTATTGGAAATAGATTTCACGAACACCCAGTGTGTTGTGCTTGATCTTGCAATGCTATGACTTCTATAACTAACACATTTGCTTGCGTAAGCGGCACCCGCTTCCCATGTTTAGAAACAGGCAGGTGAGCTTGACAAAAATCTTCCGCAGAGTTTGTTTACCGCTCGTGTCAGGTACGGGGGCAGTTTCCTTTGATGAGGTGCGCGCCAGGCGCTCCTGTTTGTGTCGGCTGGTACCTTGTGCCTTGTGTGTTCATCAACACACTATTTGAGTGCAGAGGTTATCTTGGAGTGAAGCAGTTCGGTTATGGTATTTTCAACACGTAACAAGGGAACCAACACTTTTCAGTGTTTTAGCGCAGAATCTACAAAAATGTACAGAGGCACGAACGGAACAGGCACTATAAAACACTAATAATCATCGATTACCAATTGCTCCGAACCAACGCCGTGCTCGAGGGAAACAAGACATGTTACGTCATTAGAGGGTGTGTTTTTTCCGCGAACTTAAGTTTGCAGATTACCAGGTTACCACAGGCTTAAAAGTCAGCTAATGATGATGATGATTTATTGGCATCCGTTTTGAAACAGGGGAGGGGGGGGGGTGACAAATAGTCACCTAGCCTTCTTCAATTAATCAGGTATGCTATACATGGTGCTCATGCTTGCAGTTTTCTATGCATTTCATTTGACGAGCTTCCGGGTCGCTCGGAGCCACCTGGTAGCACAAAGCTCAACCGGACAAAGCAACCAGCTGTATACTGCTTCGCTGCTGGCGTAAATATTCGGCAGCGGTGTAATCGTGAACGCGTTGCCTTTTAAGATGCTTTTCGTTTTCGACAAGAACACTCATAGAACACGAAAACGTATGTGTGGTCAGACGAAGCGTCACCAAGATAGCGCTACCAGCGTTCGCTAATCCGGTATAACGCAGACGCCATTGCGTATATCGGAATGCCGGACACTCTAAAGGAACTCTCGCGATTTGAATAGATGCTATGGTGTAGCCGACGGGAGCGCGCGTTCAACCGGTCGTTTCTGAGCGCTCCAGCGGCTCTACGGAGGCCGTGCAAGGCAGTATCCACGCTCTGTTTTGAGGATAAGCGTGGCTCACTACGGATAACTACTTAGCGTTCCGTATCGGAGCTGCCTTAATCTCGAAATAAAGCTAAGGTGGTAGCTTTACGCGATTTTTGTAGCGCTGCCGTTTCGGTAGGAGAGGGCCAGCTAAGGATTGCGTTATAAAAGTTTGTATCCAGTATAGATGTATGCATAATTTCTTTCCTCCTTTCTTTCTTTCCTTCCTTCATTCTTTCCTTCTTTCTTTCTTTCCTTCCTTTCTTCTTTCCTTCCTTTCTTTCCTTTCTTTATTTCTTTCTTTGAGCGCCTTTTCCTCTTCAGTCTCTTCCTTAAAATGATACTGCGCCGAATCCTCTACACTGAGTAAATTTGACCCTAGGCGTTTCATGTTATATTTGCGAGCTTCTTTTTATCGACTAATATTCTGGGAATATTGCACTTTTGAATTTGCCATTTCGCCGGCTTTTTGGGCAGATCACAACTATTCTGATTGCTCGAGTCAATTATTCCGACAGTAGTTCCACGATATCACTTGTGGAAAAAATGCGAATTTTTGTTCTCGAATTTTTCATTTTTAGTAGTGAATGGAAGAATGACTTCATGCAGACGTTTATACCGTCATGTCATGGAAGAATATTCATAAATATTTATGATGAAGTCGCCACGAACGTTTCGATTCTACATCGTTGTTTCTATGCAAAGCGTCCACTCCTGCTAAACCAAACTCGCCCCTCTCTTTTTTCTTTCTTTCCTGTTGGTAGTATTAGTGCAGTCTACGAATCATGCCGGGGGTAATATTTTCGGCATAGTGTTTTTAAGTCTCGTACTTTATACTGGTTGGCTAACTTACGTGCGGCATTACAGTTATTAAACACGGCGCCTTAAACCCATGCCCATCGCATTATCGAAAGCACACGTACACGATGAGGTTCCAAGATTTTTTCCAGTCGTGTGTCCGTGTGTCTCAGAAAAGGCAGAGGCAACACTGACGAGGCTTTCTTTCATTTAGATTCAAGAGGCACTCCATATTGATAACTCTCCGGCCTGGAACACTTCATTGCTTTAAACTTTGGGATGGAATGGTTGCTTGAACTTTGCTTATGCAGTGTCTTTAGTATGTCTTTGACTACAGCAAAAATTTTTTTGTAATTTTAATGCTTTTTTTCGCCAGAACGTTTTAGTCGTTTATAAGCTATGCAGCATCGTAGTTTTCTAACTGCCCAAAATTTTACGAAAGTCACGTACTCCTGCTCGATCCCTATGGCGCATATGTTCAGACCGAGTGACACATAACTGCCGGTTTCGAATTACTGAAGGTTTCTACTTTTCGAGTTACTCCCTGTCCCTCCAGGCGAAAATTCCGTCGGGAAGAGCATTCACTTTAGTAGCGAGCTTATTGAGAAACGACAAAATCAAGCGTGTTTGGAACATGTTATGGCGGAACTAGCCGAGATGAACTTCCTGCTGAACTGTGTAACATATCGTGCTCAATGAAGGGACACTTGAAAAAAAAAATGAAGTCGAGCTAGATCTTAAGCTTAGGCTTCTGTAATAACGAATTTGTCACTCGTAACGAGAACGGAGCTTTTGTAAGCGATAAAATGACAAAAATAGAAATGCGGAGTACTACTGCGCCACCTCTTGTGAACTATGGTACCTGAAAAGTCGACGATAAAGGTACATTTCATTTATTTACCTCACCCGCCGTGGTTGCTTAGTGGCTGTGTCGTTGGGCTGCCAAGTACGAGGTCGCGGGATCGATTTCCGGCCACGGCGGCCACATTTCGATGGGGGCGAAATGCGAAATTATCCGTGCACTTACATTTAGGTGCATGTTAAAAAACCCCAAGTGGTCCAAATAATTCCGGAGCTCCCCACAACTTAGTGTCTCATAATCAGGTTGTGGTTTTTGGCATGCAAAACTACATAATTGATTCACCTCTGCTATGACATCCGCACTGGCTGAATCAGTGTGCCTAAACAGTGTGACGTGGAGCTTACGTCAACTCGTCCGTTCTGACGTGGGCGGTTCAAACTTAGCAGCAGCGGGACCTTCGGCGCCAATTTTCTGCGCAACGAAGTGACATATTGGCACACAGAAAACGATGATAAACTTCTAGACCAATAATCTATCGATCTAGCTCGGCTTAATATTTACCTTTTGTGCCCCTTTAAGCAGGATCGCGGAGTGCGGCATTTAAGGCGGGTAATCACAAATAGGTTCCTTTCTCAGGGCGAGATTTCGCTTTTTTGCACTACTAATGACGTATGAAATGCAAAAGTCTTGGTTGAACACAGTGATGTAGAAGAGATTTCGGTTTCGCGTTGCCTTTTACCATTTGAGGCACCCGCCGCAACTGAAGGGATTTGTTGACGCTGCACCGCCGTGCCTTAGCTATGCATGCTAGCTCCGACACCGTGTACCCGGCAGCTTCTTGAAACCCGCCCAAGCGAGCGCGCGGGTTTTTATCGGATAGCAATGACGTCACACCACCAGTGTTTCCGCCGCGCCGCTCCTTCTCACCCGCTAGGCTCCACCCAACCTCGCCGCGTCGCTTTGCTGCGCCACGGCCGGTGGCGGGTCACGGTCACGCCACGGTCAGCGGGTTTACGTTTTGCTCCGCTTGCGTTCTCCACCGTTGCGCCAGCGGAGCAGCACGCGAAAAAAGTTTTAGCCCGGCGGATCACTCACCCGCTCGAGCGGAGTGCTCTGCTGCCCCACCTAGTGGTAAGAATAGGAGTTACTGAGAAATGAGTTTGAATTACGCTTGTTTTTATAATGCAAGAGATGTTGAATAAATATAGATTACATGTTCTCGGTATATTATTATGCGAAGCATATTACGAGGGCTCAACCCAGCTCCTCAGGCGCGGCGGTGACCATGAAATCACGTGACACCGTGACGTCACGACAGAGGAGAAGTGGCTTTGGCTCAACTCTTGCAAGACGGGCTGGGTGGGAATCGAACCAGGGTCTCCGGAGTGTGGGACGGAGACGCTACCACTGAGCCACGAGTACAACGCTTCAAAGCGGTACAAAAGCGCCTCTAGTGAATGCGGTGTTGCCTTAGAAACGCGCTGTTTCTAAGGCGTGCGTCTCTTGCTCAGGCGCACATTTCGTTGCCGCGCCGAACGCTGCTTTGCTCGACGCTCACCGCGTCCAATGCGGGGCGCGTAGTCGCTGCCCTGTAGCCCCTTGGCGGGTCGACGGGAACGCTGTCGCGTTCCACTCTTGAAGGCGAAGAAGTAATGCATGAGTTGTTTCTTCGTCTAGCCGAACCAAATATAGCCAAGCAACAGCAGTTCACCAGGCTAAACAGTGGTTCAACAACTAAAATAAAGGCTAGTATGCTTCGCATCCTGGGCTTAACCTTACCTAAGCCACAGCCATTTTTTTGTTAATTATGTACTGAGTACTAATGAACGGGGCAGCGCCGCAGCGCAGTCCTCGATGCCGAACTGCCGGTGTTCATGTTGGTGGCTGCCATCTTGCATTTCCCATACACGCCCGCGCGTGCTTACGCACGCTCACGCGCTGCGTATACACCAGAACACCGTGAATTCAAAGGGCGCCGCCATATTGATGAGCGCCGGTTGCGCCATCTATCCCAAGCGCCGCGAAGTAGCAGGCCTGGGCTGCCACGGCGAGAGATGCGACCCGGCGCGAAAGCGAAACTTGGGCTTTTTAGCTGGGCGGAAGGCGTGTTTCGCGTTTTTTCTAACCTGTCATTTTCGCTGTCTGGATTCAATCAAACTTCAAGACCTCATGCAAGTCCGCAATGGTCACACTGAGTGCTGCGCAGACTACAGAAGCGAATACATCGGGTAGGTACGCTATTACGTTTGTACAAACCGCGCGCTATATGCTAGAACACCTGTGAGCTTTTTGGCACGTAACCTGTGAAGGAATTTACAGCACTGTGTTGGTGCGATATATTATTAAAGCACGCAGAACACTGTCATCTGCACTTTCAGTTTGGTCTTGTTTGTAATGGTCTCTACTGGGTTGGCCGCGTTTGGCAACCTACTGGCGAGGTCGTTTGACTGCCTGATTAGAAGACGCCTGCCCTTCACCACCTGCACATTGAAAACAAAATAGATATTATAGTAAGAAGGGCTGTAGTTCTTTCCCATGCCATCACTGTTGCGAAGATATAAAGTCCTCTCAAAATGAAATAGAAAATACACCAGGCCAATTGTATCCTGCAACCACTTAAGAGTACAACATTCAGAACAAAAGCCTACAACACTCGAACAAGCAGCATATGATGCTAAACCTGCACTCATTGGAAAATGAGGTACTACAGTAGTTATAATGTTCAACTACATGTGCATTCAAAGCCCGTATAACAGGGCGAGCATGACAGATGCAGGTGTTGTACAGTTGCACAAACCATGACAGGGCACGTAAAATTACCATCCCTACTTAAAGCTGCATCATCAGGACCCCTTAGGTACAAGACAACAACCGCACCTGCATTCCAAGAAATTAGCCCCACCAACTGCAGCTACCTGGTACCAGACCTGTTTCGCTTGTGCGAGGCCTTCGGATTGTTGGCGCTCCCTTGGAAAAGAAAACAGTAAAAAAAACTCGTGAGAACGATCAAAATTTTGTTACAAAATAGAAGAATAATTAAGCACCTTATTTTCCTCGCCATATATGAACGGAAATATTTTGCGCTTTGCCCCGCATAACAGCCCGCGCGCAGTTTAGAGCTCGGGAGGCTCAAATGAATTCGTTACGAATGACACCTGCAACACCAGCTCGTAAAGGTAGGTGCGCTGCAAGAACACCTTCGGCGACGAGTAGTCGTCGTTTACGTTTTTGTGGACGCATGCTACGTGACGAGCAGACTCCGGTTTACTTTCACTAGCAATAACGCTCACCAGCAAGGCCTACAACTTGTCGTTCACGCTTAGTGGTCATTCCGTGCACCAGCTGCAAGTATCGCTAACCGCAAACTCAGCTGTTCCGCTTAACCGTCGGGAGCTCTGCCTGAATGAAAACACGAAAAGGCTTGCCTTTTTGTTATAGCCAAGGCGAAGCACCGGCGCGGGATTCTGCTCTGTAGGCTTGTTGCCCAGAAAGTGCTCGGAGCAAACCTGCGTGTTACGTGCACGTATTACGTTCGTAGGGCGCAAAGTTGAACGTGGCACCAAAATATACAGATCGAATACTCACTCGTGCATTTTCACTGGGTTGGTAGTTCTTCCTATTCACTGCAGCTATCCACCGGTGGCACAGCTTGGCATTCTTCGTTGCGGATGGAAATCGGCGCAGGCTGAAAACACCGCACCGGCACGATTCCCTACGTGTGTTGCGCTCTTCGCAAACAGCGCTAAGCGACCTGCTCCTTTTCCGCTGGTTGTTTTGGCATCCAAACACGACGCAATGATGCCCAGATGACTTCTTCTACTTTGGATCCGTGTGAACGGGCACATTTCCGCACTTTGGAGCTCTAGAGCTGGCGCTTGCCATGTCTACTGGTCGCCAGCGAACACACTTTGGCAGCCCAGTACAAAATCGCGCCGGTCGACCGGGCAACCCGGGTGCGAGAGTATGCGTTCGGTTAGTCTGGGTGCGAGACTAGCGTGTTCTGGTCTATACCCTCCGCTGGGGAGTGCTTTCCAGCGGGTGTAAACGCTGCTCCATAAAATCGCTGGCCGCCTCAGCGTTGTGCGCATGCGCAGTCGCGTCTCCGCTCGTCCGCTCCGCTGGCCGTAAACCCGCTGGGCTAAAACTATTTATACTTTGCTCTCTCTCTCTCTCTCCCAGCTCTCCCCCCCCCCAGCGTGGCGATATTTTTTCATGTGCGCGATGCTATTTTTATACTCTGCGAACGTCAAGAGAAACCCAGCGCGGTACCAACAGCTCCACTATAAAATTCTGGGAAGTCGCGAGCCACCACGAGCGACGTCACAGCACAAACACGTGTACGTCAGCCTCCGGCTTGGAGCGCGGCCGCCGCGAGAAGGGAAAACGGCGTTCAGTTTGAAATTTCAGATCTTTCCGTGGGGGGGAACGATGTGATACTTTGCAGACACGATGATTATCGCGCATTGTACGCTCTGCGCTTGTCAGCTCAAGATGGCCAGACCTGACGGCCCTTTAAGAAGGGAAAGCGCGTGCGCCAGTTTCCATTAGGGCAGAGACGCAAAAATGAAACGCGTGCATAACGGTCAACCTTACCACGGTCTTTTGCGTAGCTCACGTCGCATAGCAACAGGTTGCTTATAAAAGCGAGACCGCCAATTTCCCCCATTCTTTCCTCGTGGCAGTAGTATCATGTCATTTATGTCACCGTACATTAATAAGCCCTGCATATAGCAGAGCTCGCATAACCAAGTCCTTTCCTCGTAGCAGCTACCGCTACGTAGCCGTTGTGCGGCCTTGTACCGCCTTCGTGTTCGGTTCTGGTCATAACGCAACAGGTTGTAACGGTTCTTCGCTAGAGTAAAAGACATTAATCGTCAATGTCATGTCATCGCTTTCGTTGGTACACCATCGACGCATGAACACGCACGCACGCGTACGTGTGTGCGTGCGCTAGTTAATCTCAGGTAACGCTTTGCAGAACTACAACGTCTAGATAGTCAGCTGCGCACAAAATGTATCGCATAACATGGATTACGACAGTGCGTGGGATTTGTGTTCTTATTTCATTTTCCCCGACGCGTGGGGTGCTTGAATGTCTCTATATACGACCTTTGTACCGCCTATGTTTCGGGCCGTGTTTTTGAAACTGCCTTTTTCTCTTTCTTTTTAAGCACTGAAAAAGAAGGCGTTCGTTGCTCTTGGTTCTGCGTGGGTTTGTGTTTTTGTCGCGATCTCTGTTCGACGGGAGTAAAAGCGAAATCTTCGTGGACATAATTCTTCGGCAGGCAGTTTTGGAGCCAGGTAATCTTTTTCTCCCCTTTCTGACAGCACTTCCGTACCTCGCGCTGCAGCGATCACTCCCTCTGTGCCTTGCGCGCCCCTCTAGTCTGCTGCTTCCTGTCTTTTCTGTCACTCTTCTGGAGGTGTCTTCATGATTTTTCTCGTTTGTTTCCGTTTCATTTCCGTTGCCGTTGTCATCGCGCTCTTCCGAGCGAGGCAGCAGGGCGACATTCTCATTTGTACGGTGGCGCCTTATTTCTGTCCTGAACCGCTTTGAACCGCATTTCACCGCGGGCGCTCTTCGAGGACTGTTTCGCGTGGGCGTTTTCAGATATTTTTTTAAAATTTTTTTGCAGATATTCGAAGCTCTCCTCGATATCGAAGTATTTGGACTCGTTTGTTAGCGCGCTTCTCGAAATGTGGTTATTATACGCAATGCTTGGCTATGTTTTTCGCACGTATAGCTTCAGACGTGCTTTGGAGCATTTTTGCCCACGAATGAGATAATGGAATGTTGCAGTTGTGTTACGTGTTAAAGTATCATTGGTCTTTCAGCCAATGACTTGCACTATCCTGTAAAAGACGTTTCGGTCTCTTATCAATTATGGTTTTCCACACGCCGTGGTTGCTTAGTGGCTTTGGTGTTGGGCTGCTAAGCACGAGGTCGCGGGATCGAATCCCGGCTACGGCGGCCACATTGATTTAGGTGCACGTTAAGGAACCCCAGGTGGTCCAAATTTCTTGAGGCCCCCACTACGGTGTGCCTCATAATCAGATCGTGGTTTTGGCACGTAAAACCCCATAATTTTTTAAATATGGTTTTTCATATCTACCATTTATAGCACCATCCTTCGAAACAAATTCCAAATTAACTTCTTAATCACCATTGAAATGCGCCGTGTCGCACTATCATGCTCTAATAACCGTATAAAACGTGGGTATGGCAGTGGCATTCACTTCGATTGTCGATTCACTTCGGTTGTCGAAGTCGCTGGGAGACCGCTGGCTTCCGGCTGACAGAAACGAAGTATTTAAGCTGCGTGTTGGTGGATATTGATGCCACAGCTTCATTCATTTAGTCATTCATTCATTCATTCATTGCAGTTCGCATCATATATCATCACCGTTTATATATATATATATATATATATATATATATATATATATAATATTGGAGGCGAGCTCCACCTCTGGAAAACCTGGCGCTACCGTCGGCGTGACGTGGCATGAGGGATCACGTGGACACAGCGGCCGCGTCGGCTGCTTCGTAAGCGCCGAAGCGAGCTGAAAACGAAATTTTAACCTGCGCTGCGGTTCTGATTAAGTGGTGAGGCTTTCCCGCCTTGGAGTGTCTGTTTGACAACATTTGAAATCACTATAATAGGTAGTGGCTGCCTTTGGAGGCGTGCAGCATGGTAGACTACTGCTCGGTGCCGCAGTGCCGAACGTACGCAACGGAGCCCGGTGTCAGCCTTATTCACACGTAGCCACAGGACAAGAAACTGCGTGAAGCTTGGCACGAGAAACTTAGAACCGACAGTCAGCCATCGGCTACAACTTGAGTATGTAGCAAGCACAGACGCGAGGAAGTTTTCTGCTACGGCGCCGGGACTGCGCGATATTCGATGAGTAGAAGCAAACGCGCACCGAGACGCTCGCCCGCGTTCGCTGTCCGGCTAATGCCGCGACGGTTTGGGCTATGAACTTGTTGATGCTAGACACTGGCAAGTTCAATGGAATGGAAAGGGAGGGGTAAGAAGCATAATAAAAAAGCCATGGCCTATGGTCATGTTTGTTTTAGGAATTAACGCGCTGGAATACAAAAGAGAAGCAGTGGGAAATCGCCCGCTGAGAACACCGATAAACATACAGTGCGACGCAACTTCAGAAATAATATTGAAACGTCCAAGAATTTAGGAAAAAAAAAAAGATTGAATTGTCGCGACGGCACATCACAGTCGCCGCAGACGTCGAAGTCTCTATGACGAAATTATTTTTTAATAGCTCTGATAGCGTCCACGCAACAATGGTTGCTTGTGTACTGTCAAATGCTCCCATTCTGCGGCCTAAAGCTCACGGCACGGTGCGACAACGCGCTCGCAGCGACAGCGAAACATTGTGCGCGGACATGCATGCAGACGCGCAGTCGGTTGCAGCGAACCCGTGCGATCGCTGCATTGAGACTTCATTCCGTTATGCGCCATTTGGTTATATACAGACAGCCCACTATTAGAACATATTTCACTTGGTTTACTCTCGGCGTTTGCCTACCTTTCACGCAAGAAGCCAGTTCAGGAGACTCCATCGCGGCGGCCGCGCGCAGTCTCTTTCACTGTGCGTATTTGGTAAAGAGATAGCGTCTGTAAACGATTCTGTGCTTTCAGTTTGCCCAAGATTATTATATCGACAGTCAAAAACTTCCCTCGTTTTGAGAGTACTTACAGAAATGTCCAGTCTGCCGCGTGGTGTTTTTATTGAGTGCCATAAGCGAAACCTATGGGGAGCGCGCCGCGTGATCCCTCGTACTACGCAAGGGAGGCGCTCCCGGCAGATGGCGACTCCGTAAGTCCTCGCGCCGCCAATAGTCTCTTCCTAAGGTGTATGTCCTGAACAGCTTTCATCGCTTAAAGCTCTTTTGTGTGCGTGTGCGTGCGTATGAAAAAAAAAACTACGTACACTATATTAAAAAAAGTGAAACTCCCATTGGAGCATTTGAAGTGTTCTTTTAATTTCTGGCTTTTTCCAGGCTTTTTGCACAATTTGAACGATCGGTGTTGACACCCAATTCCATGCTGACTGGCTGAATCTAGTTCCCGGTCTCACTTTTAGGATGGTTAGAATATCATAATTTTCGAATCAAATCGAAGACGAACATTCATAAAAACGACCGTCGAATATCAAATTGAAGACGAATACAGCACACTTCCAAACTATGTAAAGCTTGCGTGGAGTGCGCTTGGCAACAGAAGGGTCGTTCACATTATTTCATGTATCTAATGCAGTAAGAATTGGTTCTCGGGTCAAGGGAGAAGTTTGTTAACCAGGGGGAAAAAAACGACAAAGATAAATTGAGCCATCTGGTGAACTTATGACACTAATGGAACAAAACATCACGTTATCAGGCGCACGTAGTAGATTTTAATGTTCATAAACAGAGCTAACTGCCATACTATAGACCTTTTCATCGGGCAAGGAGAAAAGGGCGCGCGCGGCGAGCCTTTCCTTCTCAGGTTTGTGCGATAGGGCGCGGCGCTGTTTGAAAGTACTGCTGTCGCGTGCTGCGGAACGATCTCGAGATGCTTTAGCTCGTACTTTGTGATATTCACTCAATGTCCGTTCATACAAGGTCGCCAGGGAACCAATGTGTAGCCTTTCGGTGCATCGGTAACTACAGTACGCGGAAATCTCTCTTCGGGGTGCAAACACGCGACGCGCTTATCAGCCGCGGCGTGTGCATGTGTTAACTATTTTGGGAGTGTCGGAATTCAATGAAGAGAACCGGCGTCTCTGTATTGCCGGCATGAAATGGTAAATCTGCTCACGTCTGATCGCTTGGCGTATGGACTAAAAGATAAGAGCGCATGCTCGTGTACGGCCAACCTAAGCTACCACGAAACATCTAAGCGGCAGGCGCTATCAAATATTTGATGCACCTTCATCGTCCTCACGCATTTCGAGTGTAGTAGACTTGAAATCACTATGCATGTCTACGCTAGCCTCCTGGATGAGGCCGATTGCGCTGTTGAGCACAGCTGTCACTGCGGTTGGTGAACAAGCGTGGTAGTACATAAGCTCTGTGCTTCGGCATTGCCTTTTTTCCCTGTAAAGCCGTAATATCCGAGAGGGATCGCATAAAAAGAATGCGACGGCTACTTTCGAGGACAAAATTTCCGTAATACGGGTGAGTGCGGCTTAGAGAAAGGGACGAAGACAACTGAAAAAATGAATCGGTTATCCATTTCCCGAAAAACAGAGAGAGGAAACGGGCTAACGCCGCAACACGACCTTGCATAGTCACGCCGCACAACGTTTATTCATCTATAAACATTGATGCCGCATGCTTGGACCATGCGCTGTATAGAACAAAGATATCTGTAATCCAGCATATATAGCACTGTTTAGGAGGCTCGCGTAGTTCGTGAACGGTTGCTTTGCTGGACAACTATAATTCACACTGTAAAGTATGCTGTTATTACTAACCAAAACTATTTTATTCATGTGTGGAAACCTCGTCCACCGAACCAAGTAAACACGTAATGTAATCTGCAGCTAACAGTTTGAACGCTTGTCAAACTAACAGCACAGCTCCTATCGTAGCAGAAAGGTACCCACGCTGTTACGATCGTCGTTTATGTTGCATTGATCCTAAACCGCAGCTCAGAACTAATGGAGAATACTGCAATAAGGTCACATTAGTGAATGGAATTTTCAGAAGTACACAATTGATCTCCGAGGGTGATTGTAAATTCGAACACGCGCGCACACATCGCGCTGCGTGCTCCGTCCGCCTCAACGCCAGCAGGAAATCCGGCCATACCGACTTAAACCACTTCAGTACGTCTCACAGAACCGTTTTCCACGTAGAAGACGCCACGTCATACTAAGTAGACCGCACGAGCGGGAAAACAAACGCCAGAAACCACCACCGAGCATACAAGACGGTGCTCGCCCAAGCCAGCATGCCGACTGCCCATAGATAATGCCACTGCCTACCAGTATGGTAGCGCCCATGAAAAAACTGTCTATAACACCGCCCATTGTTTTAGAGGAATCCAAATATGGTCATATTGGCCAAATGGTTTCTTCACCTAAATCGGAACAGCAAATTCGTAGGCTGCCTGAAGCGACGCGTTCTTACTTGACTATACTTGAAACTATTGCGCAAAAGATATCTCCCCCAACCATTCGCTCTAGGAATGATTCCTCTCGGTAACTACCGCAGTTCTCCTGAAATAATTCGGAAGTGTCTCCGATTGCAACAACTGTTGTTGTGCGTTATGTTTTTGTTCTGCACGCTGATACCGACACATTCTCACACATTACTGGTCTAGGTATTGTCGTGATAGTAGAGCGCATCCTGAAACTGTGTTTACTTTTTTTCTTGAATCTTTTCTGTGCCTCTTCGCTCTGCCGCGTTGCGCTTTGCTTGCGGGCTCCAGTGTCCTTTTTTTTTTTGTCCTCTGCTGCTGGCGCGTCTCGTATCTGGGCGTCATTATCCGACCTCCCGAGTAGTAATGCTCTGATTGTGCCACACGAGACGAACTGCTTGCAGGCACTCCTGCCTGAGCGGCGGTGACCAAAGAACCCCGGCGAGCGGCCCTCGAGTTAGGCGATCGATCTCTCGCCGCGGTGTCTCGTTGCTGCCGGCGGCTATCGAGACGAACGTCGTCGGAGACGTCGGCGCGCGTCCCCCATGCGTACAGACAGCGGCCAGCTGTTTGCGCGCTGATGGATAATCTTCGCAAGCCTCGCTGACCTCGTCGCATCGTCACGCGGCGTGTTCGGTCCTGCAGTGCGCAATGGCGGAACTCGGCGTGCGGCTGGGACCGGCGCTTGAGCGCTCTTTCCGTACGGCCTTATTCGTCTTGCTCTACCCGCGTGGGGTGCGTGTCCGGCTTTTACGGGTGGCGCCGGCGGCCGTGCGGGTGCTGTTTGCGGCGACCGCCGAGGGAGAAAAACGACGCGTCATTCGGAGGTCTCTAGCACGCGCCCTCTACTGCCCCCTCCCCTATTTCCCCCCCTCTGACAGATCCTTTGGTCCACTGTATCGAAGCTCTGTTGTGGTCTTTGCTCCACTGTTCCGGAAATGCGTCCGAGCCCGTCATGGGCCATCGGTCCTCGCAGTGTTTAAGGCTCTCTGGCTATCGTGGTCTATTGTGAGAGGTTGCGGGCGGTTCGCGGGGCTTGTCTTACAGGATCGTATTTGCCGCTGTGTGTCAACGGTGCAATAAAGCGTTCGCAGTGTGTAAGACGCGTCATGTTCGTGTTACTGTGCTTTCCAGTCCCCCCTACGGCCGACGGTCCGGAGCCCGTAGGCACGTTGCACCTGGACTTAAATGCGTCCGGTACCTGTCTGTGTGTCCTTAGCGCAACTATCTCGCGCCGCTAGAGACCACGTACAGTTATCAATGCACACGTGAAGTGGCGAAGGATACCCTTTCTTAAGAGCCACATTGACACTAGATGGCGCGGGTAGAGAAGTAACGGATATGTGGCTGGATATGTTGTGCGTGGCGGAGTCTGTGAATTTGAGCTGCGTGGCACAAATTGTGTATTTAGACAATAGAGAGTTTTCGATAGGGGATGCTAGCGGTTTCGTGCCCTATACAGCCTAAAATCTGCTTGGGATATGGTGGGACACAAGTGGATTGAGTACGCAAGCGAAATGTATGCCTTGTTAGGGTTGGCATCTGGCACCACGTGCAGAAAGGAATTTCAACCGATGATCTCTCACCCTGCCTCGTCGAAATGAGGCGTGACTTCGCCTGCTATGGTTGGCCTCCCGCACCTCGTGCAGAATGAACTTTCTCTCACCCGACCTTCTTCCAACAGGCCTCGTCGAAATGAAGCGTGACTTCCTAATTCGCCATGACCATTTCGAGTGTCTGGCGGAAGCCCCGCAGTGTACAAGCCTCTCTTGTGTGTGTGTGCGCGTGCGACTTTAGAGGAAGCCGTACCTCGAACGGCCTCAGGAACGGGGACCTACGAGCTGCGCTCTAAAACGATTTCGGCTGCACGTTACTGTAAGCGTGGTGATTTCAGTGGCGATTTAACGGTACGTGCGAGAGAAATGCGTCAACATTACGTCGCACCTCTTTGTGGTCCCGGATACGTGACTTTAACCGTGTTCACCACATTGCAAAGTGTTGTTCAGGATCTTACTCGACACATGTCCTGTCTCTTCAAGGAGCGAAGTGCAACTGACGGTGGTTCGAAGCACGTAACTGTGTCCCATGTAACTTTAGCCAAGCTTCAACAGTATTCAGATGCCACGTAGCTGGACCGAACCAAGGTAACTTCTGCCGCGCGACCGGCCGCTCGAGGCACTGCGTGTATTCGCGGGCTTCTTTCACGCTCGGGAAAACTCTGATATTGCACGTATTGAGCAACAGAAATCTGTATCGAGACTTTTTCATGTTGCTCTAGTTTTCTCATTGACACTTTTAGTTTAATTTATAATATTCGAGATGTTAATGATTTAATGACTATGTAATTAACTGGAGTGCATAAAATCGAATATCTTCAAGCCACGGTGAACATTGCCCTTGGGTCTATCCAGCTGCGTGGCATTTGCATATTTTTTAATGTTTGGCTAAAAGCTACGTCGTGGGACTCTCTCTCTCTCTCTCTCTCTCTCTCTCTCTCTCTCTCTCTCTCTCTGTGTGTGTGTGTGTGTGTGTGTGTGTGTGTGTGTGTGTGTGTGTGTGTGTGTGTGTGTGTGTGTGTGTGTGTGTGTGTGTGTGTGTGTGTGCGTGTGTGTGTGTGTGTGTGTGTGTGTGTGCGCGTGTGTGCGCGTGCGTGTGTGCGCGTGTGTGCGTGCGTGTGTGCGCGTGCGTGCGTGCGTGCGTGCGTGCGTGCGTGCGTGCGTGCGTGCGTGCGTGCGTGCGTGCGTGCGTGTGTGTGTGTGTGTGTGTGTGTGTGTGTGTGTGTGTGTGTGTGTGTGTGTGTGTGTGTGTGTGTGTGTGTGCGTGCGTGCGTGCGTGCGTGCGTGCAAACACCACGTGACCGACTTCACACACTTCACATATGTATAGTTTAACACTCCTACTACCACATTAAAAACGCTGTTGTATGCTTTGTTTGTTTCGCCGCATATTGGCTGTATTTGCGGCGGTGCATGCTTCGCAGGGGACGTAGTTCGCTGCTAGTAGTTCTGGCTCCGAAATAGTGCGCTGCGATTTTTGGTGCTGCCGCCTAAATTCATGGTTGCATCGCGTTTCATTGTTCATTCGTTTAATGTTTTTTTACAGAAACGTTCATTTCATTACCGTTCTTTTTAGCAATCAAATTTGACCTGTCGCAAAGCCCGTTAATTACATTTGTGCTCAAAGCGCTAAAGTTTCGGAGTGTGTGCGCTTCATCGCTTTGTCATTAGTCCTGTTCTCTCTCGTGTTATCTTAAATATATCGTAGGCAAGGGCTACATAGCTCGAGCTGTCGTGCTTGTGTGCTTTTTTTCTGTATGCTCTTTAGTCAAAACAAGGAACTATGAGGGTGGCGAAGAAAGGGTATTAGTACCTCTTCGCGGCTGCTCGCTTTTCGCGCGAGTTTAAGCTTGCGAAAAAAAAAAAATCTTGCTGCGAGAGCTCTCTCTGCTTCTCCCTTTGTTTCAGTTCTCCTTTTCTCAGAATATAATCGGGTTCAGCGTCTCTGGTGCTCCTCGTTGCAGTTCTATTTTTTCTTCCCGCGCATCTTGAATCACGCCTGCTTCTGGCGTTCGCTCGACCGAAGCAGCTTCGCCGGCGCATCTGCTTGGGCGCCGATGTCGTCAAAGTGAGTTGCCGGGCTGCGGCCGGCGCTGGCCACGAATTTGGAAGGGCCCCGAATGCTAACGCTACGCGCCCCTCATGGCGACAAGTGGCGTCGGCTACAGAGAACGCCAGCTTATGCAAGCGCCAACGGAGGCCTATCAACGTTGCAAGTGGGCCAGCCGTTGAGATATGGCGCGTCGTCGGTGCGAAAGAAAAAGCAGCACGCCAGCGTGTGCGCTGAGGAAAACGGGGGGTTCACCGGGTCGCTCGGTGATAAGGGAGGGGACTGAGGTGGCGCGTGGGTCGTTCGTCAGTGCTATAGCGTTGCACTGCGGCGCAGTGAGCCGTAGTGGGCCGTAGTGGGCCGTTGGTGCTTGCGACCGTAAAAATGGAAGGCGCGCCCCCCCGTATTTATTAGGCCGTAAGCCGTTCGAATTGAAACGAACCCGCCATCGTGATCGCGTTTATTCACTCGTAGAACGTGACGCGATTGGTGCATGCCCTGAGGACCCCCGTTTTGCTTTGAGAACGGGTGTCGACGCTGGGATCGTTCTGCCTGCTCGTATCTGTTTACTGTCGCGGACTGTACGCAAACTGTCGATGGCGGTTCCTTCCCCGAAGCGGGCTTCCGCGTGGCGTTCTATGGGTAGGGGGCATTTTTTTTTTGTTATTTCGTTCAGCGTGACTTCGCCTCCCTTTTTGAACGTTTCCTTATTGTTTTTTTTTTTTGTATGTTGAAATGTTGTAGTTCGGCCCGTCTTGCCCTGAGGGGACGCATTCCTTAAAATCCATGTATTCCGGCAGTTTGTTTGCGCACGCGTCTGCCTTCAGGTTTTCGCCATCACTTGTGCTTGCTGGTTTGTGTGCTTTTCGGCAGTTCTGTCCACATGTATCCGGAAGTAAACACGCGCACGCTGTTGCCGCCCGTTCACCCCCCGCCCGCTCTTCTTCTTTCTTTTTTTTTGCGTGTGTGGATAAAAACTGTAGGCAGCACTGAAAAATTAGTCAAGTGCGCGTGTTGCCCAGAACAATCTTTCAAGCAATGATGTATTGGTCGAAGAGAAAAGATAAAGTTTATGACATTCTTGTGCTGCCGGCGTGCAATGCAGCACTCGCGTTTTATGCGCTCCACTTTGCAGTCTTTCGAAGCATCGTCAACATTGCAGTCCTCAGTAATCTGGGTTTTCTCGACGCCGCAAATAGTACGAAACAAGAAATGCTGTATGGCGTCTTTGCCTAACCGTTTCGAGAGGCGAAAAAAAAATCATGAGCCATTCCACTCTGTGAAACTGGATGACCTGCGAAGGGGTGTAGCACATGACAGAGGTGACACAGAATTTTGAACAAAGGTACGAGCACATTTATTGTCCTGATGGGTGGTCATAGTGACGATAGGTACGCACACAAATTCTCATATCACCTCTTATTAAATGCGTAAACATTTCTATGCCTA
Source organism: Dermacentor albipictus (assembly GCF_038994185.2). Lineage (NCBI taxonomy): Eukaryota > Metazoa > Arthropoda > Arachnida > Ixodida > Ixodidae > Dermacentor > Dermacentor albipictus. The sequence continues at coordinate 160,909,462 of NC_091821.1, read as the reverse complement.
CCCAACCAGAAATATTTCCGTCCCGTACCCTTACCTTCCCTCCATACACCCTTAAGTAATTAATGGCCCATACCCAAGAGAGAGAAAAAAAAAAATCGCCTCGAAGGAAAATTGCCGGACCAGTTTTCAGTGTAGTTTATTCTTTCTACCTGGTATTCTGATTATGAAAATGGTGCCCATTGATAACTAATCTACTGAAAATGCATATCGAAGTGATCAGACGTATCATCAACCTATTTTATGTCCACTGCAGGACGAAGGCTTCCCCCTGCGATCTCCAATTACCGCTGTACTGAGCCCACCGATAACTACTAGTGCCCGTAAATTTCCTAATTTCATCGCCCCACCTAGTCTTCCGCCGTCCTCGACTGCGCTTCCCTTTTCTTGCCACCCATTCTGTAACCCTAATGGTCTACCGGTTATCTAACTTAGGCATTACCTGACCTGCCCTGCTCAATTCATTCCCCTTAATGTCAATTAGAATATCAGCTATACCCGTTTGCTGTTTATCCAAACCGCTCTCTGTCACATGACGTTATGCCTAGCATTCTTCGTTCCATCGCTCTTTGCGCGGTCCTTGTCCTCCAGCTTCTTTGTCAGGCTCCAAGTTTCTGCCCCATATGTTAGCACCGGTAAAATGCACCGATTGTGCACCTTCCTTTTCAATGATAATGGTAGGCTTCCAGTCAGGAGCTGACAATGTTTGCCGTATGCGCTCCAACACATTTTTATTCAGTAAAATTTCTTCTGATGATCAGGCTTCCCTGTGAGAAATCGACCTAGGTAGACGAACTCCTTCACTGACTCTAGAGGCTGACTGGCGATCCTGAACTCTTGTTCCCTTGTTCGGCTGTTCATCATTATCTTCGTCTTCTCCATATTAATCTTCAACCCCACTCTTACACTCTGTCTGTTAAGGTCATCAATCATGTTGTAACTCGTCCCCAGTGTTGCTGAACAAAACAATGTCCTGTGCAAAACGAAGGTTGCCGAGATATTCGCCCTTGGTCCTTACTCCTAAGCCGTCCCACTTTAATGGCTTTAATACTTCCAAGCAGGCTTGGAATACTTCTTCCAAGACGTTATAAGCTTTTTGCATAGAATGAAGCGATTTTATATCACATTCGGGAGCTGAGTTTCTGCGCATGCAGATTTGTTGATGGGCACGAAAAATCCAGGGAACCCTAGCCGTAAACAGCTTCGCTGTAAAATCTCCAAAATAGTGTGCAGAAATACGAGCTTTTGCCATACCAATCAATGACATTGTTAACAGTGACTGTTACGATACGACACAGTCTTAATTAATTTCACTTTCCTTGAGAAGCTGTGTATTTGTTCTGCTCAAGGAGAAAGGCACACAGAAAGAAAAGAAATAAAAACCGCTTTCAGGCGTTTCGGCTTTTGTTACCAACGCACCATTCAATGCCGACGGCCATTGCAAAACATTGCATGCTTTGAATGTTGGTTTCTTTGTCGCGATGCTTTTCTGAAGAGTGTTGCAGACTGTGCGCTCATATGGAGGAGTATAGCTTCGTCGCCGCTTTTTCTTTTTCATCGTAATGCTGTACGCTCCGCTGCACACGTTTCGTGTTGCCTTCGTTGCTCCATCCCGGGCCATTGCGCTACTCTTTGAGGGTGCAGGGACGGCGCAGTATTCGTGCAATAACATTCTCCTCGCATTTGTTCCACGATGTCCTCTCCGATGTAGAGCTTTGTGTAGCAGCCGGGCATGCGAGTTGCAGTGTGCCGTCAATTACGAGGAAGCGAGCAGCTTCGCCTGTAATATAACCTCGGAGAAATGGTGGCGTCATATTGAGACCGTCTCAGTGCGCGATGTCCTTGGTTTGTCGTATAACGCATAAGCGATGCGCTCTGCTAGTGGAACCACGGTTGCCTCGAGGTTGCATGTGGCTGCTTCAGACATCTCAGTCACGTGGGCTCCATTTCCCTGTGGATTTCGACGAGTGTTCGTCGCCTGCTCTATAAAAAAAAACCATAAAGGAAAGAAACAAAGTAGGAGAGGCCTTGACGTCACGTTTTTGAAGCCGGAGGTGCAGCCATGTCGGTGTGCCATCTCCCTTTGCGCATCCAATCAGCTCGCCAGAGTAGAAAGGCGGGAGCTTTGAACTTGCATTGCTACGAGCAGCCGATAGTATGCGCTGGCGGACACGCGTCAGAACAGGGCCTGCGAAACTTCTGTAGCAGATTTAGCGAAGCAGACGCGCTCCTGTGCTTTTCCGTGGCACGTTGAAGACGTCGACGAAGACCCACGCCATGATTACTTGAGTGTGTTTGTTTTTGACTGACAACTCACACTCCCAGACCCAAAATACAACTTTCAAGCGTACACACCACGCTCCAAAGTCCGCTTGTCTCTCGAACAGAATCTGCCGCGTGAAAGAAACGGGCCGAAATAACTTACCTCACTTTTCTGAGGTCTAGAGCAGCAGCGAGAGCTTCAGGAGCGCGGTTGTTAGGACAACGTTGACGTTTGGGGTACAATTCCCAGTGCTGCTTTGCGAAAAACATCACGTGACTTCCGCTGCACTTTGTCCAATATGTCTGTGCTGGCGGGGCCTCTTCTATGCTTTCCTTCCTCCATCCTTAAAAAAAAAGGAACCTACAAACAAACGAATCCCACTTCATTGCTAGTACGCCGTTTACGTGTGAAGCACAACCGCCATCTTCAACAACTGACAGCAGTGCCGTGCCACAGATAAGGCCGGCCCGGTCCAAGAAAGGTGCACCATTGGATATGCATTGATATGACTTGGTATTTACAGCTGTAACCAAAGTGCAACCAAATTACAGCTGTAAACGCCAAGTCATCTGATTCTGATTCGCCCTCGTATGTCATGAGGTGGCCTAGAAACAAGGTCACTGCTCGTTAGAAATAAAGGCTTACTCATTCCTTCACACTCATTCACAATATTATTGGTGGCGAAGTAAGTATGAGGAATTGGTCACAAAAGTAATGTCTTTGGCTGCTGCTCGAAATACGTTTGTTGTATACCTATATCTTTCAAGAGCGTCCCGAGAAATGCATTTTTTTTCTTCTCTTTATATGTGTTCTTCCTGAGCAAGCCCTAGGTTTGATTTTCCTTGTACCTTCTTGCTAATTTGGAGTGGATGTAAAGTTTTCCTGTCAGCAGTCTTCCGGATTATTGCAGTTTATCGGTGTTGCTGGCTTTCGCATTATGGAGTCATTCCAGACTCGTTCGAGCTCGCCTGACCATCCTCTGGCCTTCTTTGTTTGCTCATTGATATAGCCATTCTCCCGGAGAAGCGGTTGTACTTTTTCGATCCTCGTGTAAAGTTGCTGTTTTCTCGCTGCTTGAGGATTGTTTTTTTTTCTTTTTTTCCGTGCTGCAGCTGCGTTTCTCTGTGTGCTGATTAATAAATATCGGTGGTTTAATTTCTCATTAACGTTTGTGTAACACTTGTGCGTGTTATGACACAACTGCTAGGAAATGAGATGTGGTGAACTTAGTGCCCGGAGGTGAAATGCGTATTTCTACTTCGCACTGCCGTTTTTTTTTTTTTTTTTGCATGCGCCGAATTCAACGGATGGCACTGTGATCGGTTTTTCTGTAAACGTCAACAATGGCGGGGACGCGCGAGTAGGCAGTAGGAGTGTGCGATATCTGTTCGGCAAAAGTGGAATCCGACGCCGGGCGCGTATTCCACCGGTTGGCGCTAGCTTCGTTCAGCGGCGCGCGTGCAGTGACCAAACGACGCTGGCGTGCGGCGGCTGTGTGCGCGCCGCGGGCGCGTTCTCGCGGCGCTGCCTTTGCTTAGCGCGTAATCCGTTTTGCGTAGCGTTGCCCTTATTATACCGGTGCTGCGGTCGCTTCCTCTTTCTTCCCGCTTTAGGCGGCGTGCACTAACGTGGAACGAAAGGGAAACGGGGGATGGAGGGTTCGTCCTTCTGTCTTTTCGCAGCCAGGCCTTCCTTTCCATGTCCCCCTTTCCATCTCCCCGTGTTTGTTTGTTTTCGGCGGTGCCACAATTTGTTTGCTTGCCTTTGTGGTACGGCAACGATTGAAAGGATGTTTGCGGCGTTTTCCGCTTGAGGCATCCGGCATTGTGCGTTAGGCTTCCTCTCTGCGTTCAATCGGCTCTTCATTGCTTTGAGTGGAAATGGAAGGGGAGGGCTGCAGGGGGCAGTTGCGTCTTTCCTTTTCAGTCTCCCCCCCCCCTTTTTTTCCTCGCTTTTTTTTTCTTCTTTTATGCTGACCCGCCCGGGCGAATCGTTCGCCCGTCCGCTTTCTTTTCGCCCGGCAAACGGCGAATACAGCGTAGCGGTCTCCTTGACGTCACCGGCTGGTTGCCTGATCAGTTCCGAAAAAAAAAAAAAAAAGATACTGGCCCTTTCCGGGCGTCTATCGTTTCATCGCGTAAGATGGTCTATTTCTATCTGTGGAGGGTTTCGACCTTCGGCGAAGGAAATTGGCTGCCGTTGTTCTTTGAGATAAATTTATCACGAGAATGCGCAGTCTGAATTCTTCCTCACTTTCAGCCGCACGAGAGTACATACACTGCAAATGGCTTTCTTAGACGGTTTGTATGTTTGTTTAAAAGACTGGTTCTTGTAATATCTCGTTGACGAGCGTTCGCAGTGCATTGCTTTGTTTTTACTCCTGACTGGCGTAACTGACACTTTTATTTCCTTTAGCGGCTTTTTTCTTTCGAGGCATTTTTTTTTTATTGGGCACTGCAACTTTTTGGTCATGCTCTCTGATCCCCAGGTTTCGTGGTCTGCGTAGACTTCCCTCACTTTGTTTACCTTTTCAGATTTCTGCCGCTTGTTTTCCTCGCCATAAACCTGCTGCAGTTACTCAGTTGCTATGATGTGGTCCTGGTCCAACGTGCACTTGAACCAGATGTTTGCTCGAAAGATGTGTGTGTGTGTGTGTGTGTGTGTTAAAAGTACTATGGTTGAACGGACGAACAAACATCATCGGCCCCACTGTCCCCTTCAGTCACCAATTACGATCGACTGTCGACAAATTTGCAAAATTTGCATAATTTTATGCGAAGGCGCTGGAGACTCCATAGAAAGCAAGTAAAGGTGGGATGAGAATGACTGCATTCTATAAAATCCCATCATAATTACATAGTACTTAAATATTCATTAATTATGCAGTGAGTCATGCTACATCTCTTCATTAAAGATGTTGAATCGTCCGCTCGAATTACATGGGCAGGTTAATTATTGGGTGCAAGTATTACAACAAGGGAAAAAAAAGAATTTCGCAATTACTACCGAAACGCCCAACTTCAAACGTCCCGTCAAACAGGTAGTGCCTTCACCAAAGCGGTCGTCTGAACAGATACATTTCACTCAGGAGTGAAATGGGTGTACTTTAGTAAAGCAGAATGTTCATTTTACTCAAGGCTTAATAATGTCCGTTGTCTGTTTCTTGCAACCACTACACAGTAATGGCAAAAGTAAGTCGCGTCCACAAACGTGTACGCCGTGACGGAAGGGGCTATAAACGCTCCTATGCCTGGATTTCTGTCCGCGTTCTGATAACCAACCCCATATCGGCATTAAATGAATCCGCAGCTCACCAACATGGCCTCTACCATTGAGCTGGAGTTGGTTTTGACGTTTCGCTAAGTTGTTTCACTAAATGCCGCATTGAGTAGTTATAAGTGCTTAGCCCGCTTCTGACCATTCGTGTTTGTCTGTTTGTGTTCTGTGTGTCTCGTACTTTACTTCGTGCATGGTTTTCTGCGATTAAGCTTCGTTTTTGTCTGTTGTGTCAGTGCGTGCATTATATGATGCATTTCCCTCACCTCTGCGCCTTTTCATATCGCAATGCATCGCGGTCACGTGTTCAAAACTTGGTGTAGTATATTGTGCAACTCGTCCTCGCCGTTTGTCTCTATGTTCCAGTGTGTAGAGTTCTATATTCGCAATCGGGTAACTCGGATCCGTCCTCGATTTTCCGAACCTGTGACGTTTCTTCTCAGTTCATATTAATATTACTATTTTATTATCTTAAAGAGCGTGACTAAATCTCTTTATTTGTATTTCAATAGTAAAGAAAAACATCAGTAAATCCTCTGTTTAACCTCTAGTCGGGAGTTGTGACCTACGCGGGCTTTCTATCACTTTCCTGAACCACCGCAAGTATGGTTTCCTCGCAGTTTGACGCCAGCAGGCGTGGAAACTGTTGCCCCGAGGGGTCGTGATCCCGTTGAATGGGCAACAGTTTAGTTAATGCTTCACATTTTTTGTTCCATGTTTGGCGGCCATTCTTACGACTGCGCCTGAATTCGCGTCGTACTCGGAACAGTCCAGCTCGCCTCCTGCAGCGATGTGCCTGGTTCGCTTCTAGCTTCCCGTCTGCGACAGTGAGAAACTTCTTTCGCACCAGGCGATCACACCTAATCGCGAGTGGAGAAGTCTTCGTTTTGTGCAAGAGCAGCTGGTTTTGTTTGCGCTTCTTTTTTCGTTTTCTCTCATCTGCTGTATTTCTACTCAGCGCCAAGCCAGGGAAATATTGATGACGCCAAAAATTCCCCCTCGCCGTTGTGTGTGTGCATCCGTCGTTTTCTCGCATCCCTTCGTGATTTATAGCTGTCGAGGCCTCGGCCGCTCACTTTATTTCGTTCGCGTCTTTGCGTGTGCGTTCGGATACTAAACAGCGGTTGCGCCTGTTGCAGATAACTCAGATATGCTTGCCGATGTATGAACGGTTTGTGTTTGCCTCGGCCTTGGCGCACCCGACTGCCTTGCTTTTTAATCTTGCTCTCTGAAGGGGAAAAAAAAAACAGAACTTTGGCTCCTCAGCCGGCTCGTTATGAACGCATTCATCATCCGGTCAAATAGATGTCTGTAAAATGCCGCGTCGCGTGCTCTACCTTTTTTCCACTCACTTCGCTGTCCTTTTGTGTTGCGTGTGGGTGTTGTCCATACTTTGAACTCTATATTTCACAGCCACAGTATGCGGGTTACCTTTTCTTTTTCTCGCGCGCGCATTACACGTGCCTTTAGCTTGTTGTCTTGGTCTTGAACTCTTTACCAGAAAGCGGGTCTAACATGTGGGAGCAACGGAAAGCGCTGAGCGATTGTAGCCGGTGTCGAGCTTTTGTCACGCGACCTACAATGCCCTATTTTTTCGCCGTTCTGTTCGTGCGGTAAGCAGGGCTGTCGCTAAACTTCTCAGTGGCAGTGGTGGCCCGCTCAGCTGTGTGTGGCCAAGCTGCTTTGGGCCTTCCGGCCCGTGTGGGGCGAAAGTTCGCCACGAAAGCGCACCTTCCTCTTAGAGGGGAGCCCTTAGTTCAGGACCCCATTGGCTCGCGCCGCTCCGCGTGCCCGCTGGTTAGCTGTCGCTGGCTGCAGTAACATTAGTAGGCTTTCGTTGGTGTAAGTGACGTGGCGAGTGCAAGGTGCTGAACACATCTAATGAAATTTTAATCTGTGGGATAAGTGGTAGCGTGTGCGTGGCTTTATTTGGGTGAAAATGTAATTTTTGCCCGACACTTTAAAGGGCCCCTCATCAGGTCTGGCCATTTAGAGTAGACAAGCGCAGAGCAACAATGGCGCGATAAAGATCGTGTCTGCAAAGTATTACATCGTTACGCGCCGTGGAGAGACCTGACATTTCAAACCGAACGTATTTTCCCTTCTCCTCGCGGCCGCCACGCTCCTAGCCGGAGGATGACGTAAACGGGCTAGTACGTACGTGTTTGCACTGTGACGTTGCTCGTGGTGACACGTGACTTCGAGAATTCGAAGCAACATCTGTCGTTTGTGTGATATGTTGCTTGAATAGACGAATGAAAGCTTAGAGAAATAACACAAATTGAATGCGTGTTTTTTGTTTTACATCGCACAGAATCAAGAGAGATGTACTTCCGCTTCATCTGCTTGTTCCCACGTCGTGCAGTCGCGCGCGCAGACACCGAAGCTATTTCATTTTCTACCGTGTTACAGCGCGCGGTCATGCTCTGTGATCCGCTCGTGTATGCCTCAGTATTCGTGTAGCACTCACTTAAGGCATCTTCACACCGAAGGCGAATCCAACCAAGCGGCCGCGGATTTTCCGCTTTGTGGAAAATACGCGGCCGCTTGGCTGGATCGCGCTCGGACCGATTTTTTCCGCGCGGACAAGTTGGTCGCTTTGGCCGCAGCCAATCACAGCCAGACACTGCGGAAGTGCTGGTGAACGAATGTAAACAAATGTCTTTGTTTGAGCTTTTCGCTTCTGTTCTTGAAAAGCGTCAAAACGGCAAGTTGGGCCAGTTGGTTGGGATTCATAGTAAGATTTTTTGCAGCGCAACACAAGACAAGGACTGAAGAAGGTATAAAACGACGACGCAGCGCCGTGTCGTCGCTTTATACCTTCTTTTGTCCTTGTCTTGTGTTGCGCTGTAACAAATCTTGAAAAGCGACTAGGCAAGTAGCGAGTAAAGTGCCAACGATCTCGTCTTCTTCGTCTGAGCTCATCATTTTGCAGGACTAGATAGCGGACGGGAGCGCGCCAAACCACGACGAAAAAAATATCGAAAGCGCGCGTACAAACCCAAAGTGTCGCGAGACAGCGGCACGTCCCTGAAATTGCTAAAGAAATTGCGAGATGCCCCGCCTTCCCAGCGGCGCGGGCAGTCAGACAACCCGGCTGGTCTGAACAGGCGCGGGCGCTCGCCGCCTTGAAAATCCGCTGGTCCGCTTAGACGCTCCGCTTTCGGTGTGAATGTGCCTTTACACCGCTAGTTGGGTGTCCTCGTGCGCAGCGCGCAAAATCGTGCGCTGCGCGAAACGAGACAATCACAACAGCTCGCGCGCGACTCCGTCAGCGGAAGTGCGCCGCGCCACAAAAAGTGAAGGGGGAACAAAAATGGAGGCAGTGCCCGTGACGGATGCGTCACGCCATCCCCGTGGTCCGGTATGGGAGAACGCAGGGAAGGAATTTCGCTTGCGGAGGCTCGTGAACTCATGGGTTCGCGGTACTGAATTATTTCTATCTCAACTATTAATGAGCCGATTTGAAAAATGTTTGCGGCAGAACGCTCCGTAGAAGACACGGTAACAACTTCCAGCGTATAACCAAAATTTGCTATGGGGTCTGGTGAGGGGACGTTTAATGTAGGGTGTTCCGCAGATTGAGAGAAGTACTCGCCACGTGCTCAGATCCGTTGCGTGCAGCCAACTCTCGATTACTGCGAATAGCCATCTGAGCTCATAAATATTTTGTAGGTCCTTTTTTTTTTTCACGGCGAACTTCTGATTGTAATACGTTATCGATTAGCCGATGGAGGACTCCCATCGTGCTAGCTGTTTTGACGAAAATTGAGTGCTTTGTCCTTGCGCGTTTGTAACATTTGTTGTATCTGTATGGCTTACGCGGTCGCATTTACGGAAGCCAGTGATATCCGCTCGTCAAATCGTAAGTGCTCAATGCAAACTCCTTGCTCGCAATAACCGGTAAACCTCGTACCAGAGTCTGTTTTTTCACCTAAGCTTTTGGCGCTCTCGCTGAGGCTTTTACGGTATGTCTGGCGGATGACATGCGTATCGCTCCTCCGCATGTTGCTTTCTCCAACTTTGTGCCGAGTACTTGGCTATAATGTATGGTGACTTGGCCTCGGAGTCTATGCTGTGAATATTGTGTGCGCTTCTTGCGCGGCTTCATCCTTGCCTTCGTTTTACGCTGACCAATGGGCTGGCTCTTTGACCAATCGGCTGGCTGCGGAGCGGCCCCCATATACTTTTTTTTTTTCTGACGCGCGTATTTGCGGAAATTAATCGTGCGATGGAAACGCAAGCCAGCACTCGGGATAGTGTACGGAACGATAGCGTATGCTTTCTCCTCGACCCTCTAACAAGACGCTCTCGTTACACGCTGCCGTGTTTAGCGTAGATGGCGACCTCGCGTGGCCCAGGGTTAGCGCGACCTCGTTGGTGTGGCACGTGCAGCTTTGTCCCGCGCCTTCCTTGCCATCCCGTCGGTCGGCGTTGCCTCCATTCTGCCCTTTTCCCCGCGAGACCGCCGCGTTTCCTTTTCGTTGCGTGGGCCGAAGGCGAGCGGACTTGTTTGCGGCGCTTCCTCAACACCGCATGCTCTCGGGTTCCTACCGAGGAGGTAAAGGACGGGGCTGTAATCTCTTTAGTAGACGCGTTGCCCATTGCTGCCTTGCTGCTCTGCGCTATTCTCCCGCGCCCGCTCGCGGAATGCCTTTTTGCCCGTCCGCCCGCTTTTCTCTTAGTGCGGCGCGCTTTTACTCTGTCGAGAGTCGCTGTAGCGTAACGCTGTTCTTTTTTTTTCGGTCTATTTTTAATGCGATACGGCTCTTCTCCACGCTTGTTCGTGCCGCGCCGACTCTGGCGCGCGAGAACTCGTGTGGGCGCAGTAACAAAGTTGGAAGCGCAGTCTGGCGCTGCTTATGCATTTTCGATTGACCGGCAGAGCAGCAGCGCGACTTCAGCTCGCGGCGGCATTCGCTGTCGGGTCACTGCGTATGGCTGCCGCCTCGTGCCAGCGCTGCACATGCTTCCTTTGTGCCGCGACCTCCGCGATTTGGTCTTTTGTCGCTTCTTCCACTCCTCATCTCAATCTGAATAATGGTTCTGTGCGATTGAATGCGACCGTACGCGTCTCTCGATTCGGCAACCGTCGCGCTCTTACGGGCGAGGCCTCTCTTCTTTCTTTATTTCGTTAAGTTCTCCTCGTTCGAGTGTCGTCGTGGCGGTTACACGCGAACAGAGAACCGATTTGCATGGCGACAACGCAGCCTGCTTTCTCATCGTCGACTTCAGGAACCTTCGCGCCGGCGGATTTAAAGACGCCGCGACGTCCTTTGTCTTTGCGTAATTTTTCGCCGTTTCGCCCTGCTGGTATCAGCATTTCTCGGTAGGAGCCACGATTCTGCTCTAAATATAGAAATGATCATTATTATTTTTTTTTTCAAATGAAGGGGTGAGGTGGGGGCTAAAAGGGGTGGGGGTGGGGGAGGGGCTATGTAAAATGGAACAAGACTAGATTTCCTCACCCGCCGTAAACGAACAAAAAAAAAGAAAAGAAAGGAAAACCATGCTTTTACGATCGCTTCGAGCTGGCTCGAAGCGCTTCCCAACGCAGGGTCGCAAAAACGCCCTAGAGCCAGGCCGTCCTCGCGCATGTTACATTTCAGCTATGCCGCCCGCGACAAAAGCAGGATGCAGGGACACAGCGGTTGAGCCTCTCGATTCGCAGCACGATTGGCGGGAATGGGCGCCCAGCTTCTAAAGGTTCGTTTTGCGCTCGGCGAACGCATGCGTTGGTCGCGCTGTTTGTGCAGGCTACTTCAATAGGAGGGGAGTTTCAAAAGGGAGAAAAGAAATAGAAAAGCAAGAAAGAAGGAAAGAAGCACATGATTTTTATTGAGCTCCACTAAGCTAGAAAAATGGCCTAAAAGAGGTGACGACACAGCGTCTTATCGCGTGCTCATGCCGCAAGAATCTTTCTTTCTTTCTTTCTTTCTTTCTTTCTTTCTTTCTTTCTTTCTTTCTTTCTTTCTTTCTTTCTTTCTTTCTTTCTTATACCTCTCTCGATTTTGTTTCGAAACACCGTGAAGATTTCGAACTCCTCGTATACACAGATCATGTGACCACAGCGGTACTGATTTTCTCTCTCTCTCTCTCTCTCTCTGTTTTCTTTTTCTTTAACTTTTGTATCGCAGTTCTGGAATAGTGGAGACTTAAAAATGCCGACGTTCGCTTGTGGGGATAGTGCGGTATATCTGGCGTCCGCGGGTGACCCTTTTGCGGTTGTTGCGAAACCTTCCGGGCCGGGAAGAGTCGAGTCATTTACAGCTCTCCCGACTTTCTTCTGCGTCGGTCCTTGATGGCGCCCTTTAGTGCACATTTCTGGCGCGGTGTGCATCGTGAGAAAGTCGTGGTGGCGCCGCTCCAAATATACGTCGAAAGGTGCATTCTTTCTGGTTGCGCTTACGAAGAAGCCCTAAAGAGATGTATAATCCAAGGTAAATCGTAATAATACCGTCTTCAGCTACATCGGTAGAGCATTTTAATACGCGACAGTGATCAGGGTGGCTGTTCGCCGAGAGAGATTTCTACAATCGCACAGTCGACACAGGTCTCCCCCTAAATATTTCCTTCCTCTCGCAATTTTCGCTTTTGCGAGTGTTTAAAGCGTACAGGGATTGCAGAAACCGTGGCCTGCAGGATGACCCGTAGATCGTTTGCTTTTATCGCGAAATTCGTCGACTACTTGAAGTATATTTGCTGTGACGTCTCCCGCAACGCGCTTCTCTACGCTGTATGCGAAGTTCTGTTCAAGTTGAGGAATAAATAAATGAAATTGATGCCGGTAGTCGTTTCAGCGCAGTGCAGTCTTGGGTACGCGTTCGAGCCGATCGCTCTGTTTTTATCGCGCCACCATTTGCAGTCTCACGCGCAGCTCCGTGTCGCTATGTCGAGCATTTATTGCCGCCTCGAAAGAACTCTTTATCCGCGCCCTGCCGGCCCAGCAGAACGAGTGAACGCGTCCGGCGTGCGAGAGCTGTCGGGGGGAGCACAGGGCAGGGCTTCTCTCCACGGTTATGGGTGCGCATCGCGGGCGTGTTGTTCTGCGTGCCCGCCGTGCAGGCGACGAGCAGCCGATGATGAAGTGGCGCGGCCCGCCGGACGACCCACCCGCCCACGCGCCGGTGTGCGCTCACGGCGGTGGCGCGTGCGTGATCTCGCATATGACGAGCCGCTACGTGCGGAAGAAGCATGGCCCGGCGGGGCTCGGTGGCTGCGCCGTGGGCTTGGCTCGCAGCGGCGCTGGCGTGTTACGCTGCCGTTCGCGCATCCTTTTTGCTGCGCTTGTTCGCGCCGCGGCTCCCTCAGGAGGGTGACACGTTGTTTGCTTATTTGCCGGCCGCGCCCGTATAATGCGAGCGCGCGCAGCCCTTAACGACTTCAGCGCGCAGAGCTCGCCAGTTCCTGCTACGTTGCCTCGGCACCAATTCGAGGCGCGCCCTAGTTCTTGCTCATTAGCAGCGCTCACTGCGAGTGCAACGCGAAGCATGCGAACAGAAAAGAGGCAGAGCGTGACGCACTGCTGTCAAAGGCGTATCAGCTTTTCCCGTCAAAAATACAAGCGCGCTGCAGCTTCCGCACTAGTTATATCGCCTTTGGCGCTAGTTTCTCATTTCCCGAGGAAATGCGGTTTTAGTCAATAGTGCAGGGAGCACATTTGGCTTACTCTTACCGCATTAGGTTTAAGCTTCGTGCCTTTTTCTCAGTAGCGGGAGAGTAGGTAAGGCACCTCCATTTTTAACGGTCTGTCTTTTGCTCGCGTGTTGCGAGCGCCCTTTCAACCCAGCCGCAACCGCCCGCCAAACACGCTCTTCCGCAAAACGCGCATGTTTTTCTCCGTTTTGCTACTGTGGCGGCGGGCCTTGCATTACGCAGTGGACGCAAATGATAGCGGCGTCGTTTGGCCTTCATCGTAGTGTTGTTTGATGGACGACGTCGAGAACCTGTGCATAAAAAAATCATTTGTCGTGGGACGCTTCCTTCCGCTGAATTTCGTTGACGCACTGCTTGGGCAGCGTGCTGCTTTGGCTGTGCACACATCGCCCGAGCGGTATTCGCGAGTGTCAGGATGTGTAGCTTCGCACGCCGTGCAAGGTGCCGCCACAACGCCTGTATTAGGGTTATGTGGTTCAGTGAAGTGTTCGGGCAGAGGGCAGAACGCATGCTTGCGAAACGGCAGAAATCGACGGCCGTGGGTCCGGGAGTGCGGAAAGGGAGAACGGGAAAATGCGCACTTCTCGCGTTTTCGTCTTACAGGTTGGATGTGCACTTTGGCATTGAGCGAAAGGCGGCGTTAGTGCTGCGTGCGCTCCACGACCGCTGCTCCTAGAAACGTCGAGAGGTGCGTGTTGGGCGGCCGGCCGGCAAAGAACAATTTCCGGAAGCTACTGAGGAAAGTGGCAGATCTTGTCCGCGTCCGGCCCGGGAGTGGACCTGCCGGTTCTGCGGGCACCGCCGGCCTCTAGCCGTTTTGTCGCTTCAACTCGCACCTCACCCGTCTGGCGCTTTCTACCGGCAGAGCGTGGCCGAACGCTTGATTTCATTGGTGGTCTACTAATTTCCGCTGCTACTTCTTCTACTGTGCGGTGTTTGTTGAGCACAATGTCCGCCGCCACTTAGGTTCGAAGGCCCTACGCCGTGGGTTTTTTCTCTACCCCCACTCCCTCCTTGGTACTCTTATTTCCAGCTGTGGGAGCCAAGCGTCTTCGCTGCCTTCCTCGAGGTCCTCACTGGCGAAGTCAGGGGCCGCTTTTCTCATGGGCTGTTGTATTGCCAGCATCCTACACTTGCGTATGACGCGGCGATGATTTCAATGTCTGTACTCGTCGGTTCCTTGTTGCGTTCCTTCCTTCCCGAGCGGCGTGTCGACTAGCACGCTCAGAAAGGCAACGACCGCTTCCTCGCGTGCCCCGATCCCAGACGCGCGCAGCCGCAGTTTTGTCGCTGCCGGGTTTCACGCTTCCGCATATCGCTGCCGCGGTCCGGCGAGCGGCGCACAATGACGTCGCATTGCGTTCCCTATTTTCCGCCGCCCTCCCCCCGATCCCTTATCCCCCAGCTATAGACACGCGCGCGCACAACTACCGCTACTCTTATTTTTTTGTAACTTTATTTCTCTGCTTCAGGTTCTGTTGGCAGCAGCGGGTGCTTGTTCCACCCCGAGCCTCAGCTGCGTTCGCTCACTTGAGCTAAACCGGCGCATCCCGAAGGATAGCCTTCGCGGCACTCGGCCGGGGAGGCGATAAGCCGGGCTCTGCCGTTAGAGCGACGCCTGTACTTTGTGTGTGTGTGTGTGTGTGTGTGTGTGGCCGGGCGGGCGGGCGCTCGCGCGCGTTTACGACCTTTGTATTCAAGAAGTTTTTCTATTTCTTCGGACTTAGGTCGGGATGGGGAATAACGTCGTTTCGACGGCGTGTTTTATTTTTGGCTCTTTTGACTCGATCTTGTATATCCACTGCAGTGTGGACTTCCCCTTTGACCTGATCATGCATGCATCTGCTCATGCTTTTGTTTCGTTCCGGCTTCTGGATACACGAAGGACCCCAATATCGGCAGCCTCACTCTCCGGCTGATCACCGCGTTGGCTTCTCTTCCTTCTGCCTCTTATGGTCATAGGTTCTTTATTCGCTTCCCACGTCAGTGCCTGATTACGTCTTTTTTCTTCTGCCTCCTCTTGTCCTCTTTTTCCCACGTCAGCGACGAACTCCTTCCTCCAGAAGTTTTCCGTAATGCCCATGTATTGAAGAAGCAAAAAACTACGCTACAGCGCAGGGTGCACTTGATCGATCGTAGCCGTGGTCGACTCTTTCTACCGTTTTTTGACGCGCGATTCGCCTACGGCCATTCGGGCCTTTTGCTTTGCTCCGTTTGTGGCTGAAATAAGCGCGAGAGGCTTCGGGACTTTTCCGATGAGTTAAGTTTCGCGGTGCCGTCGTGTCCGCCGTCGTTGGTGTTGTCACTGCGCGTATTGCTGTCGCGCTCGTAGTCGCTGGGCTGAACATAATCTTTTCCTCGTTTCTGATGGCCGATTCGTTCGTGTCTGTCTGTGGGCAGGGTCTCTCTCTCTCTCTCTCTCTCTCTCTCTGTGCGTGCGTGCGTGCGTGTGTGTGTGTGTGTGTGTGTGTGTGTGTGTGTGTGTGTGTGTGTGTGTGTGTGTGTGTGTGTGTGTGTTCAATGTTGGTAATACACTGGCGTCGGTATTTACAGCACAATGTACGACGCCCATAGTCGCTGACATCAAGCTAAAATTTCATTCTAAGAATGACTGAATTACGTCAGCACAAAGAAGGACCATTTAAAATGCTCGTTATTTTTACCTCCCGCATCAGCGACGACGCTGTTTCGACGTGGATGGCACCTTTGTCTGTAATAAAACGACGTAGACGATCCGTGCTGACACGATCCTCAACGATGCACTCCGACCCGCTCGGTTGTTTAGTCGATATGAATGCTTGATTGTAGAGCTGTTTTTCAGTATTTAGGTGCTCATAAACGTTGGGTAGTTATGTGTTCATATGTATTATCTTCTCGTTACGGGTTTCTTTCGTGCTGTTGCAGCCGCTGAACACTTTCCACGGGAGAGCCAATTCTTTTGAATAACACTTCGTGAGTAAACAGTGTAGGCGGTCTGGTTGTTGCTTTTTGACTTGGAAAACTTCATCTGTCATCTCGCATCTCTGCCCCCGCGTCTCTCTCTCCCTTGCAGTCTTTTCTTAACCGGCTTGACTGTTCATTCATCGTAACGGTAAATTAGAACTTTGGATGGTTAGGAGGCTTGAGCACTACGCGGTAATTTCTGCTACAAACTGCTTTTGGCTATTATACAGAGGGGGGTCACTGTTCGCTGACACGGGCGCCAGGTTTATGC
The DNA here is from genome assembly GCF_038994185.2 of Dermacentor albipictus. Classification (NCBI taxonomy): domain Eukaryota; kingdom Metazoa; phylum Arthropoda; class Arachnida; order Ixodida; family Ixodidae; genus Dermacentor; species Dermacentor albipictus. Next base: position 160,893,056 of record NC_091821.1, on the reverse strand, counting down.
AAACAACTGCATCCTGAGATCTCTGCAGCCCGGCTTGTTACTTGCACTCATTTGTGATCATACGCTGTGTGGGCCGGTACCCGTGCAGGCGCTACTTGAAGGCCGTCCACATTGCTCGTCGGCCCAGAAAGCTGTGAAGACACTTATTGTTCATCTTGCGGGCAACTTGCCTGTGTGAAAACTCCTTTGACTTGGTGAGGCCCACCGCATGCGTGCGCGAACTCAAGGCGGATTTCCTACCCCCCTCCCCTACTCCTCTCTTTATCTCATCTTTCTATTCCTATTTTCCTGTCCCCCTATGTAGGGTAGCCAACCGGACACATTTCTGATTAACATCCCCGTCTTTCTTTCCTAGGACCTCTATAACGTTGCGTTGCTATATAGTTGCAGATGAGTGCCATTGACAAATAACGTTTTCTCATGAACGCCACAACACACCCTTCTCACTTCCTTGACAAGAGTGGGTCCATGCACGTTTTACCTGCTCATTCTTGCTTTCTTTTCTCTCTCTCTTTTCTCCCCCTCCTTTATTTTTGATTTTCCCAAGGAACGCTAGAATGTGTTTTTACGAATTTTCGGCGAGATGGTCGATAAGGGACGTTGTGTCGCTTTGCCTTCGGAATCAAATTTCACCCCCGATAGTTTCATTCAAAATGCTTCTTCTGTTATTTTTAGGTGCTGCGGTCTTTTTTCCTCACCCCAGTTTCTGCTTTTTAATTTCACCCTGAAAGGGCATTTGGCTGTCCCAGACGTGCACCTAAATCGAAACTGCACTTCTGTACGATGTTCAGACTGCAAACGGGTAGGCGCGCTGGCGTCGCCATCATGCATAGCCGTCGACGCGTGTGCCCTTCCCTCGCGCGTACTTTATTTATTTATTTTTTCGCACGCGCCAGGGCTCTCTATTCATACCCTATATAGTCCCGTCCGCTGCCTGGTGGCGAACGCCGCTTTTTGCGCGCCTTCGTCGGAATCTCCTTCAGCAATCTCTCCGCCCGTGACCCGCTCCCCTTCTTCTCGGATTCCAATGGCCGCCAATAGCGTGCTCTTTGAGTTGGACCATTACGCAAATGCGATATTCATTCCTCGCCGAGTGTCTCCCTCATCACTTTCAGCCCTGTATTCATGACAGACCCCGGCGTAAGAGGAACGAAAAGACGTAGCTGCATTCTCCGGCTTCCATATCCGAGTGCTGAAGAAATTGTCGAACGAGCTTGTTCTTCCCTAATGACGACGGCATAAGCTGCAAGAAGTGCGTGTACGAGATGCGACTTCCTGTTGGGTTGTCAAATTCGTATTAGCCACGTCTTGCGGAGTCTTGCGCAAAATTAGCGCTTCTTAAGCGTCGAGCAGGGCGTTTCCCAATTTTTATGTCACCTCCTTCGCTCACATCGTTTCATGCTCGTTCGGGTCTTCTTGAGCCAAAGATCGCGTAGTCTGATCTGCTTACAGTAGGGCTACGTTAAGCCGAACCGGGAGGCGGCGCGAAAAGTTTGGCTTAACAGGATAATCCTATGCAATTCCTGTTTTTTCGGTGTATCTGCTACTAGTAAGAAATTGTTCCAGAAACAGCGGTAATACCACCAGACTTGTATGTAGCGAGTCACAGGTAACTTGTAATGAATTACTTTTTTTTGTGATTTTCTATTTGATCTCTTGTTGTTTTACTCGGTAACGCTATCTGTAATTCAGTTACCTTTATCAGTAACCAAATTGCATGTGTAACCAGACCAGCTAAGTGCTTGTTCGGTCATTGACCAGACAATGTTTCGGGCGACGCAGTCTTGGTACGTGAAATGGCGGGAACTACCGTGGAACGTCCGCGGTGGTGCCGCATACGCACTAGACGGTGGTGGTTTGTTTCAGGTGGGTTTATCTGGCGATCAAGGCCGGTAATTGCTCAGCCTTAACGTCTTTTATTGTCACTGGGGTATTCAGCACGTGTAGAACAGTTCAGTGTCTCTTAGGGAATATGAGAAGGCGTGACGCTTCCTTGCGGGCTCAGATACTTCCGGAAACACAAGGCGTTGAAGGCACGCATGTGGAAGGCCTTTCTTTTTGAAGTTTTCAAGTAGAGCGTCCTTTTCACCACGGTAGCTTGGGAGGGACCACAGAAAGTGTTCGATGTCCCCTATCTCATTGCACGAAGTACACAACGAAGCATCGGTACGTCCTGCCTTGAATAGCCATGCAGGGGTATATGCAACTCCTGTCCTTATTCGATGCAGTAGCGAGGCTTCCTCTCCACCCGCCGCGGTGGATTAGCGGCTATGGTGTTGCACTGCTAAGCACAAGGTCGCGGGATCGAATCCCGGCCGCGGCAGTCACACTTCGATGAGGGCGAACAAAAAAAGAAAAAAAAAGTGTCCCGTGCATTGGGGGCATGTTAAAGGACCCCAGGTTGTCAAAGTTATTCCGGAGTCCCATTACGGCGTGCCTCGTAATCAAATCGTGGTTTGGCGCATAAAACCTCAGAATTCATTCAGGCTTCCTCTCAGCGAAACCGCCTGATTACGCTAGGCGCGTTTGGCGCAATTGGCGCATTTGGCGAAACGCTGGTCAGGTGATTGGCGCGAGCTGCACATCTGGCATGGAAATGTGGTGATGCACGACATGTGGCCACAAAAAAACGACGCCACTTGCAACGCTAACGTTAATGTCTTTTCTGCGCGGATGAACAGCGCACCGAACTGTCAAGCAACAACGCTTGCGTTGTGCACACAGCGCTTCTGTGAGCAGCGAAAGCTTGAGCGCTACCACTTTTTATGCTAACAATTACAGCCAAACGCAGTCCGCGTCTTTTGCGTCTAAGGAAAAATCTTTTTTACGGAACAATTAAAGGTTCAGGTTTACAGGGTGATAAAAAAATCACTTATTCCATACACTATAAAACTTCCAAAAAGGGTCGATTATGGTACATACCGCTTTTGGGTGGGAAGTTCCCAGATGGTACGCAGGTACTGCCGCCGCCACAAGATGTCATTTCTCTCGAGGAGAGCAGTTTTTCTTGCGTTTGCGAAAAGAAAACCCAATGTCGTTGAGCAGCCTTTGCAGTGTACGTGCACACATTTTAGGCATATCCATGTCACTATCACTGGTCACATCTCGAGCAAGTTTTGCGGCCGTCGGAATTTTATTTCGCATGAAATACTGGTGCACTTCGTAGAGCGGCCAGGGAGAAACTGTCGTAAAGTTGCTGTCTCTTTCTTCCGGTTCTGGCATTGCTGTGTGCGGCTGGGAGACGCGGCTGTTTGCGCTTCGGTGACTTCAAGGTGCCACATTGTACGTCGCGCCTAATCCGGTACACACTGCGTTCGCTAACTCCAGTCAGCTCGCTCACCTTCCGACATGCGTCTGTGATAGCCAGCTGCGGGTCGCTTTTGCATACTTGTGCGTAAACGTTGTACACGACTTCCTTGGCCTGCGTGGACAGTTTTTCCTTCGACAAATCTTGCCACAGATGTACGGTGGCTGAGGTCACGGAACGCTGTGGACATTCGTCGGCAGGCGACGTTGACGCGCTGCAACGCGGGGACGCCATATTCGTTTAAAGGTGATCGAAAAGAGATACGGACGCCAGAAAACCGCAAAGCATGGAACAGCGTGAAACGAAATTCCTTCGACACGGCAACGTTTATTTATCAAATTTTTAACATGCATTAAGAAAAGTGCAAGTTGTAACGATTTTATTTAACCTGCATAGCGTAAATATTGTTTCCAGAGGGAACTACATGCACGGGCGTAGCAAAAGATGTGCGTCGGCTCTAGCTTTGGCTGCACTGCCACAGAAAGTTGTCGCCAGGTATACTGCAGCATACCGCGCGATTTTCTGCTTCGTGTTTCTTGCGGAGGGTGCCTGTAGGTATTTATCGTGAATGATATGTCAGTGTGACTTCACCGAAGACAGTAAATAACAGATATACGCATGTCGTTCTTGGGCTTTAGCCTTACACTTTGAGTTTGCGATGTTGAAAAATGTCCCCGCAGTCTTTTCGTCAGGACGACATGTACTACATTCGTGTAGCAACCAGCGCGCCTTGCAGGAGCCCTGCAGTACTTTAGCTCAGCCTTTTCACACGTCCATGGGCGCTTCTGCTGCTTGCGACTCGTGCGTAAAGAAGCTGGCCGCGGGCGTACGTCGCACGTGGCGTAATGAAATAGTTTCGTCCCTTCTGAATGTTGCCGCCTCGTCTCATACGCACGGTGTCGGGTGCTCTTGCTCGCTAAAGCATCGACCGCAGTGCGGCGGATGTTGCCTGCCGCTTGTTCTTTGTTTCGATCAGTGACTTCTCGTATTCGAAAGCCTTCGCTTCCGCGCGGGAACGCGAGTGTAGCCCACTTATACCGCGGTGCAGGCATGCTGAGGGCGCGGTGTGGTGCTCGCGTTTCCTTCCCCCTTTGGCGCGCGCTGTCGTGGCGTGACGCAGTGGCCGAGCAACCTAGTCGCGGCTGCGGCACGGCGCTCTGCAATCGAGGATGGGGGGGAGCGCTGTTGCCTCGTTGAGCGCGCGCTCCGGTGGCCGCTTCGTTGAGCACTGCCTCTTTTATTTCTGCGCCGTTCGCCGGGCGGAGGGGAGCAGGCTGCCGTTGCTGCTGCGAACATGAAAATGTAGAGGGGAGGAAAAAAACAAACAAGTAAAACAGCTTACGGTTAGCGGGGAGAAAATCTTTTGTTCCGCCCGAAGAGGCTTACAAATGACAATCGGAGAGGAAGGGCCTGGCCGTCGCGCGCCTGGAAGGTAAACCTCTGCGCGGAGAGAGGCGGAGGGTGCGGAACGTTGCCGCTTTGGGGAAAGGGGCCAGACAATCCAATTTGGTATTCGGGGCCCTATCGAATGTGTTTCGAATTCGAAATGGATGGCCGGAACCGAATAAAAAAAGGGGGAAGCGAGCATTGAAAAGAGGTTGTGGGGGTGCTCCTAATGGTAGGCAAAGAAAATGTGCCAAGTGTGCGCGTGTCTGTTCGAAGAGGAGGCGACGAGGCAAAAGGGCGCAGAGGAAGCCCTCGCTGTGTGGATGGCGCCGCTGCGTTTTCTGTCTGCTGGCGTTGACTCCTTGCGGCCGCTTTTTAAGGAGATGCCGCTGGTGGTTGTATCTGCTCTCGGCTGTACGGATACTCGGCCCTAGCAAATGGACGGCCGCGATGAGCGCTGCCAGGATCAATGTTGCGCCTGATTGATTTATAGGCTGTGGACGAGCCGGTCTATCTGCGACGGTGCCCGGCGGCCGGAGATGCGAGCGTGCCATTTCTTTGCAGGCGTCTCCACATTTCTACTTTTCTCTCCGAGAGGGAGGGGTGACCACGGGCTACTGTTTTCTGTCACTCTGAGTGTATCCCGTTACCTCCCTGCTTTCTTGCCCCACTCTTTCCCTCAACGAACATGAAAGGAGCTCCTACAGCATCGGTTTGTTGTCGTGACCGTGCGTGTCTTCCGAAAGGAGAATCAAATGGAGGATCAAATTGTTCTGCGGATATTCCCGAAGGGCGGTCGCTGGACATTGTTTATATAAGAGGGCCTGCTGCTGGTCCACTTACTGAACGGTGTATTTTCATATAATTGCTTAGGGTCATGGATTCGCCCGAAATGTGCTTTCGCGACTAAGTGCCCGCGCTTTTCGGCAGGTTCGTGACCATGGTGACCCAGAAGCCTCTCGGCAGGCACGTACCTAGGAGGGGGGATGGGGGGGGGGGGCTCTCCCCCATCCTAAATTAAGCGGCGTACACCTTATTTCACTTGTCCTTGGCGGTTTTACGTGCCTTTATGGCGAACAGTGTACATTATTCGCGTTTGTACTAGTAAACGTACCCCCCCCCTCATTTGCATAGAAAAGTTACCCTGGGTTGCTACCCCCCCCAAAAAAAAAATCCTAGGTACTTGCCTCAGAAGACGGTTCCTCACGCAATCGAGTGTTGTCCGCGTGCCCCCCGATCAACCGGTAGGCGAGAGACGTATACGACGGCGCAGCCTCAAGCGCGCAGCTGGTGCCGCGCCAACCGACCCCGCGACGCCCCTGTCAGCGTCCTGGCCATCATCTGCCATCGATCCCAGCCTGGCGCAGTGTGTTTGCCTATCGCGAAGCCACGGCTGGTTGGGCGCGTTGTTGTAGTCCCTCTCCTCTTCCCCCCCCCCCCCCCCTCCGACGGCCGCTTTCTGTTTTCCCAACTGCGATGAGCCTGGCGTTTTCTCGCAATTCGATTGCGTCGCCGTGCTCGCGCTACTCCGCACTCTGGCTGCGCTGACCGGAACGCTCCGGGGGTGCACTTTTCCAATGGCTGGTGCGCCTGGTTGCGGCGCTCGGTGGCATTTCTCTCTTCTGATGCTTGCCATCCCTTTGTCTGCTCCCCCTTTCGCTCAGTGGAAACTCTTTGTTACCGCTGAGCGCGCGGCGGTGGTGGTGGCAATTTCGGCTCGAGAATCGCCTCCCTCGGCGTTGTGACCAGTCGCGTTCTTCACCTCCGTGACTCTTTTGACACGCTGGCTCGTTTAGTTTTACTTTCCTGGAAAACTTCTGATCGTCCAATCACGTCCTTGCAGCTGTATTCTACTTTCTTCTCGCGCGGGAGGTAATTTGAGAGGCCCTCCTTGGACTTTTATTATTGACCCGCTGCACGCCCGGCGGCTGTTGTTTGTCGCCAGACGCGTTCGCTCCAGCCTGCCGGCCGACCGGTAATAGGCAGCCAGCGTCCTTGCGAGACAATGTGCGGCGGCGCACTCTTGTTACGCCGCTGCCTCCCCGGAGATGTCGCGAGCGATGATCGCCGCGCCTTCGCCCGAAAAAGAAGTGCGAATTGAAAAATGGACGCGTTTCCGAGGCGCACAATGGGGCATCCTTTTGTTGGCGTCCTTGCCGATGCGCCTTCCCGTGTTAATTTTCTCTCGGTCCTGCGTCTTCTCCATCGATCCACGGAGCGAGCCCGTAGGCTGGGTCCGCTCTTTGGGCGCCTGCGTGTCTCCAGTCCCCGAGGACTTGCTCGTTTCCCTATCCGCGCCAGAATAGTGTCCGTGCAGACCCAGTAATGAAGCCACCAACGAGCGGTGTCTCCTAGCCGCCAGCTTTGTTCCGCGCTTGCGAAATGGGTACGGGCGGCACATTGTCGCGCAAGAAGAGCAGCCGGTGCACCTCTCTGCCGCCCTGCACCGAAACTCTGTACCTGGTGGCCAAGTTCTGCGTGATGTGGTTTGCGTCTGTGTGCGGCATGTGCTCGATCGTTGTGGGGGGACGAAAAATGCGACTTTATTTTTGTCTTTTCATTCTTTGTATTTTATTTTGTTCTCTTTGCGCTCCCAGCCGGTTGCGCCTGCCGGAAAGGATTGATCAGTGCCGCGTCCGCTGGTTTTACCGATGCAGTCGCTGTCGCTGGTGATCGATGTCGCTCTAGGCCGCCGCCACAAATCCCGCTGAAAAGGTGTCATCCCCACGCGCCCGATAATGGCCCAAACTCGCTCAATCCGTCCGTCCGGTCCTTCGGCGTCCGCCTGCGTGCGGACTGCCCGCACGGCGAATCGTGTCGCAAAATCTGGCGTGCGCTGGATCCGCACGAGCGCATCGCACGTGCACTCCGAATGGACGACGCGGTTGGTTGACGGCTGGCAACCAGTCGGCGGAGCGGAAGCGTTCAAGGCGGACAACCATCTTTACAGACGACACTGGCATATTTTTGTCGATATAAGTTCGTTTCTGCATCACGGTGAAAGCGCGACTCTAGGTTGTCGCGTTCTGTTCTGCGGCCGCATGTGTTGAATCAACGCAGTCGTCCGTGTTCGAAACAGTGCATAGTCGTCTTACCTGCGCCGCGCTTTAAATATGCATTGCAAACGCATCATGTTGCAACATGGGACGCAGTCTCGGACGATCACTTTCATAGCGCGCTACATTGGCTGGTTCAGAAAAACCTCTCGAATCATCCAACGTGCCGCTTTATACGTCACGCGAAAGTGATAGTATCGCCGAAAGTGATTCGTCCGAGAATCCCCATATATCGCTATCTCTATACTCCGTTGTGTTCGGTGCGATGGCGCAGTTTCTGTAGGTGTGCTAGTACTAGCTTGCAACAAACACACGCACAACTTTCACCGAATACAACTACATAGGACAAGTCACACCTATTTGCCACTGAGCACGCGTGTGAGGCTTCGAGTACAGCTTGCGATTTGCTTGCATTTGCTTGTTCACGCTTTTCTTAATGCTTGCGGATTTTAAACATTCCAAACAAAACTAAACCTTAACTGAAGGAGAAAATAAAAAAGATGTGCTCAGCCCTGGATGAAGTTCATACTTTGTGTAACAATGTCATGCATAAGCAGTTAACTTGATGCAGCAAGGAAGTGAAAGTTAAGCATTGTGAGTGTACGATTCATTATGATTGGCATAAAAGCAATATGTATGTATAATGGCCACCTTATGCAGATATATACTCATACGATGTTTTCAAGGAGAATATATATATATATATATATATATATATATATATATATATATATATATATATATATATATATATATATATATATATATATCAAAGCAGATCATTTATATTGCTGATAAGACAACTTATATATTTCGAGTGAAATCAAATTATTACATTCTTTCTTGTTGGCCTGGGTCACCAGGGCAACAAGAAAGAGCACCTACAAGTCACGTACGCTGGGTGCGCCGATCGGACACTTTTCATTTCGTCACGCCTTGAACATGTATCTGTCGGGCTCAGAATGCACGTGTATGTGATAGACTTCTCGTTTGCAATGCTCACGCGAAGCACAACATCGAAAAATCACGAAGTCGATGGCTTGAAATATTTCTTCGACGCTCGTGCAAACACAACACGCTGCCTGCGTTCCGTCTGTTTCTGTCGGTGATCGCACGCACTCATGAGACCTGGAAGGGCACACCGGCTTGTTGCCTTCGATGAATATATCCATGGGTGCTGAATGACCCTAGTAAAAAAATCACAAGAACGAGAAAAATGAACTTTCTGTCGCGGCTGTAGCTTAGGCCTCGCGTCCCCGCTTCGCTTCGAGCAAGCCCCATGTTCGCCGTGAAGGCGCTCCACGCCGTCCGCCTCGGACCAACCAATAAGAGACGACCAGACATGCCGATGGCAAAGTTGCGAATGTTCATCCAAACGACCAGAGAGCCATCCCCGCAAGGTGGAGCGGAGTACCAGGCGATTTTTAACGCGACAGCGTTAAGGAGCTCGTGTCACAAAAAAGCCGGTGTCGTCAGCGTCAGCGGCGTTTGCCGTGAGTGATAAATCCCAGAAGGCACTTCATAAATAAAAGCATCTTGCAAGATGGGTTGGTGGGAATCGAACCAGAGTCTCCAGAGTGTAAGACGGAGACGCTACCACTCAACCACGAGTTCGATCGTTCAAAGCGAGACAAACTCGCCTCTAGTGAATGCGGTGTTGCCTTAGAAACGTGCCGTAGAAAGTTATACTGCGGTGTATATCGGTAATTATGACCACGTAAATTACAGAAGTCGCAGTTTCACGAGTAGCGAAGCACGTTTCCGCTACATTTCTTCCGCGTTATGTGCACACGCAGAGCCATCTTGCGGCAAGCACAGAAGACCCCCCCTCCTGGCAATGTACGGCGCTGCCACGAGACGTGGCGCGCCACTCGCCCCATGATCGCGTCCGCCTTCATGGCGCGTAGCGGCCCGGCTGTTTGGCTCGCGTAGATCGTTTGAGTAGGCGGCGCGAACGGGGTGCGATAACGCTATCGCGTTCCACTCTTGAAGGCGAAGCTTAAGCGTCCTCCATTTTTTTTTTTTTTACCCGCCGTGGCTGCTGAGCACGAGGTCGCGGGATGGAATACCGGCTACGGCGGCCGCATTTCGATGGGGGCGAAATGCGAAAGACACCCGTGTGCATAGATTTAGGCGCACGTTAAATAACCCCAGGCGGTCGAAATTTCCGGAACCATCCACTACGGTGTGCCTCATAATCAGAAAGTGGTTATGGCACGTAAAACCCCATAATTTAGTAATAGTTAACCAGGCGGAGTGAGGAACGCAGGCGGATTGGGCGACGTTGGGCGTCTCGCGGAGCGGACAGGAGCGACTCCAAGTCGATTGAATTCCCCTGCCAGTGTGAGCGTAGTCAGCATTGGCATGCACGCTTTCATGACCACTCTTGCACATCTACGTAGATTATGCTTTCGAGAAGCAGGATTTCCGTCCGTCTCGGATATTGGCCCCGTCCAAGGGTGTTTGTCAGCGTCTGTCGCCGCTAGCCGGAACGCTGGCAAGGTGGCCGTCTGTTTCGCTCAAGCAACGGAATGCCGGCACGTCGCTGTGCAAGGCATGGTGTCGTCTCGAGACGTTCATTTCTCGGAAACAGTTAAGGCAAAATTAAGGCAGATAATTAAGTGCTCGTACAGAGAAAGATTGATTGGCAGAGAAAAAGCGCAAACGCTGTTTTCGGAGCACGGGGATCGAGAAAATAATATTCGTCGCAGCCCAAGCACACGACCATCAATCAAGGGGTGAATTTAGATACTTCTCCGTACGACCTCCACATTAGATGCTACGAAGAGCACAATATTTAACGGGGAGGCACACAAGCGCTCACCAACAAGAAGGAAAGGCTAAGACGCAGGTTTAAAAGAAATCACATGGCCCACCATTTGAGAAATGTGTTAGTAATGTGCGTGAACGTGAACACGTGAACGGCAACCTTGCTAAGGAAAACGAGCGCCAGCAACACGCTATAGCAGGGCGCCGTAGTGTTTCGCTGACGTCAAACGACTTGTGATTCGCGGCTTTCTTCAGATTGGCATTCGTTTGCCTGGGGTGATTGCTTTTTCGCTGAGTTACGGATAATCAGCAAGCTTACTTTTGTTAAACCATATAATGCTATGCACTCTACTTGTACCTGATGCCTTCCTGGTACATAGCTTAAAATTCACAAAAAGTGTGGTTGCACTGTTACTTCCTCGTGGTATTGTAGCGTGTAGAATGCTGCCCTTATTTAGCAGATTTCCTTCTCAGGCCCCTGCACTTCGAAGGATGTCCAGTCCATACCTTCTCTTACTGCTTTGTTTATAGTTTCTTGAATATCCGCTTAGACTTCTCCCTGTACGGCCACACCTTTAGAGACCAGCATATATCTGTTCTCATCGTCCTTTTGGAGCGTGGGAGCCCTGGCGTTCTTTGTGCAATTGCTGCCTCCCCCTCTTCTTTTGCTCTGTCTACTGTTGACGCCCGCGGTGCGTGCCTCGGGGTGGTGAACGACGCGGGCTCCTTTGGCGGAACGTGCGTTTCTGCCCCGCAGCTGCCTCGGCGTTGGCAGCCGCGCCTCCGTCCTTTCCGGCACCGCGTGCGGGACTTAGCGGCGGCAGCGCGTTTGTATCGACCGTGTTTCGCCGAGATGTCGCCGCTGGGGGTGTCGATTTGTTTGCGAGCATTTTGACGTGGCGCGGCCGCTCGCCGGCAGCCGGCTTTGTTTGGCAGCCGTGCGCTGCTTCGCGAGAAAAGCTGCTGCGCGCACTTTATTTCGGCAGTCCTTTTCCAGGCCTCTGTGCGCGTGCGCTTTCGAGGCTGCGCTGTCCCTTTCCGCGTTTCTGTGTGCGTGACGTGGTGGTGCGGAAATCTGATAACACGCGGGACTTTCTTCGGGAAGCGCCAACAGAGAGCTGCCGCCGCTGACGAAGATTGTGCGCAACAGGTCCGATTGCCGCTCCCGTTTTCCCTCGCCTTATCTCGCCCACTCGGTTTTGTTCGTTTCTGAAACGGATGCATTTGTCGGCGACTTCGTCGTGATGTGCTCTCGCCTTCGCTGACTTGCTAGTGGAAAAAAGAAATAATGGCAGGCGTTCGCTTTCCTTTGCTTTCTTATGAAAATCAGCATTCACAAACAAAAAGTGAGTGCCGAGTTTTTTTTTAACATTTTTTTTCCCTTCTTGCAGTTCTTTCTACAGCGTGCTACACTGTGAAATAGAACTCCTGATAGGTATAAAATAGATAAGCTTCACATGATAGTCAGTCATATGAAAATGTTACGTGTGGTCGATAAAGTACATATTCAAAAAGACAGACCTTTAAGGCGTCCCGGAAGAGACAACACACCTCTTTGGTCTTTGCTTCATACATACGGCGCCTCCAGTCTGACCCACCTGGAGGAAATCGGCAGTCTTCTTTTCCTGTCCTCCTCTTCAACTTTCGTCTTTCTCTCTCACTTTCAACCTGCCTGTCTTCTACTCGCTTGATTTTACTTCTTTCTGGGTGGCAAATGTTAACCTTGTGTAATATATCCTGTCGTGTGTGTGTGTGTGTGTGTGTGTGTGTGTGTGTGTGTGTGTGTGTGTGTGTGTGTGTGTGTGTGTGTGTGTGTGTGTGTGTGTGTGTGTGTGTGTGTGTGTGTGTGTGTGTGTGTGTGTGTGTGTGTGTGTGTGTGTGTGTGTGTTTTAGGTTATAGCGGCGATGCATGGCTTGCGTCTGCAGGTATTCTTCCAACCTATCAGCGTCCCTTTGTCGGGCTCGATATTGGCTGGCTACCATCGCCTCCAAATTTTCCTAGTTTTACATAGCAAGAGCCTCCTCCTCCCCCCCCCCACCTTCAATATCGCCCCCTAAATAGAGAACGTACCGGAACAACTTATCAGTTCTTTTTAAAACAAAACGAAGACGCCTTCCCAAAGTACCGTGGCCTTCACAGTGAAGGCAACACAACTGTAAAACTGTCACCTTTCCTAGAATCTAAATGCCTAGCAAGCACGATTGTACCTGGTTACAAAGCCTCAAAGATAGCAAGCGGTGACCTCCTGCTCGAACTGACAAAGAAAGAACAAGTTGAAAAGCTCGCTGAACTCACCAGTATCAGCGATATGAACGGGATAATCTCTGCACATCGCTCGCTCAACACAAGCAGGGGAGTGCGGTGCTGTGCCATTGCTGTGACTTGACGCGGGATATCTGAAAATCAGCGTCAGACCATACATACCGAGCCCGAGGCGGCGGTTCAAGTGCCAGAGGTTCGGGCACGTGAACATCGGGCATCACAATCATGTAGAGGCGAGCATGCGCGATGTGCATATTGCCAATGACCGTCCTTCTGATAGTTGCAATGCTCCTTTACAGTGTGTCAATTGCAAGGGAGGCCTTCTAGCTTACTCACGGAGCTGCCTTTGCTGGAAGAGAGAAAAATAGTCGCAGTCGAAAAAAATCTAATTCTATAAAGCAAGGAAAAGGCTAGGGCACTTACCTCAAATAAGCTATGCCCGTGCGGCGCGGCAGAGGGTGGCGCACCCGCCGTAGTTGCTTAGTGGCTATGACGTTGGGCTGCTATAAACACCTGTACGAGGTCGCGGGACCGAATCCCGGTAACGGCGGCCGCATTTTGATGGGGGTGAAATGCGAAAAACCCGTCTACGCAGATTTAGGTGCACGTTAAAGAACCCTAGGTGGTTCAAATTACTACGGAGTCCCCCACTACGGCGTGCCTCGTAGTCAAATCGTGGTTCTGGCGCGTAAAATGCCGTAATCTAAGTTAAATCTAAGGGGGCAGCGCCACACCGGTTTCAGAAGTCTCCAGGGTCCACGCACGGTGTTCCTGTAGAAACTCCATCCTTCCATTTGGTGGCAGCAGCCAGTACTGCTTCGTCATCGAACACGGGCCGGCAGACGGCAGTGTCGCAGGCCCGAGACGCGCGTCTCGGCGCCTGGCTCTCGATCATCCAGCGCCTCGGAGAAGGCGATGGAGGTCGACCCAAAAACCTCGTTCGCATCCATTCCAGTGCCGTTACAGGGAAGGCAGGCCAACAGCAGACCATTTTGTCCGTATTGAGTCAAGCATTAGAGAGGCTTTTATGCACACATTTCTTTCTATCAGTGTTTCTAGACTTAGAAAAAGCCTATGATCCGACATGGCACTATGAATCCTACAAGATTGATCTGCCATGGTTATCCGGGAACACCTATTAGCTATATATAATAGAGAGCTACTTATAAAATCGCACATTTCGTGTAAGAATTCGCAGTACTCTTTCTCGGACCTTTGTACAAGATACTCGAGTGCAACAGGAAGCTGTACTCAGCTGCATCCTCTTTGTAGTTAAAATGAATTCTTTACGTACATCATTACCACCAACTATGTTTTACTGTGTGTACGTAGGTGATGTTCAGCTTGGTTTTAAGCCGTTCAGCTTGGGCTGAACAGGTTCAGCTTGGACAGAACAGGTTCAGCTTAGACAGGTTCAGCTTGGGCTGAACAGTATATCAAAACGGATCAATGAGAATGGATTTACGCTGAATACGAGCAAAAGTTCCTGCGTTCTCTTCACAAAGAGGCCTGGGCCCAGATCCCAATGTAAAGCTTTATGAACAGCAGTTCTCTAAACGCACAACGCAAGTTTTTAGGCTTCATATTACAGTCGAAACTAACCTTCATTCCCCACATAAAACACCTCGAACAGAAATATATAAGAACAATGAACATTCTCCAAATTTTATCACATACAACATGGGGCAGTGATAGGAAGTGCCTAATGAACCTGCACAAGAGCCTTGTACGCACACGTTTGGACTGTGGCGCTATAGTGCACCAGCCTGCTGTACCGACTGCTTTAAAGGTGGTTGGTCCTGTTCACCAGTTAGGCATCCGGCTGGCCACAGGTGTCTTCAGGACAAGCACTATACAAACTTTTTATGTGGAATCGAATAAATGGTACCTGCGAATGTGTTACGCTAGTTTCACGTATTTTCCGAAGGCACTGGCGCGGCCACTGTTAGTGGGAACACGAAGCCCACGGCTTATCGCTGCGAGGAGTGCCCCACCACCAGCGCCTCGTGAATACTAGCGGCGCTGGTGTTATCAGAGCGATTGGCGAAAAGCCCGAGGAGTCGTCTGCCAAGATTTCACGAGGCGACGTGGGTGGCGCTCCGCGGAGCCTTGCGCCCACTTTTCCACGCTGTGCCACACTTGCAGTTACTCAACCCTTCGCACGGCCTGTGAGGAAACTTGGTCAAGAAGTGGGTGTTTCGCTCTTTGGAAATGCTGTAATGGTTCCAGCGAAGGTGTTGCCGCCGGCAACTTGTCGAATGTGACACATCGTTTGTTGAAGTGAGAAAGCAGGCACCAGAGGCACACATCCGAATGCACTCTTTAGAGCTTCAGTCGAAGTGCTCATGTCCGGAATTCTGCACTGATGCATAGAAGTCACGCGCAGGCGTTTCTTATACAGCAGTCGGACCATCTTTTTCGGAGTCCGACGTCCTGTACCCTCAAACAGCAGAGGCCTACGCAGTACTATCGTCGGTTAAACAAGTCAACGAAATGAAATTACAAAAAATCATATTTACACACTCGTTAAGCGTCGTAAAAGCTTTGGTGTCTCTGCAAACGCATAAGAACCATGTAATTATTTATCTTTATTGACTCTTGTGTCATCAACATGTCATAATGTGCTGGGTGTCATGGACACCGAGGGACACCGAAAGAAAGTTAGCAACTGTTCCATAGCTCTCCCTACCACACACTTAAAAGCGTTATTGTGCAAAAAAAAAAAAAAATCCGGAAGTTATTGGCAACGAATGTGGGATAGGCAAACATCAAACAAGCTCCACTAACGCCGTGCTTAGGAAACTGACTACCAACCACCGAAAATACGGCGAACTGGTCATTTTCTGTCGACTTCGGATAGGCCATACATATATTACCTTTTGACTGGCGATGAATCTACTACCTGCGGTAAATGTGGCGAGATGCTAACCGTACTCCATGTCTTTTGGTGGGTCGGGAAGCTAAGTTGGAAGGAAAAAGCACTTTCCGGTGGCACATCCCCCTTAAAGGGACACTAAAGGGAAATGTTAAGTCAAGCTAAAGTGATATATTACTGCTCGAGAATCTCTAATGTGACAATATTATATCGAACACAGCCTCAGTAATCGAGAAATTGAGGTAAATGCAGGACACGGTTAGAGACTCCCCAGGGACAGTAAACTACTTGCCCGATGACGAAGGCACGCCTCATTTAAGTTGTCACTAGTATTCAACCATACGTTGCAAAACACATCCTTGTATTGTATTATAAGACGAAATAAAATGCTACAAATCCAGCTCTTTTTCTTTTTTTTTCTTTTTTTTAAAGAAAGAACTCATTAAGTTACCCTTGACAACGACGCGGATGGCCGCCCACGCTTTCGCTTTATCGGCGAGGTGGAACATAGCCTCGAACCAGCGCGCCGCGCCGCTCTCCTCCTCGCACTGGTATGTGCGGATTCCGTTTTTTCCCATGGGCAGCTTTAACCAGTGGCGGTTTAAATGCGAGTTAGTGCGATTCTAACTTGCTGTCTGTACTTGCTGCGATGTCAGATGACTCAACGTCAACGGGCTACCATTGCACTGTATTCGGCTGCAAAAGTAACTTTCGGAAGCGAATGTGAAGTGCTTCTTCAGCCGCGGCGACTTTGTGTACTCCGCCGCTGCGGCTGCAGACAAGCGCCCGGTTTGGATAGCCAGCGTAAACAGAAAGGACTTGACGCCATCAGCCTCGTCGCATGTATGGTAGCTTCTTGTATGGCACATGTCTCTACGTCCTTCTGCTTAAGGACTCTGTTAAGAGATTAGTGCTACTTACAGCGACGTACTTAAGTATGTCACCTCTCGGTATTGTACATTTCGTCCATAGCACATGTCATTTGTGATTGTCATTTTGATTTTGATATTTAGCACATGTCATTCTGATTTAGTACATATACCTTACGCACTTGTCAGCGAATGTTTTTAGGCCTCTGAATGAATATTCCTGCTTCTATAGACGCGGGTTTGCAAGTAGATGCAATTTTTCTAGACTATTCAAAGGCTTTTCACCGCGTCCCACTCTACTGGCTACGGAACAAATCGGAACAGCTGAACGTTCACGCTAACGTTCGAGCATGTACAAGATTTCTTATCTCACGTGCACTTAACCTAATCTTTCGGACACGTCACTTGTGGCGTACCCCAGGGCAGTGTGATTAGACCGTTACTATTTTTAATCTATATTTACGATCTTCCATTTTCATTGTCATTCACAATTAAACTGGTCGCCGATGATTGCGCCATATGTCGCAACGTATCCTGTGTCAGCAGTTGCCATCACACATCGCTACAAAACTGTAAGCAGATTTCAAGACCTCAGTCTTGGTAACGTAGAGGCAACCACCCCTGATTAATATTCCACCGGTTTGTTCTTCGCACACACTGTTTATTAACTAGTTTGCTTTTTTATATGTTTAATTGTATTCTGCACTTTTATTCAGTTTACTACACTTTATACTTTCGCTCTGTACTTTATTCGTTACCGAACTTCATACATTTGTTTGAAAATGTTCTTCATTCGTTCTTCTTAAGCATCCAATAAATAACTCGAGTTCGCGTGTTCGTCATGTAACCTGTAAATGTACAAGCGATAGTTGTTTCCATATTTTTTTTTTACATATTCTGCTGTAATTATTTGATCAGTTTTGTATACGCCTGCACTGTTGATTTGTTAATTGTCGCTCCCTTGTAATCATACTCGCACCACTATAACTTTAATCTTGAAGTTCACAGGTTGGCAGGCATATGACACTGTGCCGCCCTATGTCAGTGGGCGCTGGCACACACTGGTGGTGGCCGGCATCCGACGTGGAGCGTAATGGCTGCCTAGCGGCCCGGGTCACTGAGTGTTATCCACAGCGGAGAAGTGGTGCCAGACCTGTGTCGACCGCAGGGCTGCAGCGCCGGCTGGCACATGCGGCTGGGTGGAGCTTTTCCGCGAGTGCTGCGCGCGATAAGCGCATCTCGTAATGATTCGGAGCCTAGTTCCTTCGGCGGTGCTATCTGCGCAGTCCGTCTCCCTCCCGCCTGCTCTCTCTCTCGAGTGCCCTGAGCGGGTGCGCTTAATTCGTAACCTGCCCGTGGCTATCAGCCAGGCGAACATCGAACCGGTTTCACGCCTTGCGCGCGAAAACGAAGCGTGTTGCTGCCTCTCTTTGCGATAATATTCTGTGGCAGCAGCAAGAAATGGTCGGCCGAGTTTTGGGTGGCAGTGATTTACGACGACGGCGCGATGAGTCGCTTCGTTTGTATCGTGCCGATCTGTTTGCGTTAATTACTTGGTTGGCCACGGGGAGAACACCGATTTCTGTTTTCCCGGCTTTTCTGGGTTTTTTTTTTCTTTCTTTTCCCTGACCCTCTTCTGTCTCCTGTTATCTCGAGAGCAGCATTAAGGTTACTCTTAATGGACCGGTTCGGCGCATCGGGGCATGTCTTCTATTTGCCGCCCTTGCATTCGTTCAGGTGGTGTACGTAGTATGTGTGGTCGAAGCGGCTTGTGTTCGTCGACTCGGACGCTTGTGTCTGTGTGTGTGTGCGTGTGCGTGTGCGCGCGCGCGCGCGCGCGTGTTTGTGTGTGTGTGTGTGTGTGTGTGTGTGTGTGTGTGTGTGTGTGTGTGTGTGTGTGTGGGTGTGTGGGTGTGCGCGCGCGCGGAATCAAATATACTGCCCAAAAGAGTGGACGAAGAAATATGGCCTACTTTCTGAGTACCGCACACGCGATCTGGAGGTTGTGGGTTCGGCTCTCATCTGCGTCGAAATTGTCTTTTTTTCCAGTTTCATTTCCTTTATCATTTAAGAACAATAAGTGTCTAAGACTTAACCCACATCTCTAACAAATGTACAGTTCAGCAAGGAAAAGTTCCCTAATGATCTGCTTTGCTTGGTGTTTTGTTCGCTTAAATATTGGTTCTTAAAAATCGAGCCCATCGAGTCACCTGAATGACCTGATACTCCTCGCTCACGCAGTGCATTGCTCTTGCGGTTGTTTTGGGACAAAGTGAAACCTAACCGCGTCTTTTCTGTGTGGCGCAGTGACCAAGTACATCCGCATTGGGATCGGCGACAAGAATGACAACCCGCCGTACTTCGGCCAGGCACTCTACGAGGCTGAGGTCAACGAAGACGAGGATGTGCAGCACACTGTCATCACGGTCACTGCCAAGGACAAGGACGAATGTGAGCGCATTCGCTATGCCGTTTTCTTGCTTATGCGTGTTCTAGGGCATGACCGAAACGACGTTGTTCGTGATCCGCCGGATGCGCATTACACTCGCCATCGCGGGCCGATTCTCGCATACCTGTACCCTGCACTCGTACGCTCCCTCACCGCTACACTCGACTTTTCACACTGGGGTTTGCTCAGATCACGCGAACGTAAAGAACAACCCCTCATCTTGGCTATGTCGCTCTCAAAAACTGTAATAGCCTTGCGACTGGGGTCCACACAGTTTCAGGGTAAGGCAAGCTGCGGCGTCCATACTGATACTTTCACGCAAGCATTGTTGTGGTCATTATAATGTCGTAGGCGGTGTAACCATTTGCGAAGGGTTCGCAAGTTTCCCGCGTGCCTCCTGGGAACGCTCGCCGATCAACGTTTGTTACTGTGAAATATCGCCGTAAATTCAAGTCAACGTAAATGCTAACGAGGACAATGGCTTATGTCATCGATTAGGTTTGCGCGTTTGCACTCTTTTTTTTTAAATGCCCTACGCATAGATCTGGGACTGCCTCCATATTTAGAAGTCGGCTTACGTCGAGGTGACCAACTCCCCTCACCCCCATTTTTTTTTTCATTGCGGTAGCAATTGTATGGACACTCCAGGAGCATTTTTTGCCGTCGCCGTCGTTGGGATGTTCCGTATAAAGTCCAAGGGCGGTAACACCGTCGCCGCCCGCCGTGTGGGCGAGGAAAGTACGCGAGGGTAGCCGACGATCGCAGCGCACTATGGCGCGCGCGAGGGAGGAAGGCGGAGGGCAAACTTGCGTTGCGCGAAAGGCCGTGGGGGGATGGAAGGGGGGCGGCGTTGCGCTGCGGCAGCAACTGCGTATTTCGCGACCGGGCGTGAGAGGAACTGACAATCGCGACTAAATCTCGCGTGGGGAGGCAGTGCGGGAGGGAGGGGAGCGTCGGCTTCTACTGCGCCAGCAATGCGTACTTTGCGTACGGTTGCGCGTGGAGTTACTGTATATGCTACCAAAGGTACCTTTGGTAGCATGTATACAGCAACTCTAGTTGCGCGCGGTCGCGCGCGCCACATCGTGAAAGTGATCTGCAAACGGCTTTGTGTGTGCTTTTCTCGCCACTGATTGCGTTGAAGCGATACACAACACGGTCTCTGCCCTCGCTTCTGCTGCATACGGGCTTTCTCAATCCAACATTTCGACAACGAGCGTCCATGTGTTTGTATGCCTGTGGACACTGACACCATGCCTGGGAATTCAGTTTGCAAGCGAATATTACCAAGTTTATACGGCCGATAAAACTGCTATCCTTACTTCGTATAGCTGTGCACTAATTTGCTATCGCAATCGATGCTTCGCCTTTCGGGCGAAACTGCGACTTTTTTTGTTGTTGTTCTATGGATACCTGGTTCAGAAATTTATTACGCTGATGAATGCTGTATATCCGCTGATCTCATGCACATCGACGTTGCAGTTTCTTCTATCACACAACATAACAGGTTACTTCTAAACAAGCAATCTAGTAAGCGCGCAAGAACATTACGGCAACGTTGACTAGCCATGGATAAAGAGTGAGGGTAATTGAGATTCTAACGCAAATAGAATGAGAAGTTACTCATTTGAGATTATGCGGGTACAAAGGTCAGACGAATTAATGGAGAAACAAATGCTGACTGGGTAGATGCGATTAGCGGTAGGAAATTTTTTTCGCTTTTAGAGAGCGCAATGAAAAGAACAAAACATCGAAATTTGCTCAGTGTGACGCCATCCGGGCCGTAACGACATTATTTGGTTGTAGTTTCCGCACATGAGTATTATCAAGCATTTTGGACCAATGCATGCTTTTTCCCCCCGTTTACGTCTGTTTTGAGAACGCGCACTCAATGCCGACGCTTGAAATTGCAAGCTGAAGTGATGAAGAGCTACAGAGGTAAGTTGTGTAGGAAGTGAGCGCCAGAAAGCTGTCGGCGAAACTTCATATTGTAATTCATACTTTATAATATACTAAAAAAAAAAAACTCTCACCACGACATTGTCGTCATTATCCTTGACCTCCACTTGAGTATTTGTCCATGCTACGAGAAGCCATTTGCTATTTCGGACTATACATTTGCATCTATGAGGCGCACGCTAAACCAGCTAGCTAAACTGTTGTTTAAAAGTTTTCTTCAGCAGACACCTTCCGGTATACAATAAAGTCATTTGGTTCTTTTCATTTTCTTCCCCTATCCAAAGCGACAACGCTGAGTTCTATAACGATATGCACTTTTTCTCGTTGCCGTTCCCTATAGTACGGCATACGTATCAAACGACTGCACCAGCTGTCGATACTTTAACTGACGCGGTATCGCTTCAGGAGGGACGAAGATGAAGTTTCTGCGAGCCAGGACGCTATTTCTCTAGCTCAGCTGTTTTCTCTTTATTTCTGCGTACATCTTTGGAGAGCCGGCATGGTTCGTGGCGCGTATGCAAGTTGACGTCCCCATGTCTCTGCCGGGAATGGCGACTTCAGCGGCGGCTGCGTCTAGGAAGCGGACCGGCCTCCAGAGCGACACCGACGGTGATGACACCAGCGTCTACTCGCTCAGCAGTGAGGACTTCTCTGACGCCTTCGAGAAAGTGCGGAGCCGCAAGGCGAAACGAAGACTTACCACCAGGGCATCCATGTCTTCGAGCACGCCAACAGTAGGACCAACTCAGAATACCGCAGTCAGTACGATTCTATTTGTACCAGAACTTGCTACTGACAACCTGAGGCGACTCAACAGACAGTCCGTATCGGTGCAACTTGAAGCGGTGGCGCCAAATCAGATAACAGACGTTAGAGTCAACACACGAAAAAATGTGTTGGCTATCGACGTCACACATGAGAGTGCGCTGAGCAATTTGGCTCAAGTTACAGAACTAGGAGGCATTAAGCTCCGCTCGTACAAACCCCTGAACAGTGGTTCCACTACTGGTGTCATCTACGACGTAGACGTCTCCATCTCCAGCGCTGACTTGCCGATTCTAGTGAAGCCTGCCATTGATGGCGTCGCCATAACACATGTGTATCGCCTCGGCACGTCCTGCTGTGTGAAAATTATATTCAAGGGCGAGACTCTCCCTTCGCACGTCAAGGTGGGCCACTTTAGACACCCTGTGCGACCATTCAGCCCAAGGCCACTGCAATGCCGCAATTGTATGAGGCTGGGACACGTGAGCGCCGTGGGCGAGAACACGAGAGTTTGCTCACGCTGCAGCGAGCCCCACGCTGCAGACTCTTGTGCAGCCACGGTTTTCAAATGCACCAATTACCTTGGGTCCCATGATGCTTCTCGAAGGACTGGCCCAAAATGAAGAAGGTAAAGGCGATCTTGAAGCAGATGGCGAAATACCATTCGTCTCGTCGGAAAGCTGTTGCGGCCGTTAGAAAGCGACGCTCCTGACGTCGTCGGACTTAAAAGAACGCTGATGCCTCTGTGAAAAGTACGCGTCCCATCCGACACCTCCTCTGCCCCCTAGGCCTGAGGCAATTCAATCTAAATCTGACAAGGTCATGGCGGGGAATAATACAACTTGGTCCTCACTACTGAAGCAACAGCCAAAGCCAGAACAACACCGGAAGTCACAACCGAAGTCACAACCGAAGTCACAACCGAAGTCACAACCGAAGTCACAACCGATGCCACAGCCGGAGCCGGAGTCACGTCAAGTGATAAATCTCCGCACGGCTGTAGGGTGCACAGCGCGGGTTCGTGACAAACTGCCCGAGGAAGACCGGCAAGTGGTTATGATGCTCCGGTCTCTGATGAATACTTTTCGAATGCTCTTAAATAACCTGCACACTCCGTCAGCGCGAAGTACAATGCAAGTGCTGGATGCTCTCAATTCAGTTTTGCAACTCTTGAGTAAGCATCATGGCTCATCCGCTTCATTATATTCGCTCTGAGGCTGTGGTTTAGCTTAAAATATACTATGACGCACTGCAACGTACTGCTGACGCCCACCGGCTCCTTGGTGTTCAATGGTGACTTCAACGTGCATCACCAGCTATGAAGTACCAAGATTAGCTTCAGACAGCAGAATGACGGCGGCCTAACGTATCGACGGAGCACTTGCTTTGACTTGACTGATTTCCAGGCGCTCTGCTGCGTGCACAGACAGTGTGCCCTCTATCCCGCTTTCCTCTTTCTGTTCCCCCTTTCCCCAGTGTAGGGTAGCAAACCGGTCGCTCGTCTGGTTGACATCCCTGCCTTTCCTCTCTTTGCTATCTCTCTTATCGCTTCAGGTGGTAAACGTTACAGCTGGCATTTAGCATGGCACACCCACAGTTTCTTCGGCTGACTGAGGTTAAACATTTTCGCCAGGAATTTCTGCGCTTGAGTGGGGACGTCCTTATTCCGCGATTAAGGCAGCCGCGTCAGTTGCTGCAGACGCGGCGGGAGAGCGTCTTCCTTTGGTGAGCAGTCGTAGCACGTGAGCAGCGTTCAGGGTGGTTGAGCGAGGTTGACCTTCCCGTCGCGGGATTCAGCGATCGAGGGGAGCGCGCTCCCTTCGTGGACATGCTCGGGCCACCTGGGCGAAAGCGACGCGCGCCTGCTGCCATTATGAGCTATCTGGGCCACCGCAACAGATTGCGCTCCCCGGCGCCTCGGGGAGCGAAGCTTTTCTTGGATCGTGCGGCACTTGCGCTGCCCTCCGCTCTCTGAGGGGTGCGGGGAGCGTGTTTAGTGTGCGCCTGATGTCGCCGTTTTGTGCACCCCTTGCCCATCGATTGCCACTGCAGCACTGGCAGAACCGGCGCCTCTCAATCAAGCGACGGAAGCGAAACGCTGCGTAGGGGCGCGTTGCAGGGCGCGTTCTAATTAAGCTTTAACGAACCTTAATTGGAACACCGTGGAACCGCGGCTGTGAAGCCCTTCTTCGATCGCAGGGGGCTGCGCTTTCTTCTCTTTCTCATACCTTCTCTCCGGCCTTCCGATGTCTTTATTCCCTGTTCGTTGCCGAGCGGCCATAGTAGCCGTTACCCGCACTTGGCTGAATTCGTGAGAAGCGTAGCGCTAGTATTCCGCTGTAAAACGCTGCATCCGTAGCTCGTTCGTGTCTTGTTCTTCCAAAGCCTCCTGTTCGAACTCGCTACTTGCATATCCGTACACGAGCGCGGGTCCTGTTGTCCGCGGCTGGAAATGTGTCGCTGTGGGCGGCTGCCGCGCTGCCCAACTCTTGGGTTGCCTTAAGAGCCTATGAAATCTGGGAAGCCCTTGGATTAAGTTGCCCCGCCCTCAGCTATCGCATTGATCGCCCGAGGACGTCGGAGTCTCAGCGAAACGCAGCTTTCGCAACTAATGTACAACCCCGTGGGTCCCCGTATTGTTGCTGCCCCTTCCGATTCAGCTCTCCAAAGGGACAATGGTGTCTTTAATGCAGTCTGCTTCATCCAGGAGTGGACTCGTTCAAGGGCCATTCACAAGCAAGTTTCGCGCGCCGCCTCCTTGTTTTCTCTTATTGCTCCTGCGCGCAAATGACTGGCGAGAGTCGGCGAACTCGAACGAATTGTATGCCAGCGAAAGAAGAGGAGGGTGGGACAAATAAGGCACCAGCGCTGCTGCTGCAGGGGCGAATGATTTCGGTGCGTACGCGGCGAAAGCGTCGCGCTCCTCGAGGACAAAAGATGCTCCGGCAAAAGCGTTTGGTACGTGCCCTGCTGCTGCTGCTGTTCCTGCTGCTGCGATGGCGTCGAGCGCACCCGTTCCTCCCCTTCGCGAGTGCATCGTTGCGAGGCATTTAGTGCGGCCGGCGATTTTTCTTGGGGCGCCCCCTTTCGCCTTCGGCGCAGCTATCGGTTTCCCGTCGCACTCGGCTCGCTTTTAGTGAGAACTGTTTGGGAGCGCGCTTTCTCTGAAACAGACTGTTTGGCCGGGCAAGCCTGCTCTCGGGTTCCTCTCTTCTTCATCGTTGGGGCCTTCCCCACGTCCGCCCCCGCCGAGGCTTGTTTCACCAGTGAAATCTGGAAGGGACGATGAATGAGATGATTGGGCGAAAAGAATAATGGAGTAAATGGGGCAAAAATGGCGGAGGGTACTCTTTCTTCCATCGCGTCTGCAGGCCCGCGCTGGCCTTCTCTCTTTCTCTGGCCTTTCTCAGCCCTGCTATATACACAGCTGCCTTTAGTTTCCAACTCCTTCGGGCACGGGCAGCCTTTTTATTTTCTTTATTTTCCAACTGCCTTTATGCTCATGCTCCCGGTACTTGTTTTGTTGATATATCCTTCTGAAGGGGTGCTTTTATCGCGAACGGGGACGCACGCCGGTGAGATATTTGATTTTTATTTTTTTCACTTTGATGGATTTAGCGTCACGTTTCTGATTTCGCCCTCTAGGTAATTAATCTTCTTCCCTTCCACTTTTCTCCTTCCATTTATCCACCGTTTTTTTTTCTTTTTTTTCTTTTTCGTTCTAGCAACGGAAGTTAGTCCGCCAGCGCACCTCTGCCCTTAAAAGGTGCCGAGAAACTGCCCTCGTGCAAAAAAAGCATCGCGGTGATGGCTTCCTACTAGTTATTTTTTCCTTGTCACTCCGTCATGGCGCTCTCCCTAAGCGCATGTCCGGAATCCTTTATTTAATAATTTGGAGGGGAGAGGGGGGGGGGTCAGTCTGGCGAATGATGCAGCAGAATGCTACAGTACGCGAGTGCCCTTATGGCGTGAACGTGGACCCATGTCGTTGAGCCGCTGCACCATCGACCGTAGAGGGCTTTGTCGAGCGTGACCGTTTTACCCAGGGCCGCCTGGTTGTGCCTCTAACCGTGAATGGAGTCGATTTTTAGTGCTAAGCACAACTTACTAATTCCGACGTGGGTGTGTCAGAGCAGTTTCATTGCGGACACCAAGCAGTAGGAGAAAGACCCTCGGATCGTTTTTCGTGCGCAGCCCTTATTAACACGTTGTTGCGTCTCTTAGTGGGTGGTAAGTGACGCCAGCTGCCCACACTGATTGCCCAACTAATAGACCTGCAGTTCCTCTTGTGGAGGCAGGTACACGGTGTTAATGGCGCAGTAGGCCCGTTATTTTTTCTCTGCGACAGCAGTTACGAGCTCGTGACCCGACCTTTAATTAGCATAGGATATGGATACCAAGGGCAGGCTTTTATGTACAGTGTTTATCTAGTGCATCCGTTACGCCGTGGGGTGCGGCCTCGTGCAGTTGTGGTTGTCTCCATTGCATTCAGGTTGGCTAGTATGGACCGTTTACAGTTCACTAGGGTTGAGGATTGGGCGAGTTGGTATTGCATTATAGAATTGGTACAGCGCAACATACAAAGGAAGAAACAAGCCGAGCCGGCCAGCTCGGCTTGTTTCTTCGTTTGTATGTTGCGATGTACCAGTTCTAGAATCCATTTACAGTGCTTCTTCATGGGCGCCGCCATGTTTAAACACGTGACTACGCCGCCATTACCTCTGACTTCCCCTTCCCGATAGTGGACGGCGTGCTTAGTAAATGGAGAAAAGCGCTGTTTTCGCCCTCTTGGTCAATTCAATAATGTAACGCTTTCAACAGAAAGCGCAAATGGAAGGTTAGTGCTGGTGGTGCTTTACACACGACCTAATTCAAGCGAAGCTTGTATTGCCTCACTCGTGTCGGCGGCGGTGTTGGTGTTGCCGTACGAAAAAACCCAAGCCCCACGAAAATAAAAATTGCTTGTCGGGCTGTGGATTGGAACCACCGACCTCCTGGCTGCGAGACCACCACGCTGATTCAGCCACTCTCGGTTCATCATACGCGGCCTTTAGAGCGGGGTTTTGTATGCATGGAGAAATACACGGCGCATGGCGCGAGCCATGAACAGGCGTCTCCTCTCTCCAGAGGAGGGAAAGGGTGTGATAGCCAGTTCGCTCGCCTCACGCTCGCCGTTTCCCGCCAGTTCAGGCCCGGCAATCGGATAGGGAGGCAGCGTTTGGTTCATTCTGCCGAAGAGCAGGTTGCGTTAAAAGAAGGGCAGCGGGAGCGCGCCGCGCGTCGTGCATTCGGCCGAAGAACAGGCGGCGGTTGATGAATGCCACCGGGAACTCGCTCGAGAAAGGGCTCGTCGTCGACATACCGACCTCGCCTTGAGGGAGCACGAAGCCGAGGCGTTACGACAACGAAGAGCCGCGGATCCAGAGCTTCGCTTGCACCCCTCTTCAGTAATGGAAAGGCCGTCATTTTTTTTTTCTTTTTTTGCCTCATAGCAGCGGGGAGCGAATGCTTCAAGTCCGCGCTTGTGCTTTCTCCGATGAAGCGATCGTTCGTACTTTTTCTTCTTTCTCGAAAGAACATATAGCTCTTACCACCTCAGTACTGTGCAACCCGTTGTGACTGTTGGTATGTCCGAGCAACCTGTTCATATTGTTTTCAGTGCCATTAAATATGTATTTCTGTCATTTTCACTGGCTCTCGAAACCATCGGTTCTTCTGAATACGCAAGAGAGTTTGCAGAAATGCATAACCAGCGAGAACAGTCAGAGACGCATATACATGGCCTGCCCACTTTGCTACGTTAATAATATTAGCTTATCGGTCACTGAATTAGTCATAAGGATTAGGAAGAGATACAAGTAATTAAGCAAAATAGAAGTGAGGCGTGCAGACAGGACACAAGAGTAGAGAAGTGGACAACACGAACGTCGGCGTTCGTGTTGTCCACTTCTCTACTCTTGTGTCCTGTCTGCACGCCTCACTTTTATTTTGCATAATGAATCCTTACCAACTAGCTCAGCTTTCTGTCGTTCTAAGTAATTAAGATATTGTGTCCAAAGTGTCTTGGTGTTTTGCACTTCAACGAAACTGCAGTCGGTTAAGCATATTTCGTTATACTTAACGTACTCTGAATAAAGTGTGCAATGAAATAATTTTTCAATTCTTGTACTTGCCGCAACAGGAAAATATGCTTACACGGGAGGCTTTCTTAGTTTATTACCATGACTGCATGCGCAGTCCACTGCAATTATGCGTACGTGCGAGCCCTGGCTAGCCGTCTATTAATGTTAATACGCATTACCGGACGAAAAATCGTTAAGAAGCGCGACATTGCGGCGGCATCAAAAGTGTTCGAGATTACACTCAATCGTCCTAGCTCAGTAACGCTATTAACTCTTCATATCTATCGTAGCTACAATCTTTTTCTCGAAGCTAAGTAGCCTAATCTGCAAAAAATACTTATTCAACTGTATCATTTGAAGCCAACAAACAATGACAGCAAGGACAGCATAAGGGAAATTGTACTTACTAATTGAATTAAAGAAATGATAAATTAATGGAAATAAAAGTGGATGAAGAAGCAGCTCCCCGCAGGTGCAACTACCTTGCAGCGACCGGGACAAGCTTTGGAAAACAAAAGAAAAAGGGATGGGGTGAAGTCCCAGTTTCACCCGAGAGACTAAGCATCGATTACGATAGCAAATTAGTAAACAGGTATACGAAGTAAGGATAACTTATCGGCCATATAAACTCGGAAATATTCGCTTACTAACTCGAATGACAAGCATGGTGTCAGCGCCCACAAGCAGCCATGAACACATCACATTCGGTGAGCGCGGGCACTCGCTGTCAAAGCGCTGGCGTAAGCAAGCGCAGCAGCAGCAGCGAGCGAAGTGTGACCTTCGTGTCGTCGATCGATTCTACACGATAACGACTAGAACACAGCGCACACAAAGCCGTCTGCAGATACCTTCCCAAGATACGGCACACGCGACTGCGCTCGGCCGTGCAAAGTACGCACTTGTTGGCGGAGTTAAAGCCGCCCCCTCTCCCTCACGCGCTGCCTCCCCGCTTTCCTCCATACATGTGAGATTGAGCCGCGATCATCAGTTTCCCTCGCGCCCGGTCGCGAAATGCGCAGTTGCTGCCGGAGCACGAAGCCGCCCCCTTCCCTCCCATCACCCTACGGCCTTTCGCGCGACCGAAGACAGCGCGTTTGCTCTCCGATTTCTCCTTCGCGCGCGCCAGATTGAGGCGCGATCGTCGGCCTCCCTCGCGTGCTTTCACTCGCACATACAGCGTACGACGCATGGCGACGTTATCGCCCTTGGACTCGTACGGAACATCACGACGACGGCAAAAATGCGCGTAGAATGTCCATATAATTTCTATCGCAATAAAATGGGAGTGGGCGCTAAGCATTAAAGTGAAACTCCAGCGTTATTTTTTAACCATATTTGAATACGGTTATTTTGAAATGCCATTGACAGTCCTGTCATTGGTAGGGTGGCTCACTTTTCTTAGAAACTAATTCTAAACAACAAATAAACGAGGTACCGAAACGGGTGACTGCTTCGTGTGACGTCACGATGAGTCGATAACATCAGATCCTACACTACCGTGATGTAAACACGAAGAACCCGTGCGAAATACACACTACACGTGGTGCTAACCGCAAAACGGCGAAGCTGACGATGTCTTCTGACGACATGGGGAGCTTTTCCAGCTCTTTCGAACTAGACAGCAGCGATTTCAGCGATATGAGCGCTGAAGGATCGCCTTTGATGATTGTCAGCCGTTGTTTCATAGTAAAAGGAGCCAGCTTCGTCGTTTCTGGGCGAAGTGCCGGTGTAATTACTGATGTAACAAACACAGGGTGGCCAGTAAAAAGTCATACATTCGTAGGCATGAGTCGGGAACACGCAAACAATCTTTAAAATTCATTTTCAGGAAAACTAAATGACTTGCAGTCATATTGTTTGGTACAGGTGATCAGAACGCGAAAGAGAACGTATATTCAAAATTTTATAAAGGGTAGTGGACATCGAAAAATGTTTGTATAGCATCTTGTGCAACAAAACGTAGACGTCCTCGGTCCCCGAGCGCTCTCGGAGAGCGTTAAACTACGTTTCAGCTGATTGGATGTCGCGGATAGTATGTATTTATTCCGTAACATTAGCGTGGCACAGAAGTTCGCTGCGAGAGGATGCTCAGTGATAATCAAGTACCTCGGTCTGCCTCAGTGCAGCCGGAACCTTTCCCTGTTGCTGTGGACGCGTTTCCCAACTCTTCGCGAGCACGCCCGGTGCATGAAAGCCCGTCTCGAGCATGCGACGGCGCTTAGGTGCCGACTGAGCTCGTGAAACCAAGACGACACGTGTGCCCGCTTTTGTCGAAAGTGCACATCCTTGAGCGCTTTACGCTTCTTTTGAAAGGGGAGGTGGGTTACAGTGGGCAGTTTGAGTTCGTAGTTTAAAATCAGCTTACGAAACTCCGAAAGAGGTGCGCTTTTACAACGCGGAACGCATCTTAAAATGCCGTCGTACCATGGCATGTTGAACCGACTGTGCTTGCCATTCCAGCCCACAGAAGCACTCATTTCGGCTTTGGGGCCCTAGAAGAGTAATGTCGCTGGTGCGATCTCTTAAAAGGGAACGTTAGCACTGAATATCCCCGTGTACATGTCCAGCGCTTGAAACGAGCGAATGTAACCCTGAAGCGCTTTTAAGAGCCACGCATGTATTGTCATTTTCCTGTCCCTATTAGATGATTATGCACTCTTGAGCTGTAGAAATTGTCGCACGTAAGTACGCCTCTTTCGGTGACTTCAATATACGAAATAGCAAGTGACACATCTTACACATATGGCAATGCATATAAGACAGCAGTCCTTGAATATATGAACGACTAAATCTTTGTATGAGTCACTTGGCTCTCCTTCACAAATCGCGTAAACCATGTTAAGGCTGGAATAAAGTCCGCAAAACGTTGCCTTCCTCGCCTTCTTATTAAGCGTTCCCGCGTTCGCAGGCTCGTAATCCTCAGGTTGATGGGCCTGCGGCTTGCACGGAGGCGCTGGCTTGCGTATCCTCTTGTGCGGCCAGGAGTACATTGGGTCTTTTACATTGATGTCTGGCTGTGCGTGGACATGCCGTGGTAATCTTTTGAGGAGATATGTTAGATGGCTGTCCCGCGCGCAAAGCTCTGCAGGTTGCATGGTCACGTTGTCCTGCGTCGATTTGGGAGGAGAGCATGGTAACTTCAGTGGGGGCATATGTATAGCCTTTATGCCCTTTCTATTCGCTCCTTTGTGCCCGTGCAGTGGTTGCTTGCTGTCGCTTGTTTACGACAGTGCGAGCGACACTTGTTTACCGTCGCTTTGATCAACACGTGGCTGCGAATGCTGGACGAGCGTTTCACCCGGAAGAATGCTTGTCGAACCTAATTCCTTTGAAAATAGGATTTTTTTTTAATGTCGATTTTAGTTGGTATCCCCCCCGCCCCCTTCTACTCTGCTTTTGACCATCGTTTTCGATGGCGAAGTTTTCTTGTTGCTTCCGATAGTCGAGGCCTCCTGTCGAGGGGGGGGGGGGGGGGTCGCCTTGAACTATTCCGTTCGGGCTTTCTTTGTGGCACGTTCCAGGCTGCGCCATATAAGTACGACGTACGTTGAGTGCGTTCTGGTGTTCTCTATGGCCGCGCCTCAGGATACGCGCTACTGCCTCACTTTTTCCCTTTCCTCTTTCGTATTTAAGGTTATCGCTGCTTTCCCCTGTTCGCTCGTTTTTCGTTCGCGTTGAGCACGCATGTTAAAAAAAGAAACGATGAAGAGAAAAGAAAAAGGACTACGCGATACCGTAGACAACGCTTTGCTTTATGTTCCTCTCTACTGAAGGTGACGCCTTCTATACGCTCCGCGAAGGACGTCGCTGATGCGGTGAATGAATTTGAAGGGCCCCTCACCAGGTTCGGACATTGCAATAAGACAAGCGCGGTGACTATCTGCGTGATCACACGGGCTCCCATCGCAGAGAAGGCTGAGTACTCTTCATCTTTGATTAGCTCGCGGGGGTCGTCTACTCGAGACCCGGAGTATTTACTGCTTCTGGAATGCGGCCCGTCTGCTCTACCGCCCCCCCCCCCTTTTTTTTTTTTCCGTGCCGTGTTCGTCGAGCCCCGGGTGATTGCTGCCGGACACACCGTGCGGCTCCTGAGCAGCCGGCACCCTGTCCTCCTGGCGTCACTCGTTTTCATACACGCGCTTCCCTCTTCCACCGAACAGCCCGTCTTGCCTGCGCCGATTGTTCGCATTACGCGCCGCCTCGGAGCGCTCCGGAGAAGAGGGCCTCGGCGTGGCGTAAGCAAGCAGGTTTTGCCCTAACTTCTTCCCATCACGTTTTGCATTCGCTCGGCCCTGCTGCTGCTCTCCTCCTGAAGCGCGGTAGCCGCGATAGTTTTCTGGAGAGTGCTTTGCCTACAATTCGATTGTATCTCTGCATCGATGGTGTAACATGCAGTCATTGTCTTTCATTCGTCGTCTTCACACACCCTCCCTCTTCCATGACGGTCTCTCTCTCTCTCTTTTTTTTTTCTTTTTCATTCCAATCACTTTGTGCCTTGCGGTTGCGCAACGTTGAGGTCTTGTCGATCTTTCCCCGTGCGTGGCTTGTGACACCATCCATCCATTTGTCGCATTCCTGCGATGTCGGTCGACTACGGCCCGACGCCCTTTCGCTGTAAGCCGCCCCTCCTCCTCCTCGCCCCCCCCCCCCTTCAGTTCTGTCTGCTTACGCCACCGGCTCGTTTCCTTCTAAACAACGGTTCAAAGTGAAGAAAACAATGAAGACGTTCCCTGTACATCCAGGCATTCATCTCTGGCATTGCTTTACCGGACTTTTTCATTGGAGGTTTCAGTCTGCCTATGCCCCTGTCAGTGCCCGGGCGACAGAATGGGAAAGTGAAGCCCATCGATAGCGCGCATCGTTTTCGCCGCGTTCGTGTGCCGTGATTTCCAAGTGCACCCTCGGGAGTGTCCCATCTTGGATGGCCCAACCCCCCTGTCTGAGGCCCGATGAGCGCGCACTGTTTTGCCGCCGGCGCAAAGATACGCACGTTGTGCGTGCTTGCATGCTGATGCGCTCGCGAGTGCTGTGAACGGGTCTCTCTCCTCTCTCTCTCTCTCTACTTATTACTTTTTTCCCCCCGCTATGCATGAGTAGCCGTCGTTTGCGCCAGTCAGATTGGATGGGATTAGTGCGAGTGGTTTCGCCCCCGAAGGCCGTTCGGTTCGGGAGCGCGCTCATCAGGCGCGTTAATGAGCGGAGCAGCAGCCGTGCGACCTTTGCGTGCTATGGGGAGTCCTCCGCACCCATCGATACTGCCGGCGGGGTGAAGCGGTGCTGGCTTAATTTCGCCGTGGCGTGCGCCCGTCCCTGAGCACGCCACGCGGGTGCGAAGACCGCGAAAAGCTCTTTTCCACACTGAGCCCAGGCAGTGCTGCGGCAGTCTCCACCTTCCTGCAGCCGCGCTTGGTGTGCCCCCGGCGCAATGTAGATCACACGGAGAGAGGAGTGGCGGGTTAGGTGAGCGACTCGGGCGTCTTTGAAATTGTACGTTGTCACTGTCGCGTTTCCCCTTAACCCCCCCCCCCCCCGGTCCGCGTGCGATGTGTACGGCCGTCCACGAAAGAGCCATTTTTGAGGCGCCCCCTTTACCGAGCTGCCATTTTGTGCAGGGCTCTTTTTCAACGAAACAAACGTAATAAGAAACCACCGGCTTTGAACTGGAAGCCTCTGTGGATTTCTTTTTAATGCTCGCTTTTATTGGAATTAATCGCATTTCCCCGACGGGGCTTCAGATGTCTTAGCGAAGCAGCAGTAGCGTAGGCGACCGCGGCCTTAAGATCGGGGGCAACGAGGATTTAAGGCCCTGCGAAACAAACGACGCGTGTGTGTCTGTGCGTACGCTCGCGGAGCCCCGGCAGAAGTTCGGGCCGCCTCCTTTCGTGCTTTCCTTCCGGAACTTTCGTTCTTTTTTCTCCCCCTTCCGCAGCGCTTGCGTGTATGTATGTGTCGTTAAACAGCGACGCTCATGCGTCGTCCTGGCCATGGAAACTACGGGGCAAGATCGATTTAAAAAAAAAAAGAAAGAAAAAACGTACGAGCGTGGAGCTCAATTTGCAACGTCCGAGTAGGGCGGACCGTGCTTCTGGGCCGCGCGCCTTTATACCTCGGCGCGGTAACTGTGCGCGTGCTTCAGCGAAATCGACGCAATGGGTCCCCGTCCGCCGGAATTACCCCTCTGGCAGCGGCGTACCGTATATTAAAGTATCCCAAAAGCCGGTCATAAGCTCCCGGGAAATAAAACCATCCGCGAGATTTCGGTGATCGCAGCTTTCCTTCCGGCAGCATCGCTCTATTTGATACCCCTGCCTTGTAGTAACTTGGCCGCAAGCGGTGATCTTGCTGTTACTGTTGCATGGGAAGCGTCTCGCCCGCTCCGCTGAACAGACACCGTCGCCACTGCAGAGTGGCACATGCCGCGCTCTCATCCCTGCATGAGCCATCTCGTGCCTTGTCGCCTACCGCATGATGAGCACGTTGGAACAGTGGGCCTCGCGTTTCCCGTACTTCCGCGGGTACGCGTTTGATTTGCCCATTTTTCTATCACCTGCAATGTTCTCGAAAGGCTACGATTAAGTTTTTTCCCCGTGACGCATACCGCACGTGCAAGACACCAGTCAAGGCTTTTTCGTGAAGCATATAGATATATTAACTTGAGCGGGTGATGGGGGAACGGGGGGGTTATAGAGAGAACTTTCCTGCGTGGTATATGCTGTCATCCTGAGCTTGCAGCGGGGAACAGGAGCCTGTTTTCTCGCATTTGACTGGCCAGGCTTTCGTCGCTATCCGTCAGCGCTTCCTCCACCAGCCTTCCTTATTGTTTGGGCCGCGTCGGTGGTCTCCAGCACTCAGGAACACACCACACGCATTCAAGACACCCACCACTCACCACTGTAGATAACAGGTTGTTGCACCTGTGGGAAGCTCGCCATGGCCTCCTTCACCATTGGAGAGCTAACAGGGGCATATCAAATTTAATGCTGCGATGGAACACATTTCTGAACCGGTGTGGGGACTGTGTGGAAAATAGTGTAAGGTATGTTGAATAGTACCGTATATTTGTCATTACCTGTATGTACCTTATTTTGGATGATAAAAAATAGGGGCACAGACTTTCTGATTCGCCCTCGCAGTTATTCCCCTCACAGAATTATTGGAGAACATAAAGTACTTGCCACATACCCTCATAGGTTACCGCGCACATATCTTTATGCAGGACGCTCTTCTTCAGACCTATGATGACGTGCTTATACACCCTAACACTGTCCCACTTCGTGCTATTCTCGCTATAGATCTGAGGAAAGCATTCGACAACGTGGCTCGTGACGCTATGCTCCGAGAACTGGTCCGCACAATGTGCGGTGCCCGCGTTTACAATTGTCCTCGCTTTCCTTCGGGCACGCACCTACTGCCTTCGCCTCGGAGACACCGCTCCATCGCCTACATTTATTCCTCAGGGCTCTGTTCTTTCTCTTCGTCTCAAGTTTGCAATAAGTGTCATCGGTCGGGCTTTTCTTCCCTGTCGGATATCCATTACAGTATATATGCATGCCGACGATATTCTCCTCTGGTCAAATTCAGGACTCCTTAAAAAGCACACTCGATGTTACCTCTTCCGCAGCTAGCACTATTGGCCTAACGTGTGTACCAGAGAAAACAGAACTCCTCGTTGTGCACCACCCTCCGCCTATACAAGTGACATCTGCTGGGGTTTGGCTCCCACAGCCACGGTGCATGAGTTGTCGGCCTCTACATTCAGAGCGACAGAGGTTCTGCTGCAGCTGTGCAGCACGTTCTCCGTCTAGGGGAGCAAGTGCTGCGCATGATGCGTCGGGTATCTTCGCGATTCCGAGGCCTCAAAGAACCTGATGTGCTTCGTCTCCGTAATGCTGTTTTGGTTTCTCGTATTCGCTCCCTTCTACTGACCTGCGCTCCATCGACATAAGCCCTCTTTCGTAAGACCACGAAGCTAGCCTTAGGTCTCGCTGTCAGCATCAGCACCTCCCTTTTGCTCCAGATGGGCGTTCACAACACGACCGACGAGATTCTCTTTATTCATAAACGCAGTTAAGAGCTTTGTCTAGGCCTCACCCAACAAGGACGTACTATCCTTCAGCGCCCCTATGGTTTCTACTACGCGTTTTTCAGTACGCCCTCCTACTACTCAAGGCCTTCTAAAAGCCGGCCCCTCTTCCACTATACATATTACGCCATGCAGCCCGCCTTTTATCTTATCAGCGCCACCTCCGCACTCATCCCTCGCATCCCTGTTTCTTCACTGACGCCAGCACATCTCCCCGCGGTTCCCCAGTCGTCGTACTTGCACGCTCCCTAACAGTAATTGACCGCGAACTGCTTCTCCTACAACTGATCCTATTATATCAGAGCAGCATGCTCTGGCCTTTCCGTCATCTACTTCCGAATTCTTTACGACCTCCGATCATATTTAGTGATTCGATGGACGCTTGTCGCAAACTTGTGCAAGGTACGTTTCCCGCCCCACTTGCCTCTCTCGTAACACATTCTTTAAGCACACCGGTGGAGGTTGTGTGGATTCCTGGTCATGCGGGATTGGCGGGGGATGAACGGGCTAACCAGCTCGCCTGTCAAGCTTTGCGCCAGGCTCTCGACATCCCCGAACCAACTCCGCACACTTCACGCTACACACCGCACAGCCTAGAACCCCATCGTTTCCTCGGGCGCGTCTTTCCCCCTACCCACCCGGCACTCCTGCGTGTTCATGGCATTCTACTGCGGCAGGCGCAGTCCAACTGTGTTATCTCCAACCCTCTTGCACCTTCTCCGTGCTTTCGCAGACGAACCTCCTCCTGTTCATACTGCTTATGGAGGTTACCCTAACTGCCAACACGTTCTGTGGCACTGTCCCCCACCTGCATCTCCCCCCTCATCTTCCTTGTCCCTCCACTCCTCTACCCCATTGGCTGCATGGCTGACAGAAGCCACCTCCTTACCGTCACAAGAGTACCTGGTGAAATTCATCAACGCTGCGTTGAAAGATAGCACCAGCGAGGTCTTGGACTGAGGGCATCCACCAGTTCCATTATTCGTTTTAAATAAGGTGGTCAACTCTCTCTCTCGCGCCCCCCCACGCAGTATGCCGCTGAGAGTCGAATTGTGGAGGACGCCGCTTGACATGCGGGTGGACTTTTTGACAGCCTTGTCCTTCTTGTTAATTTTCTTGTGTCGCGTTTCGCTGGATTGTTTCCGCATCTTCGTCGTCGGCCTTCTTTCACTGAAGTGGGGTCTGTGTGGCGTCTTCGTCGGCTTTATTTCAGGCTGTGTGTGATAGCGCCACCTTGACGTTGTCGCGCCAGTTCTCCGTGACGTGGTGGATGTTGACATTGTCTACTCTACTCTGGTCTAGGTAATAACTCATCGACAAACAAGGATGGCAATGCACTCAAGGGAACCAAAGATTTGGCAAGTTTTAATGATTTTTCCTGCGCTAAGGGCAAGCCGAACACAAGGTATTCAAAAGGCGCAGTGCGACTGGGACGGACAACAAACACAAACCACAACACAGCGCTTGTGTTGTGGTTTGTGTTTCTTTGTTATCCGTCCCAGTCGCACTGCGCCTTTTGAATAGCTATGAACCAACTCGCCCAAATCAGTTTTACGAGATGGGACCTTGAAGTCCGTCCGTGACGTCACATTGGCGCAATGGCACTTCGGTTGGGTTCTGGTTCTAGATTTTAAAAAAATGAGGGATGTTTTACCTATTTTATCTGCTTTTAATCTACCTTTTTTTCCGCCAAAGGAATCGAAATAGAGTTCTCACCGAATAATTTACCATTATCATTTTATATAGGGCCGCTTTTCCGTCATGGTATCGGTATGTCCTACTTTTTCGGAGACCCGCCGCGGTAGCCTAGTGGCTACGGCGTATCGTTGTCAAACTCGAGGGTGCCCGTTTGATTCCGGCCGCAGCGGCCACATTTCTGTGGGGGCGAAATGCAAAAGCGCCCGGATGCTTAGGTTTATGTGCACGTTAAAGAACCACGCACTGTTAGAACACTTTTGTGGAAAAAAAAGCAGAAAAGGTTGGCAATTTTTCTAACATCTTTTGTGTTCCCGTGTCTTCTGCTATCTTGTTTTTTTTTTGTGATTTCACCAAAATATGGTTGTTTTCCATAACTTTATTGACAAAATTAGTTTATTCCACTAGGGGAGTAACTTTTACACCTTTCGTGACTGCAGCTTTTATGTAGTACAAAAGAGTCAAATGTTGGCATGTGTTTGTAACAGATCATACATATACAAATAAGCACGCTACGTATAACCTATGAGATGTATCCACTCTTCGAGTTTGTGTAGTCATCCTCCGAGCGGCATGATTCGCCCTCATTGCACCCGTATGTTATTCAGAAACAAACCATTTAGTTCGCACATACGAGAGCTATATGCCTATACTTGAGTGCGGCTGGTGAAGCACGTAGAAAGTTTTTTTTTACTCTTCGGAGCGCCGGTCAGGATAAACCCCTTTCCGCCTATACCTGATTCGGCGCATGCGAGCTAACCGGCCTAGACTTCTTACAGGCGGCCGCCGGTCCGGCCTGCCAAAGGCATCATGAGTGGTGAGGTGTTTCCTCGAGTAACGGACCGTGCACCTGTACAAAGAATCCTTACGTCTTGCTGATAGGTACAGGAAGTCCTGCTACTGTATCGCGTGCGCACCTCCAGTCTCTGCTATCCGAGAACACGAGGAGGAGGCGAAGGGTCGGCAGCATGTTAAATTCTTAAGCAATATATTTTCTCGCTGCCCTCTTCCCTGCTGTTCCATTGAGTGCAGGGAACGCTTGAGCGGCGGGACGTTATGTGACTGCGCCTTCCTCATGATAAATTTCTTCTCGCTAGTGTGCTGAACCGCGTCGTGGACTCTTGGTACTGCACATTTATATTTGTTTGCTTTTTTTTCTCTGTTTTTTACACTATCTCTTTTCGTGTGGCTCTCGAGAGCGGTCCTTCTCTGGTCGGCCGGTGGAGAGAAAGAGAATGGGGTGGGCTGCGTTGGGGCGAAGGCAATAAAGAGTAGTGGAAACGCCGGTAAAAGTGATCTGGCGAGGGACACTGTCGTGCTCTTTGCGGAAGATAATTAATTTGGGCGCGCGCGTCGAGAATTTTTAATCAGGCGTCGCTCGCTCCAGCGCCTGCTCTGCGCCAATGCCAATTAGCAGGCTAGCGGAACAGGGCTGCCATATTCGGCATGAATAGTCAGTTTTCCTTTTAATTTCTTCCTCTCCCAAGTGTGGCGGCATCTCGCGTCTCCCGGGGGTCCTGACCCACCGGCGCGTCTCAATTTGCGTCTCAGCTCGCCCCCCTCCTCCTCCGCTTCACCTACGTCTTTTCTGCCCTGAGCGCGCCGTCATTTTTCACGGTCGTGTCTTTTCACCGCTCCGAGGTAATTCATTGCCCTGAGCGCACTGCCGTGGCCTCCTTATTCTTCTCGTGTATTACGTATCGGCTTTTCATTTGGCCAGTGTTTGGCCCGCTTAGCCTATCGCGGCCGTCCCTTCTTTTGCGGCCTTCTAATGAGGACCAAAAATGCCCTGCTTTTCCTTGTCCCTGGTGGGAAATTATGAAAGCGATAGTGGGCTCGTTTTGTGTGGTTTTTTTTTTTTTTGTATGGCAGGAGCCGACTTGGAACCTTCGAGCTTACGTAGTCGAGCTATGCCCAAACATCAAGGCCCACTATGTTGTGCGACTTGTTCGTTTGGCTCTCCGAGGTTGAATTCCAGTTTTGCTTGACAGAAGTCGATAGTGCCTGAGCGCGAAACACTGGCAAATAATTTCATAATTCGGTATTTGTGGCCCGAAGTTTTATTTGGCGTGGTTAGAAGGCTCACGTGCTTGTGTGCGTGAAGGGCCGTTGCACATGCTTCTGATTCGAACAGCGTATACTGTGGCGGTCAACTTTCCGCAGCGGGCACACGCGGGTACGACGTTCCTGTTCTCCGGACCACCCTCTAGCTGCTGACCACGGCCCGTCGCTGATGTCTCGGAGAGCCGCTTGTTCCAGTGGCTGTGATGAGTTAGCATTCAGTTAATCTCAAAGCGGCCATGAAGACTCGACATCACCGTCAAGCATGCAGTTGTTGCGACGTGATTCCATGAACGTGGCGTGACGCTTCGCATCCGATTGACAAGACTGTCTTTTGGGTCACTAGAGGTGCTAGTGCACACTATACGCTGCACCGTGTCTTTCACTGCACTCCGTTTCTGTTTTCCCTTTTTTTCTTCCTACATGCTTGTTCTCTCTAGCATTTTATTTTTTTCTTTCTGGTTTTTTTTTTTTCTTTCCTAAGACGGACGCTCGCTTCGTGGACGTCAGTTTCAACAGCGCTGCTGGCCGCTTTGTCTTCGCTGCCGTGTACTTTCTACGATTCAAGGCCCGCCTGGCGCCTCAAACGCCATCAGCGAAGCTTTGAGTTTGTTTTGTTCCCGGACTATGGGCTCTCTGGGGCGACGGCGCCTTCGTGTCGCCCCCCGCAGCTCAGGCACATTTCAAGTCACGCGTCTGGCTGCGCTCCCTCCAGACGGCCGCGGACTGTTCGGAAACTTGGGCGCGCGCATTCTTCGATCGAAGGGGTGCGCCCATTCGTCAGGGTCACTGCGCCGTCCACCAGTCAGTCTCCGGACGCGAATCGGCCGGTTGGAAATCATCATCCTGCCCTGCTTACTATTTATATCTTTACGCTTTGAGACCGCCTGTGCCATCTCTCGCGTGAACCTCCTTCTTTCCAACCCACTGTCCCCACAGCGGAACGTTTCGGAGCTCTCTGAGATAGCCGATACAATCGTGCGCGTGCGTCGATATTGGTTGCTTGAGTGCGCAATGGACTAATCGGTGCCTTTGTCGCGGTTGGCGTTCTAGATATTCTCCACCTGCCTGCTTTATGTCATTGCTGCAGCATCGATCGATAGCTTGAACTTCAGAGCGCCCAACAAGCGCGCGCTGTTCCCTTGTATAATGTTGGATATCGCCCCGTTTCGAAGGCGGTGGTTCGCGGTGAAACAAAAAGCAACGGGCTTCTCGAATCTCGCACTGCAAGGCCGGTGCAAACGGCACGACGGGAATAGTACGCGCCGCCATCAGTCTGGGCAGAAGTCAGTTTCGGCTCTCTGGATTGTGGCGCTCTTTGTGAGAGCGCCAGTGCTTTTGAGACCCGCCACGCGAAGCATTCTTCTTCTTTATGGCGTAGTGTCGCAAGGCGTGCCCTAGATGCCATGCTCGAATTCCGTGGCACGTGACGCGGAATAGGAGCTCAGTGAGTGACGTGTTTTACACGTGCAGCACGCGCACATGCGCGAGCTTTTTCCGTTGCTTTGTTCCTCGGTCACCGCCTTCTGCACTGAAAGCGATGTGCTGGCCGCATTCGTCATGTTGATACGTAGACGTGCATGCCACCTTCCCCCTTTCTTCCACCTCGCGAAGATTTAGTGATGTCTGGGAAACAAGAAGCGGGCGTATCGAGTTCGCGGAGTTCTGCAGGACTCCACTGGCTCTTTGCTGTTGGTCGCTCTGCGTTGACTCGATTTGTGTCTCGGGCAGCGCGCTCCATCGTCGTT
This sequence comes from Dermacentor albipictus, assembly GCF_038994185.2. Taxonomy (NCBI): domain Eukaryota; kingdom Metazoa; phylum Arthropoda; class Arachnida; order Ixodida; family Ixodidae; genus Dermacentor; species Dermacentor albipictus. The sequence goes on along the minus strand of NC_091821.1, from coordinate 160,851,649 downwards.
GCCTTATAGCTCGGCCCATAAACGCTTGCTTGTGGGACCTTGTGAAGGATTTTTTATATGCTGCGCGGCTACCGTATATAGGCCTCTGAGGGACGCACCCGACGAACAAATGTTTAACAAGCGCCGCGCGTTTGCGATGGCGCAGGGGCTGCCTTGCCTAGAAGGCGGCCCCTCTGGACTTTGCCTCGCTTGTCGCAATAATTCACTCCTGCGTTATTTCTGTACCCCGTCTCGTACGCCTTGTGCACAAACATTGCCGTGGTTCCGACGGTGTTGGATTGCATTTCTTGTGCCGACTTGAACTCGGAGTGTTCATCCTGAATGTTTCGTGCTCTACTGCGCGAACGAGCACCGCTGTATATGTGTCTGCCCTATGGGAGTTTTTGTGCGGCTTCTACCAGTGTAGGTCGTCGTGTTGCGGTCTCTGGTCCTTGCTTGGGGGGCGGGCTGCGGCCCTAAAAAGATTTTCTTTATCTCCCTCTCTCCCATCGCAATTGGTGCAGGATGTTTCTGTTTAAGCTTGAATGCGCAGAAAGACGGAATTTATGGTTGGTACACGCCTTGAAGAACTCTCAGCAAAATGAGGATTTTCGCCTCCAGGTTATATGAGCCTGTACCCCGTATAGCAAGAGCTTCACTCTGGAACAATGAAGTGAGGAAAGAATACGTACGTTTGCCTTCGCCGGAATGTCTAGCCCGCGCGGGTGCAATCGCCGGCGGAGCTGCTGGTTTGATTAGCGCTGTTCCTAAAGGGACCGCTTCTCGCAGCGGCGCCGAGTTCGCGGGATGAGAGCTTATACTGTCGCTGACCGCATGTTGCAGCCAATCAGCCGCGTCCTATCCAGTGCCCCGACCCTTTCTCAATGCCCTGACAGTAATTCGAACACCAGCGGTTCTCGCCGGAGTCTCGCGTGCGTGCGTGTGCACACACACATCGTGCTCTTCGCGCCCTTCATTTGTGTGTGCTCGCCGCTTATTTAGGAGCGCCATATTGGTCATATGTAGCCGGGATGAATAGAAACCCGACTTTACGCGCGTCTCGTCGTCTGTGAAAAGTGTTAGTGCGCCGTCCAGTCCTCACTACGATGACGCAGCTTTGCATAGTCCTGCTGCTGTAGCTGCGATCATGTGTGCGCCGTCACGGGGTCCTCATCTCAATCCCTGTTTCGTGTCGTGGTTTCTGCTTTCCGAGAATTGCGCTTTTGAAAGCCGTTAGCTTCAAGCGCTCGCTACACAGTGAGAGAGAGTAGCGCCGCTTAATGGCGTAGTAAGTTTCGCGCACTTTATCTACACATAACCACCCCAACTCACACGCAAACTTACGCCCACTTTATCGCCAACGTATCGAGAATAAGTGAATGGGCGCACTCTTGAATTAATGCGCCGAAGTATGGGTGACGGTGACTACAACTATACACACGAATGTTCGAATCTGAACGTTTCGTGATGGTCCACATGGGGTAAGCGAGTGACTAGCAATAATACGTCTTCGCTATAAGCTGTTACTAACTACAGAACATCTACGTTCGAAGCCTCGAAGCCCTTGTGCAGAGCAAGAACAAATCCATCGCAATTGAGCACACCCGCAAGCGCTTAGGCGAAAATTAGCCAATCAGATGGTGAATGCACCAAGAAACGTTACTGAGCCAGGAACACTACAAACCGCTGCTTCAATGCGTTTGCCGCATAAAGAATGAAGAGCAAACCCACTGATCCTAATTTAATTCGTAAGTGGAAAGTTTGGTCAGCTTTACATCTTTAGCCCCAGTTTTAGTACAAGCACCGTATACGCTGCATGCGCTGTCCGGGCAAAATAAGGCGCAATGAGCACCGAAAGCGCTTGCATGTCCTCTGAAGCTGTGGCCAAAGCTTTGTGTCGTCCACCCAGTCAGTCTACGATATTCATCGAAACAGGTGTTCGGTGAGCCGCACCAGAGCGTCATGCACATCCATTATAAACACGGAGGCAGCTAAGGCAAGCAATTTACGCGTCACCACGTGATCAAACATGGCGGCCCCCACGGTATCGCCGTGAAAACGGTCTGTTGTGCGGTACGCGAGCGCGGCTGGAAATCAGTAGAAAGAAGCGAGTAATGCGTCCCCGAAGAACAAGCAACAACTGACTTTATTTTTGTGTTCGTCCAGCCTCTACGGCTCGGTTGCGCACCCTCGCACCACTTCCCTTTTCCGCACACTCCGCGATAAGATTTTACCGAGTCAAAAAGGGGAAAGGGGGTCTGGCTGCTGCTGTGCGACCGTGAGGCCGCCGCAGGTCTATTCGGCTATATATTGGGGCATCAAATTGCTTGTCGAAGAAAGGGGAAGCACGCAGTCGAGGGCGGCAGTGTCGAGCGGCGAGACCAGGAATTTCCGGACACAGAAGTATTGCAAAAGGTTAACAGTAACTGTAGCAGTCATTGCAGAATGCGAAAACAGTGAGCATTAGATAATGCAAATAAAACTAGCTATACAATATGCAGTAGAGATTAAAGTTGGCCTTTCAAGATGGCGTCTACTCCCGCGGCAGCAGCCTATGGTGCGGCTGAGCGCGCCCGCGCGGGCTTGAAAACGATCTGCGATATGGACTGAGTCTGTAGGTGCGCCGAGGGGGCTGATAGCTTCGTGTGCGCTTTGTCCTGGCCGCTATAGTTCGCGTTGAATCGAGAGGCAGCACGAAGGTCAGTTTGCTCGCTGCTGCTGCCGCGCTTCCTCACGCCAGCAGTTTGACATGTAGTTGTGAGATGTGCTTGCCTGTACGCGCGTGGTACCAGACTTGTCAATTGAGTAATGGAATGTTTCTAAGTTTATACTGCCGGTAAAACTACTATCCTTGGGCGCCATAACGTAAAGCTATTGCAAACTTTTCTATTCCAATTCTGCAATCAGTCCTTCGCGATTGGTCAAAAGCTTTTTTGAGCCATTCCCCACTTCGCCTGTCTGTCACGCGGCGTCACGAAAACCGCAGTGACTCCCCCATCTGATAGGACGCGTACACACTGATTATGCATCATTGGACCGAACAAAAGAAAAATAGTTGTTTCTGATTCGACGCCTTTTCGTCATTAGCCCCTGGCTATTGGTCAAGGTTTTCGGGCTGCACTCACTTCACTTGCCTGTCACGCGACGTCACAAAACCGCGAAAACTCACCGCGTCAAAAGTGACGTGTACGCGTTAAAGAAGCATTAATATGCCGAACAAAACTGAATTTCTTTTTCTGAATAGCCGCAGGCTGCCGCGTTCCAAAAGGAATAAAAGATGGCTGCCGCCTATCGCTCAGGCACTGGCTACTCGCACCTGCCCGAAAGCATGGGTTTATTTGCGCACAATAAAACTTCTTGCATGGCAGTGTAACGTTTTCGAGCACTTTCGGCACGTATACGACCTCGCTCTACCGACTTTTCTTTGCTGAGGATCCGTTTTAGCGGCATTCTTAACCTTCCGTTGCATGCCGCCGCGATTTTGGACAAGTCACGTCAAGCTAAGAAAGGGAAAGCGCACTAATCGCAGGCGCCGGCACACCCTCTTCATTCGGTTATCGATTTTCAATGCACTGGCTCGGCCCAATCGAATCCCTCTCCACTTGAGCGTGCTCCTCGCCTCTTGTCAGCCAATTAGATAAGACAAGGCGCACACTGTAGGCAATGGTATTCGTTTTTAAAGCGAACAAAAGTGACCTCCTATGAACGAGGAGAGCGCTTTATTGGGCTGTTCAGGCAGCGCTGCGTATCACCGCCTGATGTTTGCGTCGGCTGTTACGCGAATTTGACGTCAGAAGATTGGAATAATAACACATTGGAATAGTTTTACGTTATAGGGCCCCTTAATTCGTATATCTTGTCTAATAATTTGCTCTCACAATCTACGCTTCGCTTTTCGGGCGAAACTGAGACTTTTTAAAGACGTCCGACGGCTAGTCGCCCTAGCTCTCACGCTGCGAGCGGACACGTCGGGGTATGTGTTGTCATGCTCCACGTTGCTGGTCTCAAGTCAATTTTGCAAATCGCCATGGGTCTCACCGTATACGCAAATAGCTACTCGTACAACGCTCTCGGAATCACGCTCGTGTCTCTTCAGCCGGCGCCTGCGTACCGAACTGATGCGGCGTGTCTTCAATCAGCATCGAGTGGGCTTTCATCAGGCAGCGTTTGTAAAGCACGGTAAGCGCCACTGACATACTCCTCTATGGTTAGGTGAGCAAGCTAACGCAGGCTTTCACGTTCTCTCGGGGTTATATGCATCCTGTAATAAGTTGTTGTACCGTCTCGTCGTCTTGGCACAGAGGTGTCGCCATGACCTGTCTTGAGCCTGCTCTGCACAGCGCAGTAGCTGCAGATTTGCTGTCTTGCGTGTCAGAACTGACGTTGTCGTAAAATTGGGAGCTTCAGTTAGATGTAGTTCTCGTCGCGCACGTGCTCATTATCTGCTTGGTTGCATCACCAAAGCGATTTTCTTGTCTTCTCTCATCCGTAGGTCGTCAAAATGAACGGAACTCGCACTCATACTCGCTCACAAAATGTTACAGCGAAGCTTTCTAGGCATGCACAGTAGATATACACACACTGCTTGACGTTAACAGCAACTAGTTCGTTAGATGTGCCGCTTTTTTTTATTTTTATTTTTAGGTTCACTGAGACTCGCGAACACCAGACCAGTCTGGATCATCGGGGCTCAGACGTCGCAAATTACACGAAAATAATTTCGCTGCGGAAAGTAGCATTCTTGTGGTGTCTATGTGGAATGCTCAGTCCACACGTGGGAAAGGGGAAAAAAATGAAAGCTAAACGGAGCAGCTTTCCTTGTTCTTGCAGTTTCGGTCGTTGCAGACTTCGATGATTAGAATATAAAGCGCCTCTCTCTGCGGGATAATAATTTGGGATACTTTGCGTGAGCCAGGAAGAAACGAGGGAAAAAGAAACTCTAAGGGATCCTTCCGTAGCGATGAGCGCGCGTTCTTTGTTGTGCATGCGTGATCGGGTATTTAAGAAGGGTCGGCGAGATGTTGATTTTATTTGGCTGTTTGTCTGCACATTAAAGGAGCTCCGTCGAGTGCGGTTGATTAAAATTAATTATGCGCGCTGTCTTTTGCCGTCTGACACCAGTCGACATCACAGACGCTTTATTATACGCTCGCAAAGTGCGACGCAATAAGTGCGTTTCAACCCTTGGGAGAGCGTACCATATCTTCGTCTTTTACACTTATGATTTCGCTCATGGTCGTGCGGCGCAAACGCGGTTTTATTTATATCCCCCCCCCACCCCCTCTCGGAGGGTCCATATTTTAACGGTTTAGGTATTCGGAGTACGCGTGAAATGACGCCTGGATCTGAGTGTGGGCGTTGTGCGACGGCTTAACCTATATCTGCGCTGTCTTCAACCTAAGTTTGCCTTCCCTGATGTTTTGCCTCGTATTTGGGAGCACCATCTCCCAATCGCCTCGTATTCTCTTTCATCCCCTGGTTCTGTGCAATCACATTGTGCATAACTCTAAATATTAAAAAAAAAGACAGAATACCGTGCACCGTATCCGGAACATGTACTCTACTTCGTGTCGGGATATCTATGCTGCGCATTTCACTTGACGTAATCTTGGAATTTTTCTTTGCAGTTGCTATATAATCGACTTTCTCTTTTGCTGCGCATCTCTCTGTAGAGCAGGCTGGCGTTGCGTTCAAAACATCAGCCGAGTTGTTTGCGTTGAACGGCTGTCGTGAGCTAAGAAACGGGCCCATCGAGTTCGTGCGCTTATACGAGGTGTGCAGCTGGGATTAAACCACCGATCAAGCTTTTTGAAGCCGAGCATTCTAACCACTACCCCACGGCCGCTTCGTGTAAGCGAACGGATAATACTTGCATTGGGGCGCTGACGAACGCTGATGGTAGCGTCTCCTTACGGTGTACACACTGTGTTCAGGGTGCTCTCGGCCGCTCTTGTGACCGTTCGGTTCTCTTCGCTGCGGTTGTTAAGCGCTTTAGACGATGGGGTGGTTCATTCTCGGTGCTTAGTCGTGGCGTCACACGGCTTTCGAGCGCACACTTTTTCTCACGACGAAACGATGCGCGGTCTGCGAGGGCGTAGGCGCCATTCGTGACCCCGGCGGTCGCCGTATTTGTCCGTTTGCAGCCTCGAGGATACGCTACGAGATCACCCAGGGGAACATAGGAGGAGCGTTTGCGGTGAAGAACGAGACTGGCGCCATCTACGTGGCAGGCCCTCTCGACTACGAGACCCGGAAAGAGGTAGGGCGCAGCCTCCTGGCCTAATTGCCCATGATGCTGCTTTTAACACATAAACAGTCAGTGCACTGCTACCCCCCTCCCCCCACCAAAAATCATCATCATCATTGTCGTCATCATAGATTATGAGCCCGATATTGCATATCTTGTCTTGACCCATAAAATCACTTAGGCCTTACAACATCTTTCATGTTTCTCTGTTTTCTTATTTCTGATGTCAGTAATTGGCCATACCTACTGTCTTATACAATGGGCATCTATACTCTCATGGCTGCGCAGCCAATGCTTTGATCCTTGCGATGGCATTGGGGACTGCATTCTAGAAAGTAGTCTGAAGTATGAAGTTTTGTGCTTCGTGTTTTTTTTTATCTCTCTCTACATTCATTCATTCCTCACTTTGCTTCTATCAGCCACATTGTACTGCTAAGCTCAAGGCAGCAGGAAGGCCTTCAATGCTGCAGGTTTGACCCTGGCCACAGTGGCCACATTCGATGGGAGTGATATGCAAAAATGCTCGTGTGCTTAGATTTAGGTGCACATTGAAGAACCTCAGGTCGTCATAATTAATCCTGAGTCTCCCACTACAGCGTGCCTCATAATCAGGTAGTGGTTTTGGCACACGAAAGCCCAGAATTTAATTTTTAAGTTTAATGACCACTGTAACTCTCACAAATACCTGGCTAGTGACAAAAGGCAGCATTGCAATGTAAATGATATTTAAACTTTTAATTTACCTGTGTGTATGCAAAAGGACACTGGTTCCAAACAAGTTGGGAGCAGTCTGACCAAACTGCTTCTTTCCCACTTTCTAGGTTAGGTGTCCTTGGGCATGCACATGTATTTGTTCTCATTTTATGGTGACCACAATATATTGTGATAATACAAAATTTGTAGTGTTCTGAAGCCTTGGGGGGTGCTTCTCTTCAAATATATTTCAACATAATTTATTGCTTGGCTTGTCAGCACCAACTGCCGAATGATGAGTTGCCAGTGCCTTCTGCACTTTGCTTTTCCATATTACTGCCACTGGTTGTGTGTACAAGTGTGCACGTTTAGTACAAAAATTCAACTCCAGTCCGCCAAATATGATTGATAGGTCATACATTTTGCAGCAAGCTAGATACATGTACATTTTCTATGTTTGCAGTGAAAGGGTACTACAGGACATGCAGATCAGTAGCATGAGCATTGAATAAGTTTGCTTTTTTAATTTTATAACATGGTTTGCACATGCTATTGTGAACATAAAGTAAATGCTCTTTTCAGAAAAATAGCCTACAGGCTTCATTTCTGCAAATAATTTCAATTCGTAAAAGAACATTTAGGCACCATTTACTTCATTTTTTTGCAGTGTGTACATGTGTGTGCACGCATGTAAATGAGTGAAACATCTGTAAGTTGAAAAAATGGTATGGTGTTATGTAATCAGTACTCTTACACCTATTGCAGGTAGCGACATATTTTTTTCCCAGCTGCTAAGATTTTTCGTGGGGAATTTGTCATAGTGGCAGGAGTTTTTTCAGTGGCTGCTTGCAGATTGTTGCCACCCAGAATTGTGCACTCCTATTGGTTGTAGTTTCGACTGCGGCTGGTGGCATCAGACAACCTCAACGAGAACCACACAACAGTGCTCATCAAGGTCAAGGACGTCAATGACAATGCCCCCATCTTTGATCGTCCGACTTATGAGGCCCAGATCACTGAGGAGAATGACCGGAACCTTCCTCAAAAGATACTTCAGGTCCACTTCCATCGATGGACATGCTTAATGCTTATTGCCTGCTGCTGCCTTTTATTTTTTATAGAGCATGCGTTTCTTTTTTTTATTGTGTCTATGTGCATGTACTTCATGGGCTTTATTCTTGTATCGTAGTTTAAGCTTGGTGGGCATATTTGCAGGAAATCTAGAATTGGCATAAGCTCAGTGAGCATATTTGCAGGAAATCTAGACTTGGCATAAAGACTGAATCAAAGATGGAAAGCCTTGTCTGCTACCTATAAAGTTACAGAACTTTTTCTGATGTGTGCATAGAAGTGCCACTACCAGCTTTGGCTTTACAGTGGGGTAAGCTATTGCAGCACTGTTTCAAGAGTTTACAAAATGGGCACAGTCAAGACATTCATTTAATGTGCTGCATCATGCAGGCTTCTGAAAGAAGCCATTAGCCATGACATTTTGAACATGAAGTCTGAATATAGACACAGTTTTGGCTATGCATATATTTTATTTTTGTCCGTGGTAGTTTTCAATGTTTTGTGTGTGCTTCAATAGTCCTTGCGTCTGTTGTCTCAGTTCTTGAAGCACCATGTGTTTTATGTTTCCCCATCTTGCTTTTTCTTTTGTGCTTACTGTCGCGCTGAATTTGGTTCGGTGTGGCAAACATTCATGTCTGCTTATGCCTGGACAGGTATCTCATCATTCTCCACCCCCTTGTTTATTCTTCTATAGCTTTGCTGTATCCAGTAAATTACCTTTTCGTTCTTAGCATGAAACCATCAAAAACGTATGATTTTTAGGTTCGTTGTGATGTTAGTCACTTTAAGAACACCACCGTGTCTAGCCAGGTGGTGTTGTGCCACCAAGGGTGGCCTAGCACTGCATGAGTGGCATGTGTCTGAGTGTGCACTTTTTTTCCCCCCATTCTTTCCCTGCCCTTGGCCTTGTGCTGCTGTGGTGCCAGTTTAACTTGACGCTGGTGGCATCGGACACCCTGTATGAGGGCAGCACCACAGTTCTTATCCACGTCAAAGATGTCAACGATCTTCCACCTGTTTTTGGCCAATCTTCATACGTGACCACCATCGAAGAGGAGGTCTCCCACAATTTGCCAATGAAAATTATGACGGTATGCATGGCTTATATGTATAACAGTCTCTGGAACTTGAAGTTTGAGGACAGAAAGTTGCACACAGTGCACATTAAAATTTGTCATTCTAGGCTCTTTTGCCAAGTTTGTCAAGCTTTTGTTACAGGGAGATAGTGTGTTAGATATAATTCTACATTTGGTGGTTTTCTCTTTATCACTGGGTTAAAAATACATCATCCTAAAGTTTTATTCTTGTCGATTATTCACTTTTTACAGTCTTAATGTTCTTCTAAACCTTCCAACATTGGTACTTACATGTTTTTCTCTCCTAGTTGAACTTAAGCAACAGGATCTGTCGATCTGTTACTTGGTTCTACTGCTTTTAAACTGGTAATGTTCAGTTCATTCTAAATTCAGTAGAGAAGTGCAAATATCTTGGCACTTCTCAAGTTTCTTTTGATGGAACTTAGCTTGTTTTCACAGAAGTTGGCTGTTTCTTTTGCTTATGATATACCTCAAAAGCCTTCCACAAAATTTTAATGGCTGATTTTTTAAGACTGCTTTAGTGTTGCTCAGGCTTCCTAAAATATTTGCGCCATGAAACACAACCGAATCACATGTTGCAACATGCTGTCTTTTTTTGTCCTTTAAAAAAGAAAAGGAAGAGTTTCAAACAATCTGTCAGCTAAGTGAATATTTTGACACAACTAAGAGTCCCTATTTTGCCCTTGCATAGTTAATGAGTGGAAATATGAGATGCTAGTTTTTTGTCTATGATGTCTTCCTCTTTCTCATTCTCGTTAGTCTATCCAAACTAAGCCTCTAATTATTCTTTGTACCTTTGCCCCTTTGTAATTAGTCTTTTATAACATGTGTGGTGGTCTTATAATTATGGCTATCCAGTTTTTTAGAACATAAATGGCTTCTAATGGCATCCTTGTCTTGGGAAGGTGAGGAAAGTCCAGCATGCTTGTCACTGCATCCCAGGAATCAGTCTGCGATTCCATACTTGCATGACCTCTTACTTGCACTGTTTATGCTGCTGCTTGAATATTTCGGTTGCTCGGCATGTAACATTTTACCTTCTACTCTTTGCCTGTGGTTTAGGTAAAGTATTTGCATGATACATTCTTTGTTGGATTGAACAATATCCTTGTTAACTTTAATTGATCCACAAAACATTGTCTTTGTATACTAACAAAATAAAAGTAATAAACCCCTTCTACTTTTACTAATAGCTGTCAAGCATTGTAGCTAGCAAGGTATGCAATATTTGAGATCTTGCAGGGCAGTAGTCATTTAATGAACTGATAAACAATTTTCAAAACCTATTTCTTGTGGTGCGATAGAAAGCTCATTGAAATTTCTGGAGCCCTAAGGGGGTAGTCCTAAAAGCAACTGAAAAAATGTTCAGCTTGTATGTGATGTCACATTCTGTGCGAGCAGTTTTAAGGATAGTTCACCACATAGTGATGGCTTGCAATTTGGCAACCATTCTGTGTCAAATTAAAGGAAGTAATTTGTCAAGAGAAAACATCATGCTTGCTGCTTCCATAAGTACAAAGTTTGATGATTTCATCTGTGCCTTGATCTCGTTGGACATTGTACATGGCTGTCAGTGCCTTTAATACGCCAAACAAGAGTAGCATGCACTTTCATAACCAGATTGTAGCATTTTGGATATCTTTTCTTTTAAATGGGCTGTTGTCCAAGTAATTGGACACCACTCACTGTGCAATGGCCAGGCAGTTCAGCCAATAATATTTTTAAATGTTGTCAATGCCACATTTATTATTTTCATAGTCTATTGTGCTGAACTTGTTTTTTTTTATATTTCAGGTGACAGCAACTGATGGTGACAAGGACAGAGAGTCCTTGATAGTTTACTTTTTGACGGGTCAAGGTGTTGATGAAGACCCCGGTAATAGCAAGTTTGCAATCAACACAACTACTGGAGAGATATATGTACTAAAGCCATTAGACAGGTAAATACATGGTGCCCAAATTATTACATGGTGCCCTCATTATATGGTGCCCTCATTATTGAAGGGACTATAAAGAAAATTATATATTTTTATTATTTGAGTCAATTTGGATTTGGATTCCTTGTACCGCATTTTGTGGGTTGTTATTCATTTGATCATATATTTCTCTAAAAACATGGGTTGAGAAACACCACTTTGTACTTCCAGCATGCCTGATGACATGTTAAAACAACCATTCATGAGCAACATGCTAGTAATATTTATTATAGTAGGTGCTGTGGTATCCACATGCGCCTTGCACTTAGCTCAGTTTTTTTATGCTGGGTCAGATAGCTAGTGCCATGCAAAAATAGAGGTGTATGATGAAACATGAGCATGTGGAGCACTGAATAAGTAACCCTTAAGTAAAGTGTCTCTGGCACGCACACCAGAAGCCAGTACAGTGAAACCTCGTTAAACCGTAGTTGGCCAGAGCTCAGAAAAAGTACGTACTAAACGGTAGTACTCCTTAACCGAAGTAGCATGAGATCGCCCACTTACTTGTCAAAAACCGAACACAAAGAGAGCGCAATGAAAAGGGAAAAAACATGCAGTATCTATTTACTACGCGCGACAAAAATGTTATTTTCGTTTGATGCCGCGGCGGCCTAGCAGCGATGACAGCGGCCTCAAACTTACTGAAGCTGCGAGCCAGCTTTTCAGCCAGGCCCTTCTTCTCGGCAAACACTCGCATGGCAGATTCCTCATTGGCGTAGCATTTTCTCCATGCACAGGCTCGGTAGCGTTGCAGAAGTCGCGGGACACCTTTTCATTGCAGGGTTCTGTTCTCGTCACGACGATTGCATTTATGAGCCTGGCGTAATGCGCAGCTTCTGCCACGGTCAGGCCTCAATCGCCCGTGCTGCCGCTTTCCATGTCATCCTTATCACTGTCGCTAGGCGACACTTCGGCAACAACAGAGGCAACGATGACGAAAAGTTGAACCTCATAGCCAACATCTCATTGTGGTTGCAGCAGTGCTGCTGAGCAACTGCATCGTATTCCAAATACCACACACCGTAGTCAACAGTAGACCCATGTAGCGTGCAAGCACCGACTTCTTCGTGTCACGTTCAATGTCTAATTTTTCTTCTATGCTGAGCAATCGGCTTTTTTTTTTTTATCCGAGCTTCGGCATGATGCGAGTCCTCACTTGCACGACGCCACGACACTCTCTGGCATGGCGCCGAAATGATGTTGATGTTGGTGTGGCTTCACATGCAAACGTACAGGGCACTTGGAGGCCGTTGTTCTGATCTGTGAGGCTTGTTGTTCTGCCAGGCTGCCCGATGGTGACTACGCACAGCCGTGCTTGCGCGACGAAAATTGCAAACACCGTGTTAACCGATACGTACACAATAAGCTGGTACAGTTTATGCGGATACAAAACACATTATGTTCAATGGCCGCTGAGTCGGGGATTCGACTTTACTACTTTTGAAACGAACCTACTGTTTAAGCGGGTACGGTTTAAGGGGGGATGCGGAGCTAAAATACCCATTTCATTGAAAAAAAAAAAGTTTTTTATTTGAGTTGTTTTGAATTGCTTGTTCAATAAAGAATCTTCTCACCAAGTTGGGTAGGTAACTGAGCAGTAGAAAGGAAGAAAATGAATTTTCACAAGTTAGTGGCATGCATTACCCGTCGAATGCGACCCTGAACGCTGTTTTTCCAGGCACAGCCGTATAGTGGGCAAGAAACGAAATGCAAAGTGAATGCCCACGTTAGGAAGTGTGTTTTTCACGCTTTTTAGGCAGGAGCGACCTTCTATCGAGAGTACACCGGAGCAGTAAGGAATAGCAAAAAAAAAAGAAAGGCATATTTTTTGGCCACGCCAACTGCAGAGTGGCTGGAAAAACCGAAACCGAAAATGCAATTGGCGGAAACACGCCATGTGACCACGCAGCGCTGTTTTTGCGCCATTCGACGTCTCTCTTGCTTTGGATGCGTTCTGCGCTGGTTGTATGCGTCACTTCTTCCTCCCACGACTTTGTTGGAATGAGCGGGTGGTTTGACAGAAGATGCCCGTAACAAAGTCGTCGACATGGAGAAGCTTCGGAAAGCGTAAACGCACCGCAACAGTGAGAGGCCTAAAGAGCACTGGGCGACCGCCTGCAAGTGTGGAGCGTCTGCCTGGGCATTCGCAAGACCCATGCCTGCCGCTGGTGATCAAAGCGAACTCTTCAGGCTCCGTTGATGTTCGTCATCTGGGGATACTACTGGTCCTACCAAAAGTAATGAGTGCCAATTGACAACATTTGAAAGGAAGGGCGCACTACTTTGCCAGGGTCATGATTCTGACGACGAGATGGAAGAAATGCCCGAGCTGAGTGGGTACCGTCACATGAACGTTACAGCAATCAAGGAGTTAATAACATCACTTCTGTGTCCACATTGTCATGGAAATTCGTTAGATTTACAAGAAACCGTTGTGGGTGTGAATCTTGAATTTGTCGTGATGTGCAGCAGGTGCGTGGAAGTCGAGAAGGCTGCACACGCTTCACCTGTGAAGTCTAGTCGCCAGTCTGAGCTATAAGTGCGTCTCATGGTTGCAAGCCGTAACTGTGGCATGAACTACAAGAAGCATGGCAAACTTTATTGGGGCATGGACACACCGGTTCCTATGCACCACAAGACATACCAAACAGTGGCAGAGAAGGTGCACAGAGCTGCTATATAAGCAGCAGGCGATGTGATGCTTGAAGACGGGGCTGCTGTGAGGGCAATAAACTACGTTGCTGGCCCCACTGATCTTTTGGATGTGTGTGTGAGCCATGACGGAACTTGGCTTAAACATGGCTATACCTAGCACTTTGGTCTCGGCATAGCTATTGAGCTCTAGACGGGCTTGGTGCTGGATTATTCTGTACAGTGCAACTATTGTCATGGCTGCAACTATGGTCCAAAAGAAGGTGAGGATGGACATGAAGATTGGAAAAAAGTTCACAGTGAGGTCCGCCAGAAGAATTTCGCTGGCTCTTCCAATGCCATGGTGGTTCAAGCTGCAGGCGCAATATTCAGTCGCTGTAAGGAGCATCACAACATGCAATATACCACAGTGCTCTGTGATGGCAATAGCAAATACTTCCTGCATGTCTCCAGCCTCAAGCTATACAATAAAGAGATTGTGAAATAGGACTGTATAAACCATGTTGCGAAAAGAGTGTACGCTGGAATTGAGAAAATAAAGAAAACGATAGGAGTCTAGGAGGGAAGGGGAAGCAGACGCAAAGTGTTGTAAAAAAAACTCGCTGCTTACTATGCATCTGCCCTGAAATACAACGCTCCAGATGTTAAAAAAAAAAAATGGAACGAGGAGTATTTGCGACGCTTTCTGAGACTCTTGGTGTCACTACAATCTGCACAGAGCCCTAGTTGCAGCGGGCAAGCTATCAGTGCCAAGATCCCATTGTCCAGCTTTCAGCAGAGACGTTACCAAAGAGCTGGTGCCTCTCTACAACAGGCTTAGTAAGCCAGAGCTTCTTGCGCAATGTTCAAGGATGCAGACACAGAATGCAAACGAGTCCTTCAATGCTCTTGTATAGAAAAGGTGCCCAAAGACAGAATTCGCATCACTGAAAACAGTGGAGACTGCAGCAGCCCTGGCTGTGCTAGAATTCAATGAAGGAGCATGTGACATCAAGAGAGTTCTCAACAAGCTGGAACTTGAACATGGAGTCCATACGAATAAGCACGATGCGGAATCAACGAAGCAAGCCATTTTACGAGCGCAGGCAAGAGCGATAGATAGTGTAAGAGTTGTCGGACGATCCTACCGCTGTCAACCAGATGTAGGAGTCGTCGGACGACCTCGCCGCTGCCACCATTTTAAGGAGTTGAAGGTCGTAGAGAGGAACTCGGTGAACAGGATTTATTTACATTATTAACATTTTGAACAAGACATACATCGACAGTCTAGCATGACTCCCATATGGAGCCCGCCAGACTAACATACAGTAAACAGCTTACGAGCACACAGCTCACAAGTACATTTCTAGCATGACAACGAGCACTTGGCTCCCAACGACGAGCACACAACGAGCAGCCGCCAAACGCTACTTATAAGCACTTGGTACCCCCCATGATTCCCAGTGGACGGAAACGTACGTCCAGTCATCGTTCGATGTCATCGTAGATGACCCGGCCTTTTGGAGGAGGCGGGCTGACATATTCGTGTTGCACACAAACACAAGTGTAATAGTCCGGAGCCGGTGTTAGAGGGGTTTCGTTGAACTCTGCTCCGTCTCGGGTGGCGCTGGCGGGTAGCACATTCCTGAGCTGACCCCGCACCACGTGGCTGCCGATTATTTGCAGTTCTCTGAAGTGCGCCCCGGCCGGTTAGATTGAAACACGTGCAGTGGGCTGAAAGCTGGCATGTTGTCACCCCGTACGGCCATTCCTAACAATAGGTGTAAAGCTGAAAAAAAGAGACGACGCCTTGAAGCTATAGCCACAGAGCAGCGTCGTGTTGAAGAGGAGGGCCTGACATATGCAGCAGGGCACTTTAATTATTTCTGGTCATAAGAATAAATGCCATGCTCTGAAATCTTTGAACTGATTTTTCTCAGTTCACACTTTCTGCAAAAAAAAAAAAACCCTTTAGGAAAAGTATCATTTCCAAACTGCTTCACCAAATGCTGCTTCCTACGTTTTTTCTAGACTTAAATCTTGTGAGGAACAAAATGAAGTACTTTTCAGATGCCTAAATGTTTTCCAACATATAATATTTAGCAGATCTTTGGCATGTAATGACAGCGAAAAAATAAACTTATTTTCAGAGTGATGGCATTTTTACAGAAATGACATAAAAATGTGCAACTGACCTTATCCTGCGCTATAAACCTTCTAGAAGGCATCTAATCGCAAATAATTTGTATATTTTCATTATACTGTAAATGATAGTTTCCGTGAGTTGACACACAATATTGTTCAATTTCACAGTTATAACTTTCTTTCTCGTGGCACTAGGGTGCTGACATTTGGAATATATTCTAATGGCAACAAGATCAACTACCCGTGAAAATTTCATGGAAATTGGTTGAGCGCTTCAAAAGTTGACCCTTCAGCCTAGCATCCCCCCTCAACGAGGTTTTACTGTATCAAGGGTTTTCATTACAGCTTGGAAAAGAAAATGCCAACTCGCAAACTATTTCATTCTGGCACATGAGTGTAGCCTCTCTCATGCAACCCTCCACTCCAGGGCTTGTCACATGGTTGACAGCTATCCATTAAAGGTCAACTACAACAAAACTTTGGACCACTTAAAAAGGCTAGTTTCAGGTAGTGAAGATATAGAGCAGTCTTCGTGCAAACTTTTACGTCTGGAATAGCGAGTGAATGTATAATCAAAAAGCTCGCAAATAGTGATTTTTGATACTGAAACTGGAAAATCATTACCATTTGCCAGAAGTGATGCATGACTCGGAATATGCAGCTCTCTTGGCATGGCCATTGATACTAGGTGGCAGCCACAGCTGTCTGTGACATACTGAAAATTCTCGGAGGTGATGGACTGGGACTGACGTTATATCTTCTAATCACTGCTCGCATCATCTGCTTAGGTTCCATGTAAAGGTTGCTAATAAATTCAATTACCAGGCCCACAGCTTTGCGAAAATTTCTCCCATAGCATAGGCTACTCATATACAACCAATTTAGCCAAAGTAAAATTTTGTTACAGTTGCCTTTAACATGTTCAGTGTGGCTGCACTTGCGGAACCCCCTATTTCTGTGTATGATGACTGATGGGTCACTTGTTATATTCTACTGGTGCACCGTGACATACTGGTGAGAGTCGCCAAAGAACTGCGCTCCTTTGACACTTCCTCGAGGCACAGAGAGACAGCGCCACGATGTGTCAAATCAGAAGCATCAAAATTGTTTTTATCTACGTTGATTTCTAGCAGACGTCTTTCACACTGCAGAAAGTCCTGCACAGCCGCATAGTGGTTGTAACTGTCGTGACCAACTCGTGACCCACGTCACCGTGAATGTGTTAGACAATAAAACTGCCAGCACTCCTTTAAAGAGGACTGGCACCTTGCTTGTTTGTTCCTGTGCTCCTGCTCTCCTCTCATCCATACTTTTTTAAACTTCACATATGCAAATATATTGGTTAGGTATGCATTCTGCGAAAATGTAATGGTTCACATTTCATAGTATTTCAGCATGGTCACAAAAAGTATAGATGTCAACCAATCACATGTGTATTCCTGATTTATCGCTTTCAGCAGTTTTTACTGACATCGAGGGAGTCACTAGCTATCTGCTGTCTTTTTGCATTTCATAGATAAATTAGAGCTTTAAGTACCCCAGCAGAATCGTGGTGAATGTGGTCTGCAGTAAACTGCATACAAAATTTAAATTCGCTCTAGTGTCCCTTTAACTGGGCTATATGGGTACAACATACTTATTTACTTTCTTATTTCTGCCATCTTTATTGCTGTCAATATATCTTGCAGTTTAATGGATCAGCTAGTTTAGTTTCACTGTTGCCAGGTATTGCTAAAACCACTGAAATCTAGTTGCTTCTTTTTCGCTTTCTTTTTTTGTTATTCCCTCTCCTTTTTTGACGAGTAGTATGTATCTGGTACTTTTCTCAGATAGATTCTTTAGTTTGGTCAGTTACCACTGGTCGGGAGCTGTAATGTACATTTGAATTTCGTTAATGTTTGTTACAGAAGTAAGGTAGTACAAAAGCACTTCATGTTGTTGTGTTGTATTCTTCATTGCTTTCAATGTTGTGTGCCATTGAATACTATGCAGGGACCTTCCACATGGGCGTTCCCAGTGGCGCTTCACCGTTTTTGCAGAGGATGAAGGGGGCAACGGTTTGGTGGGCTTTGCGGACGTTCTCGTCAACCTCAAGGACGTCAATGATAATGCCCCCTTCTTCCCATCAGCAATTTACACGGGTAATGTCACGGAAAATGGAACAGCTGGTAAGTAAATGAAGCCTGCTGAAGTTAGCCATTGCTCAAGCACATATTATAATCTGGACCAAAGTAAACAAGTTTGCATTCTGAAATTTTGTTGTTTAAGACCTCTATCATGCAGCCTGTACATGCTTAAAGGACCCCTGAAACGGTTCGGACAAATTTTGTAGAAGTGTAGGGTACAGCTAAAGTTAATAATTCCCGCCACAATTTGTGTGAAACATTTCATATTAAGAGAGCTACGGACAATTACAAGTTACCCTCCTTACATAGTCATGCATTTTCTCCTCAACTCGTTCACCGAGTGATCAGGGCTATGCTCTGCCTTCAGTGACTCTAGGTCGTGATGGCATGATGAAGCCTCTAATTATTCTTTGTACCTTTGCCCCTTCATAATTGGTCTTTTATATAACATGTCTTTTATAACCAGGACAAGTATCCAGTGCCTTTGCATTGTCGTTTTGTTGTTTTAAGTGTTTTTTGCACACATATGAGAGTAGGTGGAAAAGCCTTGGACTCAAGCCTGTCGTAGACGCACGCCCTTTCTTTGTGTTGGGTTGCCATCTGTATGGATGTAACTTGTAATCACTTTTCAATAAGTATCCACTTTATTGGCATTTACGTCTCCCCATGGCACTCTAAATACAACATGTTATTATACTTATAACATTATCAAGAAATGGTCAGAACTAGTTTTACAATATTTTCTTCTGACCATATTTAATCTCATTTGCACTCAAGAGTAATAAAGCTTGTTTGCATCTAAATGAGAGAAAGAAGCCTTTGGAGACTACTTATTAGTGTTGACACAAGTTCATAGGCATGGCTACATGAGCACATTTATGGTTGCATTTTTGTTTGGGTTTATAATTAGTTAATTACATCATTTTCAGGTATGACTGTGATGACAATGACCGCCACGGACTATGATGATCCCAATGAGGGCAACAATGCACGGCTTGCTTATTCCATCGAGCAGAACCAGGTTAATGAAAATGGAGAGCTCATTTTTACCATTGATGAAGAAACTGGTGTCATCTCAACAGCAGTCTGTTGTCTAGATCGTGAGACAAACCCAGAGTACACCATCAAAGTGGTGGCTGTTGACGGTGGAGGGCTGAAAGGTAGGCTTATGGTTTGATTTCTTCCCCTCTTAAACTTTGTTTTGAATATAGCATTATAGCACAGAACCAACATTGACATGATGTAGTACCTTCACAACTGTTGTTTCGAAAAATAGAAGCAAGAGCGCACATCAAAATGCACTACTCTAGTTAATTCGAATCTGGCAAAGTAGTTTTTTTTTTTCATCCCTGCCAAAGGCCCCTGCCTGTGCCTATGCATTTCTATAGGCCCAAATTTTTCTTAATCTCTATCCTAAAATTGGACTGTGCCAAATAATTAGAACTTGACCAGTCAACATGCACGTGCCTGACTCCTGTGGTGACTCCAATAGTGACCCTTTTTGTGAGAACATCTGTCTCAGCAGAGCTTAGAGGGCAGTGAATGCGTTGAAAACACTTGTCAATAATAATCTCCTATCAAAAATGTTTACTTTTGGTCTGCCCTAGGAAGACTTTCCAGCAATAACAGTAGCTCAGAATGTCTGATTATGATATTTACCCGATTCTAACACGCATTTGTTTTTCGTTTTCAAGAATATTGGGCCGAAAATTGCCTCTGCCGTGTAATTGTATACCGTATTTGCTCTAATCTAGGCCGGCCCCAATTCTAAGCAGACTCCTGAAAGTCTGAAGCCGGAAGGTGTGTGGGGGGCAACTTACCTTGAATGTAGACTAAACACAAAATGCGAGGACAGCATTCACGAAATGAAAACAGCTTTTATTGTAGAATGAGCTTGGCATGTTCTTATTAGTCATAATCGCTGCTGTGGTCTGGCATATGCCATCCCTGTTGCGGCATACACAAAAAGCATCTCCCATTGCCCCCTCCAATTGCAGATGTTTTTCTCATCGATGCCGAAGTACTGCCCGGCTTAAACGTTTGACGATGCCTCTGTGGCTAGCACAACTTTTCATTTGAAAGCGGCGCTGTTGTGGTATCGCCTGTTTGATGGCATTATAACATCACGCCACACTATAGTCCCTAGAATATTGGCTAGTCTGCCATCTATCTGCCGTGCCCTATGGAGTGGGCGGGACGCATTTTGAATGAAAGAGCAGAGGGCACTGTGAGCAGTCCTACTGCTACATTCTTCGCTGTCATCTGCTTCGCTGGCTGCATGCACCGCGACGGCTTGGTGCGGGTGGGTTTACAACCTCTTCTGCCTCTCCGGTTTTTCAAATACTGAAATGACAGCAAAGAAAGAAAAGCTAGAACATTTGAAAAATGAGATTATGCAAATAATTAGATTTCGCCAATTGCGTCATATCGGCGATGCACTCTCAGCGGCCTTATAATTGTTTCTTTTTTTTTAATATAACTTCTCATTCATGAACATCTTGCCATTTCATCGGATGTTGTGTGCTGTAATTTAGTTACACTGTTTTTTAAAGGTTCCTCATTCTTCGCTTTATAATTTTTGACTGTGTGCTTCATTACTTGCATGGGATTATCGCAGAGTGGAACGTGCTTCCACAATTTATCTAATGTCAAAACATATTCGGGTGCTCTCCTTGACCACGCGCGATATCAACTTTACATGTTGCATCGTTTCCTTGCATCGCATCAGTGGTGCATACTTCGCAAATAATTCTTTTGTTTTTTTCCGCTGCTTCAAATGAATGACCCATACCAACTAGCTCGCAACCAAGCCCTTCTAAGTCTTCTGTTATAATTTGTTTATATTTGTTCTCACTATTTTTGGTCCCATTGAACTCTAAGTGCATTCTTTTTGTCATGTATGGGTTTTGAATGAGCTTGCGTTTTATTTATTTTTTACCCTCTATTACGCCAAATTGCACACCTGTACCTCATATTGGTTATTAATATGGAAGCATTGTATGGCTTGAAAGCGGAAAGTCCGGCGTCGGTATTGGCATGACCCTGATTGTCCAAAAGCTCAAGTGAGCCAATCGAGGCAGTTGATGATGTCAATTAAGACAGTTAATTAGGCAGTCAGTTAAGGCCGAGTGAATTAGGCAAATGTAATTAAGGCAGGTATAATTAAGATATAGTTCAATAAAACACTCAAACCCACAACCATTGGGGTTAAATAGGGCTAAATTCATTAAGGTATAGTTAATTCAGGCACTTGCACCCATAACCTTTGTTGGCAGTCGAACCCTCCACCTTTGGTGGGAGTCCATTCCACCACCTTTAGTGTTAATTAAGTAGTTGAATAATGATGGCTGAAAGAGCATAGGCATCGCACGGTATTCGCAATGCTTTCACATTCATCCACATAGAAATAACTAAGTGCGCCTTGAATTTTGTTTCACTTTCACTATGCTTCAGTTAAAAACTACTGTGTTTTTTTTTAATCTTTGAATCTATGCTGACCCTAGAGTTTGGTAAATGATTATTTGAAAAAAAAAAAAACTATCTGCCTACATTTGAATAAGTACCGTACAAAACCAAAACTGGCTTCGTAGAGTTTGTATGCTTTATCTCAAACATAACCGTACGGCGGCGAAGCTGACTTTATAAATTGGACTGTGAAGCTGACTTTAGGAAACCAGCTGTCATTGTGCAACACATACCGTATTTGCACGATTCTAATACGCACCTTTTTTTAAAATAAAAAGTGCATTCAAATTTGCATCCGCCTTACAATCGTAACTAATTCTAGTCGAAATCAACACCGAAACAGATTATTACAAAAGAAAAATGCTAAATGCAAGGTCACGAGCCACACTGGCAACGAATGGATGTTTTTTTATGCCTTGGTTAGTGGCCACCATTAATCGGTTTGCTGTACACCTGTCACAGGCTGAAAAAAAAAAATATTACAAGGTATCTTTCAAGCATAAGGTGTTCTTTTGGCAAAAAACAGGGTAACCGGGCACCATCACGTGCATTAGGCATTCCAGAGACATGCGTCTGTGAC
The DNA here is from genome assembly GCF_038994185.2 of Dermacentor albipictus. NCBI lineage: Eukaryota > Metazoa > Arthropoda > Arachnida > Ixodida > Ixodidae > Dermacentor > Dermacentor albipictus. The sequence goes on along the minus strand of NC_091821.1, from coordinate 160,829,639 downwards.
AGCGGTAAGGAGTTGTCATCGGACTATGATAGTGACTAGCCACTAAGATTCAGCTGTGTGCATGTCTGTGTGCCTTTGTGTGTTCCATAAAATCGTTTCAACACGATATACATCGTCTCAGGTTTCATTAGATGTGCGCAGTAGAATCGTCACCAAGTTATTATTGGGTGGGGGGGGTCATTTTGGTACACAAGCATTGATTAATCAAAGATGCATGGCGTGAACTTATTATATAAAGCACAAATACTAATATAAAACATCTGATGTGTTCTTGAAATTATGGTGCAGAGTGGGACATCTCGTTCATTCCTGACACTCAACCTGTGAACATTTGGCACTGTGTGCCGAGCTTTCCTTTTACATTTATGCATTCTTTGAACACTTTATACCTATTACAGTTGATCTGTAGCATTTGTCTTTTATGCTGCCAGTTATCTACAAATGCACTTGATGCAGTGAGTCATCTGTGATGTGATAATTTGTTGACAGAGCTACATAGTGTCATGTTTAATTACCCCAAAAGCTTTTCGCAATGATTTTCGTGATCTGCTGATGCCCGAGTGTTGCACAGACCAGTGGCTTGTGTGTGTGTCACACATGCGCACGCATGCACATACAAGCACACACACACAGAGAGAGAGAGAGAGAGAGAGAGACAGAGAGAGAGGGGGAATGTTGTACAGCATGCAAAGACAAACTCCTAGCACTCCCCAAACAAGAATGCTTTGACGAGAATGCACTTTTTTGCAGTGCCAAAACAACACTTTGCTTAACTTCTGGCAAGAGTTTTTCATTGCTAAGGCGTGCAGCCACTTCACATTCACTTCAAGGTTGATATCAAGTATGCTATCATCCTTCTGCTATTTTCATTCAAAAAAATTTCATTTGCGAATTGATGCTAATATATAATGTATGTCGATGGCCTAGCTGGTACATGGACTTGGAAAGATGAACAGCGCTAAAAACGGTGCCAAAGAAAAACGAGACAGTGCACTATTGTGCATCTTCTTGCTTGCAGACCAGATTTGTTGCAGTCCAGGTAACAGTGGAGGTAACCATTGTTTTCCAGCCAGATCCTCTACTGAGTGACCCGGCCACAGCTGCGTATGGAAGAGGGCGGCCACTATTTTGCAATTTGCCTATCACTCAATCGCACTTTAGGCCTTGTGGGCCTGCTGTATTATTCCAGACTTAAAAATACAGGAATGAAGCCTTGCGCCAACTTCGATAGTATCATATGATTCAAGTTTCACTCACCTTCACTGACCTGCTGTCTGACTTGTTTGGATAGATGTTTAGAAGTAACTTGCGATAATGGTATTGTAGTCATCACGTGGCACATGTTGTTATGCGATTACACTCTGGAATTGTTGAGGCAGACAGTCAAAAGCAGGGCTGGTTCCTGTTTAGAAGCCTTTGTGAAAATTAAGGCATCCGTTGTTCGCAGTAAAATGAGAGCCAGTAGCTCCGAGAGATTGGTAAGTGTCTTTATCTATGTGTGGAATTTTTAGTGCTGATCCCCCTCGCTAGTCATGGTTAACATGATCTGGAATAAAATAGAGGCATACCATGAGTAGGGCTGCAATGATCTGTGCATGGGAGAGATCAGCCCCCTCCCCCAGCCCTCTTAGGACCACCTTGCCTTCACCTTGCTTTCACATTCAATCTTTCCCTTTAATTCATGCCGCTCTTTTGGAACGCATCTCCTGAAACTTTCTGTTCTATGAGAAAGGGGGAAAGGAGGGCGGGGTTTGTCAGAAAATTGTAGGAATGGGTTGACCCCCCCGCCCCCCTCCGGCTACACCAATGGCATAGACCGAAGAGAACATGGTGCAGTTTAGCTCTTAGAGCTTTGATGCATTTACTGATTGGGTATAACATTCATTGCAGGTACTGGGACTGCTACTATCAAGATCAAGGATATTAATGACATGCCTCCAGAATTTACGAAAAAGGACTGGTTTGTTGATGTTGAAGAGACTGAAGCAGACAATATTCCTGAGAATCCAATCTTGGTCGTATCGGTCAACGATGGAGATCTACTAGAAACTAACCGGTTTAGCTACAAAGTTATTGACAACACATTTGGCTCTGATAAATTCACCATGGTCACCAATTCTGATGGAACTGGTTCGTTGAAGATAGCCAAGGTGTGTATACAACCTCTTCTTAGCTTAGTTTCATTCCATTTAGTATAATTCAGAACTTTGTGTACTCATGCATGAACTCGCACCCTTGTTTTAAAATTGTTTTCTTGGTTCATTTACTGCATTTTTTAGGGTTTTAAATGTCTTTAAAAGGGCACTCAGTTTAGTATAGTGTTAGATACATGTATATTTTAGCTGTTATAATTTTTTTCTTGCTGCTCAACCAACATATTATGTGCGTTCTTGTTGCTGTTGGCATGCAATTGTAATAAGATGTAGATTTCTTTTAGTGACACTTCACGTGAACCATTTTAGTAACACTGTGGCTTGGCGTTTTTTATTCCAGCCTCTTGACTATGAGGATTTGCAGCAACGATTTGGCTTCAATATCACTATTCAAGTTAGTGATAATGGTGGGGAATCTACTGATCCCTACCATGCAGATTATGCAAAAGTAAAAGTCAGGGTGAAGGACATAAATGACAACAAACCTGAGTTTGAACGGCCTAACATTGAAGTATCGGTCCCGGAGAATTCCACTGTTGGCTCGAGTTTGGCAACATTCAAAGCCACGGATGCTGACCAAGGTGGAAAATCGCGTGTCAGGTAACTTTACCTCCTATCCTCAAGCTTGAAATATATTGTAGTGCTGCCACCTATGGGTACATTAAGTCAGATCACTCTCATGGTACCTTCCAATTTGTATTCTAAAATTGACAATCGTTGATTTGGAAGCAAGGCTTCATTTTCACCTTCATGGCATTGCAACAAATCATACCAGACAAAAAATGCAATGCCCCCTCCCCTCCTGTATGCGTGCAATTAAAGAAAGTTGCAGTAGTAGACAAAAAAAAAAAATTAGTAGACAGCTATACAAAGTAAGAATAGTATTTCTGTCAGCCGTGTAAACTTGTAAACATTCGCTTACTAGCTAAATTAACAAGCATGGTGTCGCTCGCACCAGTAAACATGAACACATCTTACTTGACGATTGCGGAAACTCGCTGTCAAAATGCTGGAGTGAGGAAGCGCAGCAGCAGCAACGATCGAATTTACGTTCGTGCTGTCTGTCGCTTCAACTCAAAATACACAGTGAAACCACAGCTCACACAATGCTATCAGCACTCTGCAGACTCTGTCCCTATCACAGATCACTTTCAAGATAAGTCCCACATGGCTGCACCATATGCAGACGCTACTAGAGTAGAACCCCTCCCCTCCCTCTCCTCCCTCCAGTGCCTTGCGCGCGACAGAAGACTGTGCACTTCCACCCTGCTTTCCTCGTTTGCACGCACCAGATTGAGCCGCCATCGTAGGCTCACCCTCACATGCTTTCACTTGCACACACAACATATGGCGTGCAGTGACAATGTTGTCACCCTTGGACTGTATACGGAACATCAGGGTGACGGCGACAGCAGAAATGTGCCTGGAGTGTCCATATAATTGCTATCGCAATAAAAGCGGATGGAATGAAAAACAAGGCAGTGAGATTAAAAAATAGTTCCAGAATTGTGTTGTTCCAATGTACAAGATGATTGGGAAGTACATACCCAGTCTTCTACTAATGCATTGTGCAGAAAATGCTGAGAACCTGTTTTTGCTTCAGTAAAGCTACAGCAAGCATGTTTTTTCAGGCAGTATGTTTTAATGATTTGACATTTATAGAATTGAGAGAAATTGCTCTGTGGTCTTGGTTTGCCATTTTTAGTAAAATGTAACCATAATATTTATGCCAGTGAAGATAGACTGTCCTGGCCTCAATGTCTCACCACACATTATGTGGCCAGGTTCTTCAGGTTATCTCGTTTTCAGCCACCTACAACAAATGTGGCTGCTTGTGTCAGAACTTCTCCTGCATTATTGAGGTGCTTTTTTTAGTTCTTGCGTCGACATAGCTTTTCTTTGTGCAGCTTTAGTTACGTGCATTGTTTTTACATATATAGTTCTCAATGCTTCCTCCCCAGCCCCTCGTCCATTCTATTTCTGAGCCACTCGCTACATTACTTCTTTTCTCTCCTTCTTCAGCTACATGATTGACAGATCTTCTGACAAGAAGCGACAGTTCAAGATAAATCCCAATGGTGTTGTTGAAATTCAACGTACACTCGACCGAGAAGACATTCCGAGACATCAAGTCAAGATTCTGGCTATCGATGATGGTCAGTATGAGTAACATCATCTGCTTGTGGCAAAGTGCTGTAGAATCTCTTGAAAAGCATAATCTATTTAGATCATATGACAAGCATTATCTTAATATATTACAGCTACACATAATTCTTAATAATTAAAAAATAGATTTTGCTTATGGATTGGCCTTTGTCTTTTCTTGCATTCCCTTTTACTGTGTCGTAAGTGTGCCCCTACATTTTTTTTTTTTCTTTGTTTCACATGCCTTTGCAGGAGTGCCATCACGAACTGCAACTGCAACATTGACTGTAGTTGTTAGTGACATCAATGACAACCCACCCAGATTCCAGTACGACTACAGGCCAGTCATTCCAGAGCACACACCTCCGCAGAAAGTGCAAGAAATTTTGGCCACAGATGATGATGATCGTTCCAAAAACAACGGCCCTCCATTTACTTTCCGCATGGATCCCAATGCCCCAGAGCTTATTCAGCAGTTTTTCCGAGTGGAACACGACCCCAGTATGTTGCTTACAGTATTCACAATGTATATCTTTTTGTGGGCATCAGCTGCATCTTCAGCCTTTGTTTTCGAAGATTTTGTAAAGTGATTTCATTCTTTTTCTCTTTTTTTTTTTCTGATTTACCTAGTTACTTTAAATAGATGGTATCAGAATGTTTGCTGTAGTGATTGTGAAGTAAAGAATTAGAGAAAAAGCATACTTAAAGAAGGGAATTGCGCTAAAAAAGACACGGACGAGTAAGGACATGGTGTCCTTTTTAGCGCAATTCCCTTCTTTAAGTATGTACGACCGACTCGCCCAACAACGTGCTCTCCAGAAAAAGCATAGTTCTTTTTGCTAGGAAGAGCTTGTGCATTTCTGGCAGGATTTTTTGAACATTGCTGTCATGAACATTTGTGCAACTGTTTCATTCACTTGTATCAACTGTGACTCAACTGTTATCCTCGTAGCTGGTGCAAATGGAGATGGCATGGCTGTGGTGCGCTCTCGGGAAACATTTGACAGAGAGACACAGAAGGAGTACCTGGTTCCCATTCTTATCAAAGACAATGGAAATCCATCACTCACAGGGACTTCTACTCTCACAGTCATTATTGGGGATGTTAACGACAACCGCATGCACCCCGGCAGCAAGAGCATCTTTGTGTACAATTTCAAAGGTAAGTTTTGCTTGGGAGTAGGTGCTTTCTGCTAGTAACGCTTAGTCATTGTGTTGAAATGTGGTGCTTTAAAGGATGTGAATTTTCCTTTGCGTGAAGCGTAGACACTAGGTGGAATCTTCAGCACAGTTTCCAACATTAACATGCTGCGGTGTGCCAGCCATAGTGTAACTATGAGTTCATAAACATGTGTAGGTGGTGAAGCCGTGGGTGTACCAATAAAGCTTTACTTTAATTTTGTTCACCCTGGTCTGTGAGAAAATCTGCATAATTTTGTAATTGAAATTGTTTATTATGTGCCAATTGTCATCTTTATAACAGGGGAGTCTCCACCAACGAAAATTGGGCGCATTCATGTTGAGGACCTGGATGATTGGGACTTGCCTGATAAGACATTCTTCTGGGAGAATAATAATGCCCATCCCAACTTTGACATGGACGGCCACACAGGCATGATCACTATGCAGAACTCAACAGGAGCAGGCACCTACCATTTACGTTTCTTAGTGTATGACCGTATGCATACAATGGATGCCCACGCCAACGTGACAGTAACTGTCAAAGAAATCCCTGAGGAGGCTATCTACAATTCTGGCTCCATACGTGTCACTGGTAAGTCATTTGTGTGGAACCGAATTCGGAAGCTCTAGTTTTGAACAGAAACCAAGTTTTCAACCATCTTGTTGCTAATTTATTTTTAGGTATTACTGATGAAGACTTCATAAGGGTTTGGGACTGGAAAAAGCAGCGACAAGTGAAGAGCAAATATGAAATCTTTCGTGACCTGATTGCTGAGCGCATCAAGACAAAGCCCTATAATGTAGACATCTTCAGTGTCATCCTCAAGCAGTCACGCCCACCTATAACTGATATTCGCTTCTCTGCTCATGGCTCCCCATATTACAAGGCCAGCTTATTGAATGGGGTGGTTGCAGTGAATCGGAGAGAGGTAAGTTGAATCCTTCAAAGAGTTTTGCTTTCTTTGTCATTAAGAGGTGCTGACAGGCCATAAATAAGGCACTTTAAAGCAGCATTGATGAGCTCTATAATTTGTTAAGAAGACATTCTTCAATCTAGTAAAGTGACACTGGCTAGCAGGTGACAGTTGACACACTTGCTCGGGCAAGCCTTTTATTGGGCAGAATTACACCTTTGGAAGTAAAGCATGTTACTGTGGCAATAAGGGACAATAGGTTGTAGTTTTAAATGCCATGACTTATGTCTATCTGCTGTGTAAAAGCATTTTCATACATTCTTGCCGATCCATGTCTTAGCGCGAAAGTTTCAGGAGACACTAGGTAGGTGCTTTGCGAAAAATTTAATAACTTGATTGACAGTGTGACACAATCGTCATTTTTTAGAACAGGGTGATAACCTTCCCCTCATAAAATTAAATACAAACATGACGTGCATGACAATGTTATGCCTTTTGCTGCCTCTAGTAAATTGGAGATGACACTTATTGCTTTGCAGATTGAAGAGAAAGTGGGCATCAACATCACCATGGTGGGCATTGACGAGTGCCTGCTGGAAAACCACAACTGCGAGGGTAGCTGCACTAATGTGCTTATGATTGATCGCAATCCTGTAATGGTAAATGCTAACCGGACATCTTTTGTGGGAGTGAATACTTGGGTGAAGGCCAAGTGTTCGTGCGGTGCTCGAGACTTTTCTGAGATTGAGTCCTGCCGCAAGAGACCTCCTCCATGTTACAACAATGGTCGTTGTGTTGACACGTATACAGGAATCAGGTGTGTGGGCTTTGCTGGTTTCTCTTTCTTGGAGTTGGGTGGTTGAGAGGGAAGTTAAGTACATTGTGCACTATTTAATAAGTTTAATGAATGTCTGCATTCTGTAGCTGAATTCTTAGTTCTTCAGGAGGTCATGTTGATGGGCTTAAGACCCAAAAGCTTTTGTGAACTTCCTCAACTCATTTTATTTTTATGCAGTGATATACCAGCCAACACAGCCACAACTAAAACTGCAAGTGCATGATACAAACGTGAAAGACAGATACACACATCACAGGCCTGTTTCTGTGTGTCTTTCATCATAGTTCTTTGTCTGGCTACCTTATCTCCTTAAAGAATTTCTTTTGTGAGAACAGGAAAACTTCCTTGAGGTTGTATTAAGCGCTTCATTGACCCTTTGAGCGCAGGGATTTTGCAGAGGTGACTCACCCCCATGGTCAGGATTTTTTCTTGGATATTGTAAAACGAACAGAGCGGTGCATTTTTCGTTATTCGTAAAGGAAAAAAATTGCACGGATAATTGCAAATGGCACTCGGAATATACTCCTCACATTCTCATCTTCGTCTTATATTGCCTATGTAGTTTCGTTTTGATGCACATGCTTACGTAATAGCGCGGCCGTGCCAGGGTAAAAAAATATTAAAAGATAAAAATAAAAGAAAAAGGAAAACCCACAAACGTACAATAGGTGGCAGAAACATGCAAAATTAGTGGCCTTGCACTACGATGCGAATATTTGAACAAGAAATTGCTGGGGTAGCGGTCACCAAAGTACAGGAGGCACCTTCCCATCTGCGGGTATGTGCTCAGCACGGCACAACTGTGTGTATGGAGGGGCACGTTCCATAGCACACTAAAAACCTAGATTGAGCAAAGCCAGAGGGATGAAAAAATATGCATCTAGAATTATAGAACAGATAGCAGAACTATATCGGAGTTTGGTAACATCATGTTATGCGCACCTCTGACTGCAAAGATTGGAGAATGTAACACTATGTCAGTGGCATTGGAAGGGTTCACAATATGCAGGCTTTATTCTTGCGCTGCGTTATCTGTCTTCGCTTTTTTTCTCTCTCTCTTAGTAACTTCATTGGGATTTGTTCAGCTTAAGCGATGAGTGAACAACATTCACTCTGGAATGCTAGGTGAGCGTGGTAATGTGATCAACTGTGCACCGGGAGCTCCTTCTTGCTCCATTTAAGCCAAATGGGCAAGCAGGGCGCACACTGCTCTGCTTGCTCCAGTTCGGTCTCGGCTTCCCATGCATCTTTCGTTGTCATTTTTACACAGTGATGAGATAGCTGCCCCCAGCTTCTCCAAAAGGCATATCCTGCAACATTTTCGTTAATGTGCTCCAAAGCTGCTCCAAAAGGTGCTTTCTGCTAGTATTTTCCAGTGTGTAAGACACAGTTGTTTTCAAAAATTTTCCAAGCTGTGTCTTATGTGACAGTGTGACTTATATATGAAATTAACTGAAGGTGGCTGGGGCTACACGGAAGCACTGGGAGCATGCAAGCTTGTCGACGCGCGCCTATGCATGCGCTGACAGTGTGAAATAGGTTGTACGCATAGCACGATTTTTGCCCTTCCTTCATTATTTTGCGGATGGTGTGAGATTGCGCAAGCATCTCGTTTTCCAAACGTTTGTTTTGGCTCTCGCATCCCTGAGTAGGTGACATTCAATTTGTGCTCCTACCTTGCCGTGCTGAAAAACGCTGCCAAAAAATGTGGCACCGGCCCACTACGAGAGATAATTATCAGTGCATGCGAACGTTCGGAGAGCAAGATGCTCACCCAATATTGCCCCTCGCTCACCTTTTGGCCACCCAAGCTCATGTCTTGGGTGGCCAAAAATCTCTGGTACATCAGCAGTGCACAGTAGCTAAGCGCGTCAGTATTGGGTAAGTATGGCATTCTGTGGAAGATATGTGCATGCGACCCGAAATTTGTGAAATGTATGGGTCTTCTACAAAGGTGCGACTTATATATTAATTTTTCTGCGAAAGTGGCTGTTTCTTTTTCGGGGTGCGACTTGCACACCGGACAATATGGTACTTAAAAAAATCTCCCGAGTTCAAGGCACTTTGCTATCACAAGCAACATCATCCATCATGCACATTCGATACGCACGTGCATGGAGGAAGGAAAAGGTGGGCGCAAGTGTAGGGCTACTACGTACTTGAAATGCGGCAGCTTATTGCTAAAGGTAAAAGATGAATGCACACAGTTTCTTCACGCTTTATGTAAAAGCGTTACACTACTGCAGTGAAGCCTTTGCATGATGTAACATCACCATAGTTGTTTCAAATGGGTATGCTATGGTTGAAAATTTAAACATAGCTGGTTGTGCATTCTGCTAAGCTTGTTTCATTTAATTGCATTGCTGGCATTTCGCTGTTTGCAGCTGGCATAGCTTAGCGAGCATTGCATACTCCTAATGCTCTTGCATGGCAGAGTTCCTCAAATTTTTGTCTACATGTGTGCTACAGTTCCTGCCACTCTTGCAAACTCCCAGTTTGCAGGAGACTGCGAGACTGCAAACTGGGAAGCTAAAGTAGAGATTGAAAAGGGTGTTGATACGATCACTGTGATACCGTCCCGGTCATTTTTTCATCATTCCTGCTTCGTCTGATCATCATCATCCCATTGCATTATGTTATCATGTACGAGATCCACATGTTTAAGTGCTAGAATTGATGAGCTAAGTGCTTCCCAGTAAAAATGTGTCCAACTCGATTGTGTGCTCTACAGGACTTGCAAATTGTTTGTGATGAATAGCATTCTTTTTCAAACGCTAAAATAAAAGCTTTGCTTAAACCGATTCCCAGCATGTGGAATGTGCAATTTTTTGTACATTTAAGAAAGGCTTCCTTCTATATGGTGTCTTGCTTCTCTCAAAAGCGATTTTTCCGCATTGGTATAGGCCTTAGATGCTCCAAAAGCCCATTCTTATGCTCCGAAACGCTGCTCTAAGACTGCCTCAGCCAATCGCACAACTGTTTTACGGCATGTGACATTACGGTAGCTAGCGATGCATCAAACATTCTCCTTTGGCTGGGGTTTATCTGAACAAACAGTTCATGGGAGGGACAGACTTTGTCCGAAATGTTTGAATTCGCGTTTCTCTTTGTTCAAAAACATGGGACTTTGCAAAGACCAATAGTTTGAATTATCCTTCAGTTATCAGGATATCACTGTAATTCAAGTATTATAATGTATTATTGGTCATTTACCGCTTTAGTTTTAGCTGAGTGCAGTGTGCATTGCACGCAAGCATTCAAGTGATACGTCCAGTGTAATTTTGTCGCTTCTTTAGGTAACATATGCTTATTTTTTTCATGCACATTGTGTTCATTCTTGACCTGTTCTTCTTATAGCTGAGCCTAGTTAAAAGGATTTAATCCAAAACAATGCTAATTTTGTTCCACCTACTGTATTTGCTTTTTCTGATGGGCGGTGTTTGATGCAGCTGTCGTTGCCAGTCCGGATTTCATGGACCACAATGTCAGCAAACAACACGGCATTTCAATGGCAAGGGCTGGGCTTGGTTCCCTGCCTTGCAGCAGTGTGAAGACTCCCATCTGAGCCTAGAGTTTATGACAGAGCGCCCCACTGGACTTCTACTGTACAATGGCCCTATCTCCCGGCCTGACCCTGGAGAAATTGTCATTCAAGACTTCATCTCACTAGAGCTCAATGCAGGAAGGCCTAGGCTGCTTTTAGACTTTGGTTCTGGCACAGCAGAACTCTTCGTTGACGTTGAGGAACACCTCAACAATGGCAATTGGCACCGACTGGATGTGTTTTGGGACCGACAGGTGAGTAATAGTAATTTTACTCCAATGTAATTATATTTCTCTGGCTGCTATGTTTTCTTAACTGGAGGTGGCAGGACAAGGGTACATGCAGACTTGTGCTATCTGCGTGCTCTTCTCAGTGCCGTTGCTGTAACCAAACTCGGAGATGCAACAGTTTTAACTATGTTATTCCAACACTAAGTATGAACTCAACTAATGAGTGGGCAGAATGAAGTTACCCATGAACAGGTGACAGGTCATCACAGCTCATAGTCAGGACAAGATGGACATGTCACCATCTCCTGCCGGAAAGACTGCAAAATTGCAGAAAGCTAAATTTTATGTTTTAAGTGAAAACTTCCAGCAGTAATGTGTTGCATGGCAAGCTCATTTTAGTGATGGATCTTCATTAGTATTGCTCTTTTTTAAACCTACAGTGATATGTAATAGCCGAACTTATTTTTTTTATGAAGGCAAAGAGTTCCTTGGATGAAAGTCAGTGAGAAATAGCATTGTGCGTGCTACTTGCACTCTGAAAGCTTTTCTGATTCTTTTAGTATGTAGCTTTTGCCCTTATTTGTTTGTACATTTACTTTCTTAAGTGAATGTTTGTTGCATTATTTTGCTTATAGTGGTCATAGAAAATTGCACACACAGGTGATGCCAGTGTTGAAACCACTGGCATCACCTGTATGATTAAAAAGAATGTATTACTTTTGTAAGGCTTTTGGTGTATGTGCCAGTATTCATTCATCCATGCTTCAGATAGTACTATAATGATAAATTAATAATTTACCTTTGGAAACCTACGAACCACCTATGGAAATAATGTATCTGTTTATGCTGGTATACTTGCGTTGTGCATTGCTTAGCTGTTCTGTTAGCTAAGAATTTTGAACTGTTGAACTTGTTGCCTTCTATATTTTAAGGTTGTTAGTGTGTAAAGTTTTCTCTGTGCTCTTTTTTTTTCTACAGTCTGTGCGGCTGATGGTCGACAACTGCATGTCAGCACGAACTCATGAGGGAAATCAAACCATTGATCGATCCCGTTGTGAGAACAGCACTCAGGTACCTGAGTTCAATGAGTTTCTTAACGTAAATACTCCGCTTCAGTTGGGTGGAACTCATGTTGGTGGCAAGGACCTTGGTGCATATGCTTGGCGCCATCGGCATACGACGGAGGGATTTCAAGGCTGTGTAAAAAATGTTGTTCACAACAGTGAGGTAAGTGAAGCCTGATCACCAACCTTTCTAACTGCATAATTTATAATGGGAGTAACACCGTGTGTAAAAAATGTATATGACTGTTTGGGTAGAAGATTTTGTAGAAATTAATCTACATCTCTTGGCAACATTCTCATAGTAAACTGTGCCCTGCACCTAAGACTGCCATTCATTTATTTATTTATTTATTTATTTAAAAGCCTCTCAATGCCATTGTAACCATACAGGGAGGATTGGTACAACTGTGGTACAACGTTGCCGATGTAAGTTCTCAATGCGGATTGATCTGGGTTGCTGGCAATGAAGGCAAGGAGGCGATTCCATTATAATGACGTCCTTGGCATGAATAAATGAGACTACAGGTTGGTGCGGCGGCTTGGCACCTTAATTTTTAAACGATATCGGCACAAGATGAGAAATAGGATGGCGCAGCCAAGAGGGCATGCTTGAGATCATGGTTGGTGAAAAAAAAATTTAACACAAAGATGGACAATTGTTCTTCTGCAAGAAAGACCAGGAAGATTAAGGAAAGGCTTCATTCTGGACACAGTGGAAGTGCGAGAATTATTGGAAAAACTAGAATGAGTAGAACGGTTTTGGATTGGCCTCAAGACAAGAAGTCGGCACAGATGGGGGTTCCCAGATTGAGAAGGCGTACTCTATCTTAGACCTAACTGTTGTTTAGAGCATCAGTTTTAGTGAGATGGGAGCTAAAGAAAAGATTGTGTGCAATAAACTTAGTGTATGGTTAGTATAGTTAATCACATAATTAACATGCGCATGCCATGTCAAGTCATTAGAAATGTGCACACCAAGATATTTGTATGTATGGATGGGAGTCAACTGTGAGCCAATAAAAGGCTATGAAAATGGATTGTTAGACACACTGTTGCAGGATATCCTCATTATTTTGCATTTTATTAACATTCACGTTCATTGGCCAGTTACTACACCAGTAAGAAATACTGTAAAGATCTGATTGAAGTGCTGCAGTCATGTAGGTTAGTTACCACACGACAAGCTACAGTCATCAGCAAACAGTCTAATAATTGAATAGATGCATGCAGATAGGAGGGCATTCATAAAAGTAAGGTCTCCTATTTTGGGGGGACGTAGAGAAACTGTTAATACAGTTGTTGGCCACACTCTTCTGAGTGGTGCTGCCTGCATTCCCAAATAAGCACATGCGCGCTTTGCTTGGCTGCTCAGTCTTGGCTTGGCAGGCATTCAAAATGGAGCTCCTGTTGAACGATACCTCCAAGTCCGAAGTTCGTGCGGTTATTGGATTTTTGAACACAAAAGGAATTAAACCACTTAGAATTCATTCCCAATTGACGGAAGTGTATGGACAGTCATGCATGGATGTCAAGATCGTTTGTAAGTGGTGTAGAAAGTTTGCAGCCGGTCATATTGAAATTCACAACAAAGAAAGGAGCAGTAGGTTGTCAATTTCCGACGAGACATTCGCAAAGGTTGAGGAAATCATGCATGAAGATCGGAGGATCACTGTGGATGTCCTTTGCAATTTGGTGTCCTTCCAATTCGATGTCCTTTGCAACCATGAACAGCAACGAGTTGATTCTTCCCACGAATTTCTTCACTGCTATGCAGACGAAAAGGACAACTTCTTGGACTTTATTGTCATGGGTGACAAAATCTGGGCATTCTACTTTACACCTGAGACAAAACAGTCACGAAAGTGGCGTCATCCCTCTTGGCCCATGCTACAAGAATTCAAACACAGTTTGCCGTTAAAGTCATGGCAACTGTGTTTTGGGAGTGGAAAGGGGTGTTGGTTGCCTTTCTGCCTGCTGAGACAACGGTAAACACTGACAGGTACTGTAAAACACTGGAAAAACTCGGAAGGCAATTTGGAACCTAGGATGAGGAATGTTGAGCAAGGGCATAAGCATTCTCCACGACAACGCTCGCCCACACGTCGCCCGTAAAACCGTTGAACTGCTGCAAAACTTTGGTTGGAACGTGATCACCCATCCACCATACAGTACGGACTTAGCACCGAGGGACTACCACCTGTTTCCTAAGTTGAAGGAGCATTTGCCTGGACGGCAGTTCTGCTCCAACAACAAGGCGAAAGATGAAGGTTCAACTCTTCCTGAAGGACATGGCAGCAAAGTGGTATGACATGGGCATTGTAAAACTGCCAGAGCATCTACAAAAATGCATCAACCGAAATGGCAATTGTGTAGGAAAATAGAGCATTCTTCAACCTTTAGAATGTTTAAACTGTTATTGTAAATAAACGGTTTTTCTATATCTGAAAGTATAGGAGACCTTACTTTTAGGATTGCCCTCGTAGATTGCCCTTGTAGGCACCTATTTTACTGTATTACTAAAGTATTACTAAATTTTCAGGACATCATTATCATACTTTCTTGTCTTCAAAAGTATACTATGCTGTATTTTGGAATATTTGCCGTGAGTCTGTTTAAACTGTGCCATGACCTGCATTTTATCTCTAAGGCAAGATAAACTCTTCAAGTGTATTGAAGCTGCACTTTGGCCCAAATGCTATGCAACCATAGCAGGCCGAGATTTCCAGCCTTGAACCTATTTTCTCTATTGGTAATTACACATGTACAGTCGCCGACCGTTTATTCGGACCTCACGGGGACTGCGGAAATGTCCGAATAAACAGGTGTCCGAAAAAGCAGATTATGAAAAAAAAAATGAAATCCTTTATTTCCACGCACTTATTCGGGCTCGGCAGTAGGCTTGAAGACATCGCGAATGCGCCGTTGCACGCTGTTCCGTTTACGCGCAATCAGATAAGCCTGAATCTCGGAGAGGTTCGTACGGTTACTATAGGCGGCTGAAAGCACAGTCACTGCTTGTACACGCTCCGCATGCGACGGCAGCGTAGCACATGGTGCGTCAACTTCCGGCTCGGTCATCGTCCGGCGGTGCAGCAGAAACCTGACGAATGATCTCGCCGTCGTCGAGTTCTGCGCATGTCAGTACAGCAGTGTCAGCACCTGTGAAACTGTCAATGAGACGGTGTCCGGAATCTCAGTGCAACCACTGCGCAAGTCTCGGCAGAACATTTTCCGCGTCGGTAGGGAGCACATCGAAAGGCGACAAATCTTAGGCCTCCCGGCACCCGCTTGCCGGCATTCCGCAGCGCAGTCTGCGCGGGCACTGTCGGCGCCACTAGACGAGATGTTTCCGTATGCCGCGTTGGATCACCGAAACCTCGACACAGCACACAAAGCAAACACCACCGTGCCGACACCAGTCGCACAAACGAAAAAACACGGCAAGAAACAAATCAGCCGCTGGATTGTCTTGACGTGGCTTACTAAGCTGAAACCGGAACTGCTGCAGAGCCATTCTATCGAACTAGGCAAAAACGATGATGATGAGCGGGGATTTCCAGTAGCGCCACTTCGTGGGGCAGCAAGGAAACTCCGTTCAAAACAAAAATGGCGTTCAGCAAGTCGAACCATGCACCGGTCAGAGACGGTGCATGGTGCCCTCGACCGAGTTGGCTCAAGGAGTGTCGGAAAAATCAGACGAGAGGTTGCAAGGTGTCCGAACTTTCGGCAGTTGTTATACATTATGGTCTATGGGGAGAATGACGGTGCCGCGAAGCTGACCGAATAATCGGGCATGTCCGAATTTTTGGAGTCCGGAAAATCGGTCGGCGACTGTACTATCAGTACACACATGCAATACCGTGAAACAGAAATGACAAAAAAGTACACATAAATTTTGTGTGCACCTTCTGTATTTTGTCCTGCATTTTTTTGCACTCAGTTTTTTGATAAACACTGCAAAAGACTCTAATAGTTACTATCTATTCAGGGTGTCTTCATTGGGTGCGAAATCCAGAGCTACATTAGTTTGAATCCGTGCAGTGGTACATATATTCATCGTTGCAACTAGTGTTTCTCTGTTTGCTTATCCCCAGATGTATGACCTCGGCTCTCCTGGAAGCTCATATAATAGTGTGGCTGGCTGTCCTCCTGCTGAGAGCTCATGCAGTGAAGCAGCATTGCTTCACCAGTCCTGTGGTCATGGCCACTGCCTTGGAACCTATAAGGGTGCAGAATGTGTGTGTGACCCTGGCTGGCATGGCCCAAATTGCGACAGGGGTTAGTGCAAGCTTCTGTGCTAACAAAACTTTAGCATTTTATTTTCTTGTTTACCTTTATGCAGCAGACTTCCATTAATTCGACTCCGGTTAATTCGATTTTTCGGTTATTTCAATCTCAAAATGAGTTTTCGCCGAAATTCCAACTTGATTGGTCAGCTTCGCTGTAATACATCTGTGTTATGCTATGAAGTTTATCAAGAATTGAAAAAGGCCACTGTCACAAGACATAGTACGCGTTCCTTAATTATACACGCGTGAACACGCCATCTCCAGTCACCGTACGAGCACCTAGACGCTAAATAAGCCTACTGGCAGCTATTCAGAGCTGTTACTGACGCTTCTGTGGTGACTTAAGCCCTCGTTTCGCCCCCCCATGTGTTTCTCGTATGCGAGACCGTTCACGAGGCCTAGTACGCATTCTTTATTTATCGTGCACCCTCGCGTCATGCACTGAGAAGCATAGAAAAGCATCTGTGCTTTGAGAAAGCAAGCAGAAGGGAAAGCATAAAGATGAAAAACTCTGAAGTACAAGGGACGTTTGTGGCCAACAAAAAAGTGGAGCTCTGTCTAAAACTCTGAAGGCCTGCCAGTAAACTTATTAGGAGTCTTTGTGCTCGTACTGTGACTGGAGACAGCGCATGTGCGTGTGTAAATTAAGAAACACATGCTATGGTCCGTAACAGCGGCACTTTTTTTTTTTTTGCTTGGTATGCTTCACTGCATAACAAGACTGTATTGTGGTGAAGCTAAGCCACCTGAACCGACAGTTTCTGCGTGTTTTTTTTTTTGTTTTCTTAATTTGAATTTTCGGATAATTCGACCCGTTTCTTCGGTCCCGTCAAGGTCAAATTAAGTGAGGTCTACTGCATTTGTACTAAGGGTGTTTTAATGGCAAAATGTTTAAATTGAAGCGAATACAAACATTTAAAAAAGAACCTTTTGAGGTCACATTGAATACCAAATGCCTTGTCGTTTTTGAACAAGGTGAAATAGTAACATTGCATGAAGTCCATTTCATAAAGAAAAGAGAGAGGAAGGAGAAGGCTTATTTACATTATTTGATGCATGAAATTTCATTTGCTTGTAGAAGAGGAGTGACTGAACTGTGATATCAAGTACACCATAACAGTGACAGTGGTGAAACATTTGGCAATTGTCCATATAATAAACTGCTTTTCTCTAAATAAAAACCAAAAATTAATTTATGTGCTGTCTAGAGGCAAGGCATTCTTGTTGAATGACTGAAGACTATTTAGTTAGGTGCCCCACATGTTTGTCCATGAACTGTAGCTCGCCTGCAGCACAATCATTCAGAACAGTCAGTAGTTGCATCTGGCTTTCTCCCCAATAATGGTCATTATCCCTTATATCCGAACAAAAATGTATATTCCACAACTTCAGATAGAGAATTCTCAAATAGACTACGAATTGAATAGCAATGACTATGTATTTGATACACTTGACACACGGGCACTCCAAAGGTGTTTGGACACGGGAACATCTACCGTAAAGGTGTTCATGCAGGGTGATACTTTTCAGTGGAAGTCCCTTGCGGAGAGGTAGATATCCAAACTCCTTCATTGGCTTAAAGGGGTAACCTCGTGCATAGTTCAACAATGCAAAACTTAACAAAATGCAGTGGTGCTTCATTGTAATATTAATGCTTGCAAAAATGATTTTAGTTAGCAGTGATGCAGTTTGACCAGGTACTTTTTATTTTGTCAGTTTCATTTTAAAGGTGCAGAGCCATGTGCTTTGCTGCATTGCTTACTGAAAACATATAAAGGAGACTGTACCATTGTGTGTGTAACTTTTTTTTGATAAGGGGTCCTTCAGTGTAAAATAAAGGTTTACTTCAAAGGACTGACCCATGTGTCAGGGGTATGATTCATATTCAAAATTGCAAATGTTGGTCACTTCTGATTTGTACCTATGCTTTGTTTCAATAGAAACACAGTCCAAGATGTTCCAACAAAGCAGCTACATCAAGTATGCACTGCCCTTTGACCCTCATCCGTACAAGACTGACATCCAGCTACAGTTCCGTACACGTCAGAAGCATGGAGAACTTTTCCGCATCACAAGCAAACATGGGCGGGAGTATTGCATTCTTGAGGTGATTAGACAGCAACATTGTTAATATTGCTTGTAGGTGATTTTTACGTGTTGGAAGGTTGCTGGAGCACATGCAATCTTTTTTTTTTCACTGGTTTAGATCCGGGACAAGAAGCTGCGCTTTAGGTTCAACCTCGACCGAAGTCGTTCATCTGAAGAACGCGAGTTGTGGCTTCCCTGGGTGTGGGTGAATGACGGCCAGTGGCACACAGTTCGTGCCCTACGCTATGGCGCTTCAGCCAGCCTGGCTCTGGATGGAGGCAGCGGGCGGCGCTTCAACGAGCTCCTGGATTGGCAAAGCCCTCACCAGCATATGTGGGTTGAGAAGCAGAATGTTATTGCCGGTGGAGACGTCCAGTATGTTGGTCCTGGTGTGACTGTTGTTGACAACGATTATCAAGAAGGTGAGCTAATGTTTGCTTTGAGAGAAGTGCATTCCATTAGCAGCAGCAAATTAGAAAAAAACGTACCGAGAAAACGTGCAATCCAACGTCACTAAAGAATTCAACAGACTCACCTGTAGTCGACAAGTACATAATCCAGAGCATTGCAGCATGAGATGCCGACGCACATCAATTTGGTGGGGCCTCCAGTGGCCTGAGACAGGCATTGTCATTTTTGCAGTTTCGGCAAGCTTATAGTATTCGTGCTCCTCGATTTGGTCTGGGTCAGCAGATTCTTTAGGCGGAGCATTTGGACATGAAGTTGTGCTTGCTTCTTGCGCAATCTTGTACCTGATTGATTGTACCTTGGTGAGTGGGCACATCACACTCGCACTTGGTGAGTGTGATGTGCCCACTCACCAAGAATCGTTGTGGCACGAGACTGACATCGATGTATGTCCATCTTGTGGGGCGTGAGTGACCCGAGACGCACATTGTCGTTTTAACCCTTTGAATGTCGATTTTTTTCGCCATATGTGACCGCCGAAGGTCTTTTTTTTTTATTGCAGATTGCAATTCTTCTTGGGGACTTACTTAAAAAAAAAAAATTACCGGAATTTTTTTAGGGTGACCGCAAAGTGAGAAAAAAATATATTGCGTTGGTATAGATGTACTCTTCCTTCGTGAATAAAAACAATAAAAAAAATAAACTGATAAGAAATAAAAATTTGATGCATTGTTATAGTTCAAGGCTTTGAAAATGCACACACAAGAATATTGCGCAAGACTCAAATGTTCCTACTCTTGCACTAGTATGTAAATCCATAGCGCAGTCGAACTGCGTAGGTGCGCCCACTCAAGAAAACTATGTGGTTCTGTGCCCGTCAAAAAAGCAAAACGTGTGACAAACTTCTGCTAATCTTGATCTTATCGCCAACCAGAGGCAATTAGTTCTCGCGAGTCTCAAAAAAAAAAAAAACAAAAAACAAAAAAATTAAAGCAACGAACGGATGCACGGCGGCATCCTTCCTATGTGCACCCCTGCGAGCACTAAACGAGCGAAAAACAAGTGGTCGCCCTTCGAGCTATTAGCAACGAGATAGCCATCAGTTTTGCGAGTGCAAGAAGCCGAAACCGCCCGCAGAACAAAATCCAAACCACTGCCTGCACGCGTGCCAATGCACGAGTGGTAGTATATAGACTCACGTGGGTGAACTAGCGCTAAAACAAACCATGCAACGAAAACCGAGAAAGGGAGGCACAAGAAAAAAATTCCCTGTATTCCCACATAGTGGCAGCACATGCCAGAAAAGAAAAAGTTAGGAAATTGGCGTGCGTTTTAAACGTACAGGCGGCGCCATAAATATACGGCATCGACCATTTTGGACTTTTTTGTGGTGCCGTGTGTGTACATCATTGACCCTCAAAGGGTTAAGACAACAATGGAAAACCAAAACAAAATTGAGCTGGAGGGCAACGCCAAAATATGATGCCATCAGAGCAAAACATGATGTTCACTTTGCACCACCTGCAACAAGGGACAGCGGCGTGTTTGAGTTATTGCCTATTAAAAGCATGCAGTACGATTCTTGTATCACATCCTGTAAGACAAATACTTGGTGAAGATGCCTATCACACTAGATTGGCGGTGATAGCTCTGGATGGTGACTTGCGATAACCCACAAGGAGATTTGCTGCTATCGGAATAGGAAACTGAGCGCATGGCAGCATTTTCATGCGATTCTGGCATGGGAGTACTGTGGGGAAGCTGTCATTGCGGGTGCCAACTGCCTTCAATCTTGTGTACCTTGCACCTTTTCTTGTTTACACGGGATCTAGCGGCCAGAATATATATAATATGATCACAGCTTGGCAATATACTGGATGTCCGTGCCAAAAGATTCTATTTTATGGGAACGTATTAACCAGTAAAAAAGAGTCGTAGCTATATTGGGTCATTTTTTTTGTTCTTATTCACAAACGTTGGCACCAAAAAATTGTACGAAACTGGATTGTATCAACGAAGTTCTACTGTACATTCGTTTGGAAACACAACTTCAGAAAGAAATTGGTACTTCTGACACTGTTCCATAATGTATGATTTCCTCATCTTGAAGGGGCAGCGCAATAAGACGGAGACAGAATGCAGGAACACACAGGACAGTGCTACAATCCTTCTACAATTGCCTCAATATAGTGCATTGGTTGAACATGCGCACATACACCGTACCACCCAATTTCAGCTGGCACGCCTTGGCTGCAGAGAAAAAATTGTACGGCACCATTGGTCTCCAAACTTTTGCGTGCGAGTGTACATAACCAAGAACATGTTCATGCAGAAATGCTATGCGATATTAACCCGCTATGTAATATTTTAGTGTTTAATAGCAAACATGTCGTAAATGTGCTGAAAACATACTGTGCTTGGCATTTCACTGTCTGGTAGAAACATCTTTGACCAGATATAATTGCAGCAGGTCATTCCTTTGTGCTGACTTGCATAGCCTAGAGGCAGCACAGTCTGTCATGGCAGAAGCAGTGTACATGTAGTTTATTGTAGTGAAAGCATGCCAAAATATTTTTTAACACGTCTGGAGATCTGTCTGTACAAGTCTGGAGAGCAGAAATGCTTTTCTTTTTAGTTTTCTTTTTTTTTGCATTAAATTCTTAAACCTTTGGTGTTCTCTCTCCCTCTGTTGTTTTCCTTTTTACTGTGTTTTGAATGGTGTTGGCACTCTTATTATTGTATTTGAATATACAGGATGGCATTTTAATAGGTCACAGGCAGTTGTGCATGCCTGCCTTGTATTGAAGGAGGAGACTCTGCCATAATAATTATGGGAACTTGGCCAAGTGATGAAAGTCAACTAATATGCATGGAAAACTGATGGTCCCCTGTTCATTTCTCTTTGGTAACTTGTCATTCTGTGTCATTCTTCTCTTCTTTGGCAGGTTGTATGAATGACATCCGGCTAGATCAGCACTATTTGCCAATGGAGAGTGGTTCTGAATATGCAGCTGTAGTTGAATGGCGCAACCTAATTGATGGATGTCCATCCAACAACCCTTGCCATGGTATCAGTTGCCCACGACCCTTTGTTTGTGTGGATCTCTGGATGCTCCATGAATGCAGGTCAGTTGTCAGGTCCTCCAAAGAAGCTATCTGCTTGTCAATTTTTTAATGTGGGGAAGGGCTTACTTAGTTTCTTGCACATTGTGAGCAGTGCAACATAGGTATGCATGCAAGCATACAGCAGCAGGCAAATGATCTTTTGATGAAAACCACTTGTTTTTTGGCAGGCTAGGTATATTTTCACAAAAGTTAGGAAGCTATCTCTCAGAATACTTTTTTCAACTCACAAGGTTAATTTTCTATTGATTTGTCACAAATTACTTTTGTTGGATTGAACCATTAAAATTTGAAGCTGTGCGTGCATGCTACAGATGCAAAGAGGTGTGCAGTTGTGAACTGTTTCATGTTTCGTAACCGAAGCGCATATGTGGTCAGGCTTTCATTTATGAAACTTCATTACTAAATGGCCATGTTTTTATGACAAGGCACCTTTTTTTTTTAATCAGGCATAACCAAAGTACTATAAATTTTGACGTGATTGCAAAAATCGGGTTAAATTAGATTTTAGAAAATGAGAAAGGGCCATATCTGTGGGGAATGCTTCAAAAGACCTTAAATCTGTTAAAAAATGCAAGTGCATTATTATATGCATTTTGAGCTCTGTAAACTCCTTATCAAGTTCTGCTGCCTGTGTTAGTGGATAATTGCTATCTAAAACAGGAGTAAGTGACCTTAAACAGAATAAAACCACATAATAGCACCCAAGGTGGTAACTACAATGTACAGTTGTGTTATCACATTTAGGTCTTTCCAAGAGGCTTTTATATGTCATCTACTTTAAATGTAATAATATTACATGCAGGTTAAGTTATGCTATCAGATGCACAACACTGATCTTTCAGCTTTATCATCCAAATAGGTGCGCCACATCATGTGGCCAGAAATATTAGTATTTAGGTAATCTTCTGCCTGCATCTACCTCTGTGCAATTTTGTCATTGTGAAAATCAGCTATAATGCCTGCCCACTTTGTTTTAAGTATGGGTAGATCAAATTGTCATTACAAAATCAGAACTGCTAACATCTGTTTTGTTTACTGCTCTCCAAATTAATAATCTCACAGAAGCATTGACCCGCACAGTGTTCAGCACCATGTCACGGAGTGCACCTGCCAAAGGGTAGTGAGGGTAGGCACATGGCATAGGGAGGATGAATGGAATAGCCTAGCAGACGATGCTTGGAGAGGAGGATGCTCTGTGTGCGTGTGCCTACTGTTGCTGCATTCACACGTGTGCTCCATATCACGATGCTGACCATTGTGCCAGTCGATACTCCCATGAAATTATTCAACACTTTGAGAGCTCTACTTATCATGTGTCAGAAAAGAAAGCTCTACTTATGTGTTGGAAAAAAACTGGATAGGTAATGAAACTTGTTTTCTTACTAAGTCGCCCTTATTTAATTACATTAAAATTTTGGCTGCACCCGCCATGGTTGCTCAGTGGCTATGGTGTTGGGCTGCTGAGCATGAGGTCACGGGATCAAATCCCGACCACGGCGGCCGCATTTCGATGGGGGCAAAATGCGAAAACACCCGTGTACTTAGACTTAGGTGCAAGTTAAAGAACCCCAGGTGGTCGAAATTTCCGGAGTCCTCCACTACGGTGTGCCTCATAATCAGAAAGTGGTTTTGGCATGTAAAACCCCATAATTTAATTCTCAATTTTGGCTGCCAGTTTTTGGGAACATAATCACACACATGGTAGGCTCGCATCATTTTGTCTAAAGGATTATAACTTGGCAAGACATTGTTATGCATTATGCATTATTTGATGTATTGGTGTATTTGCAACATTGTGCACTGGTATAACTGAACTTTACTAAAATGTGCCCGTATATCCAGCATGTAGAACAGTCTGACAGGCCTAAAACCTTATACAATAGACTTCCGTTAATTCAACTCCGGTTAATACGATCCCGACTGAAGGTCTCGGCCAGCTACGTTTGGCCACAGATGGCTATGGAACCAAACATTTATTTCTATGCTGAAATTAGCCTTCGCCAGATAACTTGAATTTGGCAGCTCCTCATGCACACACTCAAACTCCATGGTGACCGCAGTTAGTGAGTTCACTACACTCTAAAAACAGTTGCACCCTTTGGGTGTGTATATTTGCCACGCAAAAATAATCATCTGTGTTGCCTGCATTTTTCTTTAACGCTGCGAGCCCGGTACTTCCAAGTCACGAACAGCATGCGCATTGTCAGCATGACAGAGCATTCTTGACATGAAAGTAATGAGCTCAGCGTTTTCGAGAAAGGAAACGCAAGCAAGACAAATGACGATCATTGTTGTGTAGCAAATATACACCCCAAAGGGTGCAACTGTATTTAGAGTGCAGTGTGAGCGTCCGCCTTGGTGATGCGTTAGGGACAGTAAATGTGTCATACATGTAATCTCCCATTAAAAACACCTACCGTATTTACTCGCATAATGATCGCAAAAAAAGTTGACGCAAATTCAGGGGTGCGATCATTACGCGAGTTAAAATTCCCGAAAAAAAAAAAATTCATTTTTTTCTGCGGTATAGTAACAGGTCAACAATAAGCAGCTGCTGTTGTATGTAGTGCGGGACACCAAAACAAAGATGGCGGCCGGTGGAGCAAGCCGAACGCACTGAACGCGATTTTTTTCTTGTGAGTACATTACGTGCGTTGAAACAGTTTCTTCCGTATCAGTAATGAATAATATCGGTAATATCGGCAAGTTTGCGGCAATAACGTAGCCATGTCCACTTTGAGGGGACAGAAACAGATGGGCGCGCTTAGCTGCCAGTGACATAGAAACACATGCAGGCATGCTGCGGGAATTGCGGCATTTGTCTTCACTACTATCCTAATACAGCATGGAAGTGCGGAAAGTGACGAAAGGAATGAAATGGGGCATCTGCTTAAGAATGTTTGGTCCGTGCAGACCACCTGGTTTGTCTTGAAGAGTCGTTCGCGTAGCATTCGACAGATGGTAAGCGCGATCTTTATTAGCTAGACTTGGCACATGACATATTGCTGTGGCAAGTTCGGGGTGTGATCATTACACGGGAAATTAAAAAGAAAACGAATTTTAACGACGAAATTTAGCGGTGCGATCATTGCGCGAGTACGATCATTATGCGAGTAAATACGGTATTTTTGGCCTACCCCAGAAATATTTTCATGTTAAAATAGTAGCTTTTTAAGAATTATTGCAGTATTTGGTGAATTCTAGCATGTGCCTTCCAAGAAAATTTGTCTGTAAATTGCTTGGCTGGTTCAATACAACCAAAACCAAAACTGCATCCACAGTGTTCAACCATCAAGGCCAGCCTAGCCAGTATCATTGTCATTGCCATCACAAGATGGTGACTATGGATGGCGACAAAACATATTTTTTCCACAACATTGTGGTTTTCTCGCATAATATTACAATGATGACATGCTGCTCTCAGTTGGTTTACGAAAGCACATTAAAACGGTCAGTTATTTTACATGTTCGATTAGCAGCAACATGTCGCATCACATTTTCTTGGTGTTTCGGAGAATTGTATGCGTCGCAGGATGAACTAGCGAAGTGGTTAGCCTACACGTGGGCCACAATTCCATTTGCGATTGTTGCGGAATTATTTGATAAATGCAGACTATAAAACGCACTACAGACCATACAAAGGATCACATGTTGTGGCTTTTATAGACAATGATAAAGTGCTGTCCAAGATTGATGACGATGGACATTAGGTAAATAAGTTTCCATTCTGTGAAGTTAAAAGTTTGCTGGTTTCGTCTTTTTCTTATTGCCCCAGTCGGAGGCATGCTGCATTTGTTTTGCTAAAGTATCGGGTGCACGTTCGATTTCTACTTTGTTTAGGAGCTTTAATGTCATTTCTACGTTAGTTTTAAAAAAGAAAAAATTATGGGGTTTTACGTGCCAAAACCACTTTCTAATTATGAGGCACGCCGTAGTGGAGGACTCCGGAAATTTCGACCACCTGGGGATCTTTAACGTGCACCTAAATCTAAGTACACGGGTGTTTTCGCATTTCGCCCCCATCGAAATGCGGCCGCCGTGGCCGGGATTCGATCCCGCGACCTCGTGCTCGGCAGCCTAACACCATAGCCACTGAGCAACCACGGCGGGTAACGTTAGTTTTCTAGTCTGAACTGGTAAACATTCGGGGACGTTTTATAATCTGAGCAAGAACTGCCAATGAATCGAGTGTCTTTGCCATATTTTTGTGCCTCTTGTTTAATTCAACTCACGGGATAATTCTACCAATTTAGTCGGCCCAATCTGGGTTGTATTAGCGCAAGTTGAAGCCCACATGTAGCCAGCAATGTTGTAGTTTGAGTATCATGCAGAACAGGAATATTCTTGGGGTAGCTTGGATATCAGTGGCACTATTCTTCAGTATTCTATGCCTTGGCACTCGAAGCATCGCAAGATTATCATCTTTAGAAGTGCTCATTATAATGTTTAGAATAATAATAAAATGTCTTATTGCATTTTTTGTTAGCATCTAGGTAAGATAGCTGCTGACAAAATCGTAGCTTCGATGCTATACCTATATCGGGTATGTAGTAACTAGGTATGCTGCTAGCGGTTGTCTGTGTGTGTTGTACAGTTCTGAAAGATGAGGTGTCCATGTTCTTTTCTTTGTACTTTTAAGTTTTTATGTGTATAATGAGTACAAACTTCATGTGCTATAATGAGTTGCAGCCTTTAATTCGTGCAATTTTTAGTGAGGATTGCATTGAGCAGGCAGACCTTAAGTTGCAGTTGGTATTTTATTACTAGTACATTGTGACATCAAGTTCTACTATGAGGTTGTGGGGAGCTTTTGTGAAAATTTTCATATTGTGTTGCCACTAGACAGTTATGTCACTCTTCTGCACCAAGGCCTCCCCACCTCACCTTTGGTGAAAGCCACTAGGTTTGATATTTCAGAGGTGAAACCTCCCAGTCCAGCTTAAGTTGATATTATCCTTTGGTGTTTCTTTTAATCACACATGTTTGAATGGGGTCTGAAAACGTCAGATGCATTGATTCCAAAACTAATATGTACTTGCTTTTAACAAACCCTCGAAACCCTTTTAACCACTGACAGGCTGCTTGCATTTGGTGTTGGTGTCACTAATTTCGTGATTGCTTAACTAACCAAGGCATTAATTGCGTGCACTTTTACAAGATAAGGTTATGCTGTGTTTAAGCTATTGTGATGTTTTTACTCTGTAGTCAGTGACAGAAGTTGCAGAAATCACAGCTTCTTGGATTTGCACCATGCAGTATTATTCGGCTTGAGCTTGTTCTTTATACTGAGTTTTATATTAGGGGATGAAAGTGTATTGGGTGTGCAAGAATCCAAACACTCTGCTTCAGTCTTCTTGGAGCCAAAGTGGCTTGCATATGTAAGGGCTACACAAGTTGTTTACGCACCCTAATCTAGAACTCTCTAATTTCAAGGTAGGAATTACAAGGATTTTCTTTTTCCGCCAGTTGAGTCTTTTTAGGTCATCATGATGGTAATCATGCAAATTTAATGACAGTATTTGAGATGTATTATGTTCGCTCATTCAGCATTGGTAAGTTAGTATGGTCAAACCTAGATGTAAAGAAGTTGTACTTGCAGTAAAAACTTTCAACTTAATTTGTTAGAACCACAGTTCTGCTTCAGCAATAAAAATTGCTTTATAGGTTCCTAGAACTGTCCTGGTGGATAGCCTATTCTGAGTAAGCATTTATGAACAAAATTCCACCAGAAATTGTAGCAATAATCCTGTGGTTAAAGGTATGTAACGTGCGGTGAAGGTTGCTTTGAGAGCAAAGCTTCAGTGCGAAGTGTGGCTGGTGCTAGCAACCATCATGATCATGGCCTGTCAGTGCTAAGCCACCATTTTGTTAGTTTCAGTAGTGGTGATTATTGAGGCCAAAATCGCCGTAATGTTATTAGCAATATTGATTCACGATAACAAAGTGGACAACATGACATGCTGGTACTGAAACAGTGCTCATCATACCTTTCATCCTTGCTAAGGCGCCTGTTATCTCCCTTCCAGTTAGCGTTTTCCTGTTCCTGCTGACATGCTTCAGAGCATAAGAGCATATCTGTGAGCATAGATAGAATGTGCCGAATACGGATTTCATACCTATATGACATATAACGCTGTGTGGTGCATTCTGTTCACTTGTGCCGGTGTTTTATTGCCACTTGCCAGTAATGTTTGCGCACAAAAGCTCATGTGCAAATTAAGAATGTGATATTCGGCAGTTTTATTTTGTTTGTCCCAAAAGCTTCAGTCCACATGCAGTGCATGCATATGAACTGGAGTTAAATGGAACTGCAAAACTCAATTTCCTATATCATGGAAAAAGTTTTTTTAATGGTACCAAAATTGGCAAATGAGAAACTTCATTGCGTCATGTGTTTGTTAAACAGAGGTTTATTATATAGATGTTCAACTGTATGTAGCTTGAACTAAATAACCATCTCCATGCCATACCATACCAGGATAATTAAAACACCATTGTCTTGTACCAGGTGATATTTTTTTTAATCTGAGCAGAATTTTAAAAACTTGCCTGGTGCAGACAGCACAATTCTATTCCTTGAGCTGGATTACTTGAAAAGGCAGACATTGTCCACTTGAGAAATCAAAATGGGTAACTGACTAATCAAGAACATTTTCACTATTCACCATTTTAAGCAAACAATTTAGGGTGCATGCTCCAAATTTTTAATTGGAGCCAATGTTTGCAAGGCAAATCAGCTTCTGAGGAATTCGGAGACTGGTGCCAGTTTTATAATCTCTGTTCGCTAATGTTTGGCAAAATGCATTGCTGTTTTAGTTAAGGTTGTCTTGTACTTCTTAAATGGCTGGCGTTAAAAAAACATTAGTGGAGCAGTGCATTTTGCCACAAGTTTGAGGGTGCTTATCTCAAAACTTGTGCTAATTTCAAAATTCTTTCCAAGGATATGCCTTGAGAATGTTGCTATATCAGTTTGTTGTTGATATATAATAGCAGTAAACCTGGTGCTTTGCTGGCAAGGACAAAGAAGGTATTGGACACACGTGATGCTAAGCATGTCTTGTTCCTTCTCCGTTTGCCCTTGTCTACAGCGTGCTTTGTTTACTTCTGTGCCCTAAGAACTCGCATGTTTCTCTTTGTCAATCGCAGCATGTGCCATAAATTGGTTAGTCAGTTTATTCATTAAATTTTGCTAATGTGGTAAGTCTTCCGTGATTTCTCATACAATATAATGCACACCTCCTCAAGTAATCTGCATCAGGCACTAGAGTTGTGTAATCCACCACAGGTGATTTACATACTGCTTAAATTTGCGCAATACGATGCTCCAGTGCAGACAAAAATTCATCATTTTTCTTTTTCTTTCCTCCTTTCTTTTTTGCTTATTGCAGTTTAGCACCTACTTAGGCCTGTCCACCTAAACACATCTAACAAGAATAGTTGTTTATTGAATGTGTAGCTATGCATATTGCCTTTTAATGCCTTGACTTGGGCTTGTTTAGAGCACAATGTGTAAATTGCGGCACATGCCTACTGAAGGAAGATGTTTTCTCTTTTTAACGCGATAGCATTAAGGGCCCTGTGTCGCAGAAAAGCCAGTGTTGGCGTCCAGCGTTGGACATTGTTTCAACAAAGATATTTTGGAACCGCCCATATCCAGGCCCTCCATGTGGCACAAGGAAGTTAATGAACCAATTGTATTTCTCAAGCTAAAATACATAGAAAAATTGTAAAGTACAACTTACACGCAACCTACGGACATGGTAGCTCTCGGATTGTAATTTAAATATTTAAAAAAAAATTGTTACACGAAAACTCAAACCCCTTTCCCAGCGTTTCTACCATTCATAGACCGGCGACAGTGTCCGCCATTTGCGGGTGCATGAATATCTCCGAATCCACGAAGTGGCGTGCCCGCTTCTTTGAAACACTTCCAGATGGCGCTCACCTCCGCCGCAATGCGGCCCACGCAAGAGGCCGCGTTTCTACCAGAAAGCACGCCTTCGTGCATAGTGTTTGCTGCAAGCTTTTCCCGGTAAACATTTCGGTTACATACACTGCAGTTGCAGAGAAGCGTGAGAAGTAGTCGGGGATCTTTTAATGCTATTGTGTTCCACTCTTAAAGGTGAAATTTAAGCGTCCTCCAAACTTTTTTTTACAGTTTGTAAGGCTTTTTTAGCAACGTATTGTACTAAGCATGTGGGAGAGCACATGCTTGTGCCAGTGCAAGTAACTAGTGCAAGGATCTGGTCAACATTGTATTTTTCTAACCTCTAACATTGGTCACTAACAACCACCACTTTTTTTTCTCTGCTCTGGCCATTTCCTCTTCCCCAATTTCATTCTTTATTCATTATATGTTTCTTTCTCTGTGCAATGAAAAAAAACTCATCCTGTCATTCTGTTCAAACTTTCTGTGTGCCTGCATCTTTACTGTTTTGTTCTGTATTATTCTCCCACTTTCTTGTCTTACTTCTGCTTCCTCTTTGATCCTACATTGGTTGCTTCCACCCCTCCCTCTCTCTCCACTGGCTTGCTTGTTTGCCTTCCTGCCTGTCTGTTTGGTGGTGGGTAGGTGTTCCCCTGGCTTTGCTGTAACGGAAAATGGCAAGAACTGCACGGATGCGGATGAGTGCCTGACGGAGCCGTGTCTCAACGGGGGCACCTGCATGAACCGGCCACACGGCGAGGGCTTCTACTGCCTATGCCCGGACGGTTTTGGGGGCGACCTGTGTGGTGCTTTACGGCAGGAGAAGATAATGCGTCTCAGTATGGCTGCCTTGGCTGCCATCCTGGTCTGTCTGCTCAACATCCTCAGTGAGTGGCTCCACTTGGCTCCACTCTTTCTTGCTTACATAGGGATCCTCTTGGAGCTAACCTTAAAGATCCCTAAGCCACTCCGCTTTACACTGTTTACCTGGGTTTCCAAAGACACTGCTGTTTCAATTGCAACATGCTCTCGAGTACATTGGTGGCCACTAGTGAGCCTTCAGTAAATGTAATTTGAGGCGAGTGCCCCTTGAAAGGAATTGTCATGGCATCTGTTTTTGGAAAGCCAGTCCAGGCAGCAGAAAAGTCTTGTGGTAAGGGTGTGACTGCTGCAGTCTGATAGAAGCATGTGACTCAGTCTGGTCGCTCGCATGTATGGTGCGCACTAGGTGTGTGGAAGGTTTCACACCAACGGAAGACCGGCTTGACTGCGAGGACAAGGATGAATGCCTGGATGAACCGTGCGGCTACACGGGTCAGTGCACCAATCTGCCCCATGGCCAAGGCCATACATGCCTCTGCCATGAAAGCCTCGAGTGCCACAACTGCAGCTGCTTCGACGTGGGCGCTGGTGCACGCATGACCAACACATCCCTTGCCCTTGGGCTGGAAGCCCTGCTCATTATCCTGGCCTGTCTAGTGGTGTACCTGCGTAAGCGAGACTTTTTTGGTGCATTCCGGTCACTAATGATGACAGCCGTCACAAGTAGCTTGCTGCATGTGCCCTTTACCATGGTTTCCTGCAAGAGAGTTATGGAAAGTGTGTTGCAGTGGCTATATACAAGGACAGCTTGAATTGAGCATGAAGGAGACATGAATTCTGTATAGTGTGAGTTCTCTCTATTACTTGTTGACACGCTATCTTATAAAGAAGAGGTATAATTTTCAGTGTCAGTAGTGCAGCTTGTCAAAATAGTGCTATTGTGTATGTGTAATTATAATAAGAATAGCAATGGTGTTGTTTACCAGTACTAGTAACACTTCTTCTAATAACATACCTAGCATAAATGTCAGCTATTCTGGTCTGCATACTATGTATGCCACTTGCATTAAACAAGGTCATAAATGTAATATGCTGCTGGACCTGCTCTTTACATAATGGCCACTTCTATTAGGTGTGCTATTGAACTAATCTTCTTGAATCTGCAGCTACAAATATCTTGAAGATCTTCATTTTCATTTTTAACATCAGCTTCATTTTGTGTACTATTCTAGAAACAAAGCTATATGTACTGTGGCAAAACACTTTTTTTCTCTCTTCTCCTGAATAGTATACCACCTCTTGTAGTTCTTGTAGTTTCACTTGCCTATCATCATCATTGCAGGGCCTAGCTAGAAAAGGCTTATGAAAAACATAGCAAAGGTTAAGCACATAGACAGTTTTCTCCTGTTGGGTTTTCCCTGCTACGATTTCCGCAAATGCGAACTTCACGTACAGTGAGCGCAGCAGCTGCGATTTTCGCATTTACGAGCACCTAGCGGAGGACTGAATTATTCTTGGCGTCATTTCGCTTCGGTAAGAACAAAGTAAAGCAACTTGGGAACTTTTTTCATGAAAGTTCTTTGTGTTCGATTGCGTTACTTCATCACAACAAAAATTAAGTAGGAAGGCCGCAGTGACATGTCTTTGATCCTCGTTGTGATTGGTTCCCCATCCTTGCAACTGCGAATTTGCAAGTGCAAAAATGCAGTCAAATTCGCACCATGTGAAACAGGCTTAAGGGGAAGGTTAGGGGCTAAATGGGGGGGGGGGGGGGGGGAACAAACTTGTGACCCGGTGCCTGTGTCACCCGACATGTACGCACGATGACGTTGAGGCGGTCGTGTGCAAGTGGTTCATCCGAAATTTCTTCAGGTGTGCCAGCTTCTTTGTGCCCGGTGGTAACTCAGAAAATTCTGACGAGTGCGATGAAGCCGTTGCCGGTGTAGCCGAAGTTGTCAGAATTTCCGGAACCCATTGACAGATCAATGGTCGATGAGTTTGGGAGTGTGGTTGATGGTGTTACGACCATGGGAGAGCCTGAAAACAAAAACTACATTGCCGACATCGTACAGAGCACAAGTGATAGTAAGCACAATGAGGAAAGCAACAATGATCCTTTGCCGACATCATCCGAGTTTAATGGTGCACTCGCACCAGTCCAGCGTTTCTGCGCGAATGTGGAAGGTTGTGGCCTCGGCTGCTTCGACTCTTTAGACAATGTGTCGAAGTTTGTGCGTCGCAGGCAGCGAAATTTCCCAAGCAGAAGAAAATACAGGACTATTTCATGCGAAACTAAGCCAGTTTCATCAATAAAGTGCTTCCATAAATGGTATGTGCTTTTGTGACCCCCAATTGTTTAGCACGCTTATATCGAATTATGCCCTATATCATACTGATAGGCGTTTCTTTTTTTTTTTTTTCGAGTTTGATAAAACTGGGTTCGACTGTATATGCATTCTGTTGACGAATAAGTGAGGAATAGTATCGGACCCTCCTGTTGAGCTCTCTGGTAACACATTACCTGTAAGCACCGAGCACAAGTTTCTTGGCATTATATTGGACTCGAAACTCGCATTCATACCACATGTCAAATACTTGAAGGCTAAGTGCCTGAAAACAATGAACCTATTAAAGCTTCTATCAAGTACAGCATGTGGCAGTGACAAGAAATGCCTTTTGGACTTGTATAGGTGCCTTGTTGGCTCACGTCTTGACTACAGCACAATAGTTTATCAGCCTGCTGCCCCAAGTGCGGTCGCTCCATCTTCAGAGATCATATAGCAGTTTTACATATTTCCTGAAAATGAATTCAAACTGTGAACATCTGTCTCATTCAACTATAGATGATATGACCACTGCCACGCTCTTCCATAACCGACCTGCAGCGAGAAGGCCATTCTCTTTGCGTGTGAGGTACCTTAGTGAGGAAATGGGTGTTCCAGTGCCTGAACATTGTCCTATAACTCCAGCAAAACTGTTATCACTCTGGCAGTGGCAGGTGATAGTGTGACGCATGATTTTGTAGAGGTCAATAAATAAACACGCGCAAGAGGCATGTATTAGAATGCACTTGCTTGAGGTCCAGTTCAAGTACTCGTGCAGAGTTTTACATAGATGCTTCTAAGTCGCAGGCTAAGGTGTCTTATGCAGCCATTGGTCCATCCTTCTCTAAATGCGTTGTACTGCTCCCGGAAACAAATATCTTTACAGCTGACGCCTGTACACTATTGTTGGCTGTGAAGCATATAAGGAAATCAAATCTTCAAAAAGCAATTGTATTTAGACTCCCAAAGTGTCGTAAAAGCCTTGAAGTCACTCTGTAAACACAAAAACCCTGTAATCATTGAGCTTTGTTCCGTTCTGTGTAGAGTGTATATACTTAACCAGTCTGTAATTATATGCTGGGTGCCTGTCCGTAGAGGCATCGAGGGTAACGTGCCAGCAGACCAAATGGCCATATCAGTTACATCACAAACTATTATTTATTTATTTATTTATTTATTTATTTGGTACATACTGCTAGCCTTAAAGAAGGCTTTGGCAGGAAAGGGTACATACATAAAAGGGAAAATACATCATTCACACAGGGTTCAACGATAATCGTTTGCAAGAGGCCTTGGCTTTGGTTTAGAAATAAGCTTATACATACACACGTACAGCAATATAGACAATGCACATTCATGGTAACAATAGAACATAATGTAAAAAGCACATTTCATCATGTAGCAACAAAGATATGGCTAGACAGCTTAGACAAAAAAGAATCGAGGGTGGCACAATCGACAACTTCTTGTGGTAACATATTCCATTCTCTAATAGCTTGTGGGAAGTATGAATATCTGAAGGTGTCATTGTGAAACCTATACTCAGATAATTGTTTATTGTGTTTCGTTCTTGAAATTCTAGCGTTAGCGTGTACTAAAAACTTATTTTTGTCTATTTTTAGGGCATTGCTCTGGAGAATAAACAGGAATTTTAGTCGGAGATATCTAGCACGATCGCTAATTGTTGGGAGTCCGGCTAAGCGTAGAAGTTCAGTTGGGGAATCATGACGACGGTATTTATTATAAATGAATCTTACTGCTTTTCTTTGTACGTTCTCTAACTTCGCTATGGCACATTTAGTGTATGGAAACCAGCATATGGCGCCGTATTCTATGACGGAGCGAATGAGTGACGTGTACGCGAGTAGTTTGGTGTTGGGTGAAGCGTATCTGAGGGACCGTTTGAGGGAAAAAAGCGCTGAGAGTGATTTTGCTGCCACGTATGACACGTGTTTGTTCCATTTTAGATCGGAAGAGATAACTATACCTAAATGCTTGTATTCTTCTACCCTGTGTAGTTCTCTTTGCTGAATTTCGTATGGAAAGGTTAGTGGTTCTTTCTCTCTCGTTACTGTCATGCAGACAGTTTTTTCTGCATTTAGCGTCATCTGCCAGTCTTGACACCATTTTGCTATATTTTTAAGTGCGTCATTCAGAACAACTTGATCATCCTTGGTATGTATTGGTTTATAAATAATGCAGTCATCTGCGAACATGCGTACCGTTGCGTCAATGCCGTTTGCGATGTCGTTAATAAAAAGAAGGAAGAGAATGGGAGCTAAAACTGTGCCCTGAGGCACACCGGATAAAACTTCAACGTAGTCTGAGGATTGCCCTTCGAAATGAACGAATTGTTGACGACCTGACAAATATGCTTTTAACCACTTTGTAAGAATACCGTGTCCCAGAATTCCTTGCAGCTTGTGGATTAGTTTTTGATGCGATACCCGATCAAAAGCTTTTGATAGGTCTAGAAAAATTATGTCTACCTGCCCTCGCTTATCGATTGTTAATGCTAGGTCATGAATAGTTTCTATTAATTGAGTTGTTGTAGACAAACCACTCCTACCGCTGCTATCCCTGCCATAGATCTGAAACCGTTCTTACAAAAGAAACTGCAAAGCCACTGGCAACACTTCTGGGATGCTGAGACAAATAATAAGCTTCACATGATTAAGCCACAGCCCTGCAAAACGAAAACACACTGAACTTATGTCCTATTCTGTCGACTCGAGATAGGACACACCTATGGCACCAATAATCTTTTACTGACTGGAAATGAGCCTCCAAATCTGCTCCTATTGCCGAACTGTAATAGGAGCAGAGGCCTTTTGTCAGGCTGCGTAGCCTTTAGCCTCTGTTCCCCATTCCTGTAAGCAGGCAGGACAAATAAACTTCAACCTTTCGTAGATGTGGAGAGAGGCTGACTGTCCTCCACGTCTTCCTGGAGTGTCGGGAAGCCGAAGCTGAGAGAAAGAAACATTTTCCTCTAGCATACCGCCAGCACATCCCTTGCCATCCTGTAATGTTTCTTGGTGCAGAACTGTTTTTTGACACCAAATCAGCTCTAGCATTCCTGAATAACGTCGTCTTGCATGTTATTAGTCCAAGAATTTCGTGGCACATCCTCTCACCAGAGGATGCTCCTGCGATAAGCATGTTGTATAGCACATGCCTCCGGACCCTTGTGTTTCAAGGGTTCTGTTAAGGCAGTAGTGCTTCTCTGACATACTTTAGTAGATCATAGCATCCTTGCACAATGTTCCTATTGTGCTCATACACTTCATTAGCCATTGCCACTATCTTATTACAAAAACATTTTAAGCACTTTACATCGACTGTATTTAAGGCCTCTTTATCTCATCTAACTCTCGTAATTCATTGCTACATTTTGAACTCGTTTAACGCTAGCCTGGCGCTCTTTGGCCGTACTTGGCCCGTGGGCCACAAAACACTGCATATCATCATCTCTTGTTGCCTGCATCAGTTGCAAAATGCAGAAGCCTTTCTGTCAGACTTTGCTTTTGCTACTTCAGTGCGAAGTAATTTCACACATCAAGGTTGTGTCATGTAATTCTCCCATTTCAAAAGATTGCTTTCATAGCAATTCTTCCTTGCTTTCAAATGTAGGAGAGTAAATGTCTAATTTGAAGTGATCAAGGTATGATGTTTAATTTGAAGTTATTGCGTTAAAACGCCTAGAAGCATTTTATCTGCAACTAATTCTTTAATTTGCAGTTTTGGTCCTGGTGATTGTGGCATACACGCGAAGCCGGCGCTCAGATCAGAAGTTTGGCCATGGCGGAGTGGATGATGATGTGCGAGAGAACATCATCAGCTATGATGACGAAGGTGGTGGAGAAGATGACATGAATGCTTACGACATAACACCCCTGCGAATACCAGTTGATGCATCTGGTATGCAGATTGGCACTAAGCCTGGTCCAGAAAAGGCACCGCCTTTGCAAAAGGAAGTGCGTGTACGGGAACGTGAGTGGCAGTTTCTGTGCTTCTCTAAAATCTTTTTTTTTTTTTTTCTATTCTCAACAGTGATTTAAAATGGCAGAGGTGCTGTTTGTGACTGTTAGACTTATGTATATTGCTGCTTCTCTTCTTTCTTTTCGAAGCTTTTTCTACTGTGACGTTCATTTCTGAAATGGCTATAAATTTTGTTGAGTGCATTTGAGGAAGGCAAGACAAAGGAGTGAAAATATCCCGTGTAAGTCTTTTGTCACATATTGAAAACTTGTGACAGTCCCGTATGTATCACTGGACAGTAACAGTTGTGGAGAGCACATGTGCTACCCTACAAAGCTCTTGCTGAGAGAGAACCTCGCTTTACAATGAGCCATTTCATCACTAAGAAAATTACCT
Organism: Dermacentor albipictus; assembly: GCF_038994185.2. NCBI lineage: Eukaryota > Metazoa > Arthropoda > Arachnida > Ixodida > Ixodidae > Dermacentor > Dermacentor albipictus. Next base: position 160,792,211 of record NC_091821.1, on the reverse strand, counting down.
TTTTTTCGAGGTCTCGGGAAGAACAATTTTGTCACCATAGACAACAGTCTGGTGTGTAATGCAGCATCGTAACTTCGAGAAAGCTAATTGGTGTTTCTAAATATATAGGTTGCAAGAAAAAAAGATTTAAAAATAGTGAACAAATGTTAGTGGAACTGACATTTTTGTGGCTACTTGAACATAGGTTGCGCCAAAGTCACAATTTTGTCACCACAGAAATAAGACTGATTCCAGAATCTGTCTGCTAGGGCTGCCTAATAGATAGTACTATATCTAAAAAAACATATTCAATGTGCTGAAATGGGTGACCATCGGTGACCAATTTGAACAGGCATGGTAACGAAAGAGTTAATGTGCATCTACTTTGTATGCACAAAAATAAACCATGGCAGCATTCATAGCTGCATGACCTTGTAAACTTTGAAGTTGAAAACCACGTTTTCAGGTGCTTGAGAACTTCAACGGGAGTTGTCAAAAACCTGGAATAATCGTGAATGCAGGGAAAAAAAATGGATTTACAATAAAAAAGCAAGTAGTACCTTCATTCCACAGGTAGCCTAAAAGTTCCACAAGCAAATGATATAAAGCCCCTAATTACAGCATCGTTTGGTACAGAGGCAGAGGTCTAGTCAAGCTGCCTAGATCAGTTTTCCTTCGATTTTTCCGCTTACGGTAAATTGAAATACACTCATTCATACTTTATATGCACACATCGAGAAGTAAATTCAAGAATCATCCTGGTAATGAATCAGTGAGCCATTTAGTGTCATGTTGCAAGAGTATTATGATGACAGCTAACCTGGGCCAATTCTGTGGCCCAGGTTATATGGGCCAGTTCTGGAACCAGTCGCTTCTAATTGTGTGTACTCTCACATGGTAAATTACTACTACTACTACTACTACTACTACTACTACTACTACTACTACTACTACTACTACTACTACTACTACTAAGTCAACAGCGGCATGAAGCAAGACATCATCCGACATTTCAGAACCAACTAGGCTTCTTTCTCAGGGTGTTGACAAAAGCTTGCTAGTGGAGTTCTTATCTTATTCAACGTTATGTATATGTGGCTTATCGTACCTAGTGTCTTCTGCAAGCTTTTGCCAGAAGTCTTATGCATGATATGGTCAGTAATGGTTGCATACTTTTTGACTGAGTCTTTTCAGCAGCTGCAGCAGAAGGTATGTGACCCATGCTGTCTGTCGTGTTTCAGCAGCACCCACGGGGGCCCATCCAGATGTGGGCGACTTCATTCGGGACCATCTGGACAAAGCTGACCAAGACCCTGGGGCCCCACCAGTGGATGACTTGCGCAACTATGCCTACGAAGGTGGTGGCTCCACAGCAGGCTCACTCAGCTCCCTGGCCTCGGAGACGGATGACCATGAGCAGCGCTTCGACTACCTCAATGGCTGGGGGCCCCGCTTCCAGAAGCTGGCCGACATGTACGGACAGGGCGAAAGTGAGGAGGACTAGGCGTCATTTGCACAAATGTCCCCTTTTCCCCATTTCATTGACACTTAGTCATTGATTTTGTTCAGTTTGACCTGCTCTCTTGTCCACTTGCATTAGCCACTCACCCACACACTCAAGTCGCACAGCTCACGGTAGATAGGGGCACCTCGCTTTATTTTTTAAAAAATATTTGCTCTTTGCAAGATAAAAAATGTCGGGAGAGGCTATACCATAAAAAATATGCTCATTCTTGATGTGGCAGGCTTATATTGCCATTTTTGCCATAATTACCATCTCTGCTTGACCATCGCAGCAGCAGATTCTCTTTGCTGCAGTGTATCATTTGCGTCTTGGTGGAGACTGGACAACTCGTGCTGTATTGAGCATTTCAGGAATATCTTAATATGTATGCACATGCCATACTGACTTAATACTGGTGTGCCATCTGAATATCTTTATGAGCAAGTCTGCTGACTCGGTTTGTCATGAATGAGTTAAAGCTGCCCCTACATCGTGCCCTGTGTTTGGCGACTTGGATGCCCAAATCTGCCTCGTGCCTTTCTTGAGGCTGGTCATTGAATCATCCCAAGTGTTTCCTGCTTCATTCTTTGTATAGTTCTGTTTTAAACCTGTTCTGACAGTCATCGTATGCACAGGTGCAAAAGAGAGTGCTTGTTTTCTGTAATGTTTCTGTGGCAGTGTGGTGGAATCCAAAAAAAGGACATTATACAAATGAGCTGGGTTGCTCCTGTCTTCCGTGACACTATCTTCTCCAGAAACCAGCAGTATTTTTCTCCCCATTAGCATTGTTATATTTTCCTTTTTAGTGTTTATATTGCTTCTAATGCACTTCAGTGTGGCCATATAGAGTAAGCTTTACCATTCTCATTTGTTGATGGAGAAATAGCGCAAGCTTAAGGTTGTGTTTTGTTGCCAAGTGCCATCACAAACATGCACATGGCTTTAAGAAATTCCCACTGCCTTTGATTTATGTTTACATGATGTTGACGCATACTTTAATTGAAACACTTTGCGGGTATGCTTTTGCCATATTGATATTTACTTGTTTAGAACAGAAGGTGTTTCAAGCTGTGTGCTTGTTACTGATGCCAGTTTTTTACAACTTGTGATTGAGCCAGCATTTTTTCCCCCTCATAAGGCTCGAATGAAATTCAAAAACTGCCCAAATTTTTGTGCAGCTTTTTTGTGTGAAATTGTTTGTTGTAAAGTTACTTGTCCAAAATATTGTATAGTGTAGTATGTTTTAGGTAATTCAAGTGTATGATTGTAAATTATGTTCCGATGTGGCAGCTATGGATTCAAGGTCTCAGTTTTAGGCAGTTTCTTTTGTAAAACACCACATGTTGGCATAGAGTTTACCCATTCACGCAGATGGTGACTCACATGTGCCCTTTTTTTTATAGTGGAACCCATCCTGCCCATTTTTATGTCCTGAACTAATCCTCGCGAACGTCTTAACACTCTCTATCGTCCCTCGACGTTCTGCCGAGCACTTCTCACAGTACGTTCTTTCTGGGCGTGCTTAGGTCAAGGCAGAAGAGATCGCTTGAGAACAAGTCGTGAGCGATTAACTTGTGCTGCACAGGTGCCAGGCAGCCTTTGGTCCGTGCGCATACTCCAAGGTGCATTCCATTTTTTAAGGCGGCAGTGCTGCTTCATGCCTCGAATGTCGCTTTGCCAGTCAGGACCTCTGGATCCTGCTTGCAGCGCACAAGAGACTCTGTTTTCAGGGGCCCTCTGTCATCGCGTTGCTCCTCTTGCAACACTACCATCCAGAAACTCACAGCTTCCACTGAAACAAAGTGAGGAGCTGGTTCCTTTGTTACCCAGGAAGTGAGACAAAGGGGGTTATTTATTATTATATCAGAGTTGTATACACATAGGAGGGAGAGAGCATACACCCATTGAGGTTCCCTGCCTTTCGTGTGTGACACAGTGGAAGGTGCAGTGTTTTTCTACACGTTACTGTATACAACATGCACATTATACTTGAAGCGTGTTCACCCAGTGCAAGTATGTCTGGCTGTGTGGGTGTATTTAAAAAAAAAAAAGCATGCATCTTAGCTTTGTATGTGTCTTGCATTTGTCAGCAACAGCTCATTTTTTTGTTCAGAGGAAGCCAAGATGCTCAAGTCTAAGCAAAATTTTTTGTTCCACTTAATGTAAACATACAACAAAAATGCTCATTGTGACAGTGCTGCAACTATACCACAGTATGTAGAAAGCTCCTGCTTGACAATAAGGTGTTTTTGACTCGGTGAGAGGCTGAAGTAAAATATATTATTAGCTTTAATTTGTTTTTGATGTGCAGCTTCGAACAGGTGGACATAGAAATTGCCAATTTATTGGTGCTCATGTATAGTGATGCTCTTAAAGACCTCTTTAAGAATTTGTTTGGACATGAGCCTTCTGAACACTTTTATTCTTTCTGATGTTTGCTTGGCTTTTTTTCCTTATCATATCAGCATGGTCTATGTGCTAGGCTGAACATGCCATTCATTCCAGGTGTGTTTCAGCACATTATATTGTATGTTTAGTTAAAACGAATCCTTGTATTGTGTGGAATGTCATCACCAATTTCATCTTTGTCCTCCTTATTTTAATTTTTAACAATTGTCACATTGTGCTAGTCACACATGATTACAGAAAACTAACAGAATGCACTGGCCTTGTGGTTTTTAGGTACACATCTCCTGCTGTTGAGTGATGTGACATGCACCCAACAGGGTGTACATTTTCTTTTTGTGTGTATACTCTTCAAGTCCTATTCAAAGTCGTTGCCCTTCTGCCCTCAGTACTGTGGTGTTTGTTGGCTGCAGCTGCACAAATGAGCCGCAGTCACGCTTTTGTTTGTCCCCCCTGCTGTGAGTGAGTTAGCTGAAGCTGCAAAAAAAAAAAAAAGCTGAACAAAGCTGTGCACGCACTCTTGAAGCAACTACCAGCAGAAAAGCAAAGCCATCAAGCATGTAGTACCACCACAACTTGTAGTGGATTCACGCATATATATATATATATATATATATATATATATATATATATATATATATATATATATATATATATATATATATATATATATATATATATATATATATATATATATATATATATATATATATATATATATATATAATTATGTATATTATATATAAGAGAGAGGAAGAGTGCAGGTAGGGATTATATGTTGGTGTGTGTGTGTGTGTGTTTGTATGTTCTGCTTTTTTTATTTTAGAGAACAGCAGTGCCGAGCTTCAGTTTTATTTCATAAAAAATTTTCCAGTACTTCTGCATTATGTTTTGCAGGGTAAGCACTCTGTTTCTGCGAGCACAGAGGTCATATTCTCTGTCGTTTACCTTTCTGGCATGTGCTGTGTATGTGTGTCCCCTGAGCAGTGGTAGAATAGATGGTTGAGTTCCTTGTCTAACTCTGGAGACTGTGTTGATGAAGTGCCTAGTGACCTCACTCATTCCCCCATCTGTGCTTGCAGACTCTGGGTGCTGCTTTGCGTGCATGTGGTACTTCAAGTAGTGTTGCAATAGCTCACAGGAAGTATTGTGCAGCACCTTTGTTCACATGACACTAGGATATAGTTTTTTTTTTTCTGTTACCCCTCCTCCTCCCATCCCTACTTGTCAGGTTTATTGCATGTATGTATTATAGAGGAAACCTTTCATTTCTGGCCCTCACCTTTACCCCTCCAGTGTGACTGCTATGTGTTGAGTCACACATCGTTGGAAGGTTTTAATGAGAATTGTGCTTGTGTACTGAAGTTCTTTTTTGGGTGTTTTACAATGAGCTGTCTTTGCTTCAAGTATGTAGATGTTAGGTCATAATTTTGAAGTCTTAATAAAAGCCACATATGTTAAATGATATGTTGTGTGAGCTCCTGAAAGGTCCTGCCAATAGCCATGGCACTGCAATGACTACAGCATACTGAAGGGCAATGCAGGCCATTTACTGTAACAGCGCACATGATGCATTTGGCAGCCAATCTGGGTAAGTGACAGTTCTTATGCAATTTCCAGCTTTACTGACTTCTTTCAGTGGCTCCATAAACATGTACTCAAGCCAATGAATAAATATTTGAGACCTCAGTACCATTGCACTGAACTAAGGGTGCACTATAAGAATTGCGATTAAGCCTAGAAAAGCTTTGTTACACCCTAGGTAGTTAATTTAAATTAAAGGGCCCCTTGCCACATTTGTACATCACAGACAAGCACAGTGCATAGGTACTGCAGTGATGGTAGTGTCTATAATGCTTGTATTACTCTGATTTGCAGCACAAGAACAGCTGAATATTCAAACTCGAGCATGTGCATCCTTCTTGGAGGAGCCACTTTCCCTGCCATCAGTGAAAGATGTTGCAGCCGTTCTTTTGAACATCGCACACACTGCCTGCTGCACACTAATAGCCAGCAGAAGCACGAATGCAAAAATTATCATGAAATGTAGAGCAAGCAAAACTACCACCAGAAATGCACTATGCAGCAAGAAAAGAAATATGTTACATAAGCCTATAGCTCTAATATAGGAGACTGGACAGATATGTACTATAGCTTGTGGGTGCCAGTCAAGGCAATGGCAGAGAGCTTCTGTAGCGGGGAACGTAAATCGCCTCCTCAAGTTATTGCCTCACAGCATTTAATTTGCTTGTATCTTTAATTAAATTCAGGGGTTTTATGTGCCAAAACCACAATATGGTTGAGGCATGCTATAGTGGGGGACTTTGGGTTAATTTTGACCGCCTTAACGTACACCCAATGCACAGCATACGAGCATTTCTGCATTTTGCACCCATCAAAATGCAGCTACCTTGGCCAGGCAGTGAACCTGCGACCTCATTCTTCACAGCGCAGTCCTATAGCCTCTAAATCACCACAGCATGTTGCTTCAATCTTCTGTCTTATTAAATCCTTTTTAAGAATTCTTGCAGTAGAACCGAACTTGGATGATGCTTTATGGCTTTCTGCTTATAACTTCAATTTTTTATGCAGCCTGCTGAGGGACCCTTCAAACAAGTGCGATGTCATGATGCATGACATTTCTGACACCATCTTTTTTTATGCATTTAAATTAAGGTCCAAGCCTTCTAAACCCTAGAAAAAATACTGGGAAGCATCGGAGTGCCTCAAATAATTTGCTATAATGCCCGTTTCTATGAACCAGTTTCAGTGCCCAAGAAGTGGCTGTGTCACGACATCACAATGCACTCTCTCCATTCTTGCATTCACTGCAGTTGCCATATGAGAGTATTGGAAGAAATGCATGCAGCACTCTTTTTTTTTTTTTTTAGCTATGTCATTGTACTCAGCCTTGCTGCCTATATGACATCAGCAAATTTTGTTCTTTGTCAGCACATCACGATAGTGTTGATGATGCAAACTCCAGCATTTCGAGACCAACTCTAGTATTAAATTCACATTTCCTGTTTCCCTACATTCAGACTTGCCAAGTGCAATTTTTTATACATGCTAGAAGTGTGTGGCAGAGTTTCTAAAACTTGGAAAATATGTTTCGGTATTCCTCAACTCTTTTAAGGACAAGAAATGTCAATACCCGAAGGAAATGTTTTTCATCTAAATGTGCAGAATACACTGAGAATATGTGTGTTCAAGGAAAAGAAAATATTTTGTGAAAACTTGTTCAGTAACAGGGAGGAAAACACTAGGCAGAACCCTGGAAGCGAGCTTCACCCCAAGCTGTCATTATGAACTTGCACACAGTCCTCATCGGATGTGTAACATAGGCATACATTGCATTTGCTTTACATTACCTGTGTGATACCACTGCACACAGGGATCTTGCATCGATAGTTCCTCTGACCATGCTTTCCAAGAAAGCGATTTGTGTGCTTAAACTTCTTCCTCATCCTGTGTTCCTGTTGTAAACCAAGTGATGCATGCTGTCTGTCATTCAGTGTTGGCTGAAGACATTTAGCCGGGAACTTCGTACTCAGTACCAAAACTCTGCAAGATAAACATTTTTGTCTCGTCTATTGCCTGTAGGCTTACACACCCATCTATAAAGGGGTTCAGCGGCATATAGAAACATTCTCCTCGAAGTCTGAAGGGAGGAGGACTTTTCAGCACTTTGCCTGTGTGGGTCATGTGTTTGAAGAGGTCACATGGTACTACAATCCTACAACACTGCCTTAAACACTCTTAATTTTAAATATGTCACACATATGACACTTCACTGTTGCAGATCCATAAAGTACCTTCAAAGTTAGGCTTTCCATAATTTTATTTAATATGTTATGCAAATTCAATTTGCACAAACTGAATTTAGGTACACAATTCTAAGAATTTGTCTGAAAGTATGCTACTACAATTCATTAATATTTTAAATTTTGCTGTTCATTTTTTTTGGAAACACAGATAATTGTATACTAACTAAGGCAAGTTCATTTACTTTCATTACAAGGCTTGTTTGTGTTCCAGGATATTTGCCCAAAAGTTTGTGGCTCCTGTGTAGATAATTTCACTTTCCGAGGTGGGAACCTCGGTAGAAAGACTTGTCCTGGAGCGACACAGATATCTTAGCAATTTTTTGTTTTAGCCAGGCGAGAGAGATGGCACAAGTTTCCCAGGCGCATAACATATCCTAGGGGCCTTTACTCAGAGTTGTGCGCTGTTAAATCATCATCATCCTGGTTACGCCCACTGCAGGGCAAAGGCCTCTATACTTCTCCAACAACCCCGTCATGTACTAATTGTGGCCATGCCGTCCCTGCAAACTTCTTAATCTCATCCGCCCACCTAACTTTCTGCGGCCCCTGCTACGCTTTCCTTCCCTTGGAATCCAGTTCGTAACCCTTAATGACCATCGGTTATATGCCCTCTTCATTACATGTCCTGCCCATGCCCATTTCTTTTTCTTGATTTCAACTAAGATGTCATTAACTCGCGTTTGTTCCCTCGCCCAATCTGCTCTTTTCTTATCCCTTAACGTTACACCTATCATTCTTCTTTCCATAGCTCGTTGCGTCGTCCTCAATTTGAGTAGAACCCTTTTCGTAAGCCTCCAGGTTTCTGCCTTGTAGGTGAGTACTGGTAAGACACAGGTATTATACACTTTTCTCTTGAGGGATAATGGCAACCTGCTGTTCATGATCTGAGAATGCCTGCCAAACGCACCCCAGCCCATTCCTATTCTTCTGATTATTTCCGACTCATGATCCGGATCCGCCGTCACTACCTGCCCTAAGTAGATGTATTCCCTTACCACTTCCAGTGCCTCGCTACCTATTGTAAATTGCTGTTCTCTTCTGAGACTGTTAAACATTACTTTAGTTTTCTGCAGATAAATTTATAGACCCACTCTTCTGCTTTGCCTCTCCAGGTCAGTGAGCATGCATTGCAATTGGTCTCCTGAGTTACTAAGCAAGGCAATATCATCAGCGCTGTTAAATATGTCCTCAAACTTGGAGTAAAAATGCGCTGTTATTCCACTGGTGTTTTTTAATAAAATGGCCTTATTTGCACTGAAGCAGAAAAGTAACTGGAGTGCCAACGTATCTCATTGCACACTTTGGGACTTCGTATCTCGAAACTGATGTCCTGAAAATTTGTTCCAAGTGGACATACCTTGCAAACTTACTGGGTGCAATTTCTAAATTGCAATATAGGCCGTAAAGCAATCGGTTAAAAACAATTTTAAGCGAATTTTGTTAAATGTGCATTACGATTTATTGTGCAAGTAATGTCTGCCTCCGAGTAATCCAGCTCAAGGAGTATTATTGTGCTATCTGCGATACGCAACTTCTAAAAATCTTATTAAGTCTGATAAAACAGAATGCCCTATATATGTACACTGCAAGCACAAAAATTAAGAAGGTAATAATTAATACACACACACTGACCAGTGCTTTTCAAGTCTCTTTGTGCTCCCATGCAGGTAAAAGGAATAACAATTAGGTCATTTGAAAACATAAGCAATTAACCTGTTAGCAGCATAAGCTGTTGTTCTTGCCTAGCCCATGGTTCTTTTCACTCTCTAGATATGGCTTATTTTTGCAGGACAGCTGTTGAAGTGCACCCCCCCCCCCCTATTCGCCTCCCCTCTTGTAAATTTTGATGGGAGGGTCCACGACTTTAATCCTTGGGTCCAACTATAATTTCCCAAGCACAGTGTGTATGCCAGTAAAATTAATGAATGTGTAACTTTAGGAGCACAGTAAATATACTCTAGCATCAGCAGCTCTGGAAGATTGCACTTCTCACTCTGTACTGGTGGCATTTTGTTCTGTAGTGATAGTTAAACAAATGCTTATTCCGACTGGTCGCACAAATATTCCGATTTTAGCCACTACGCTAGCGTACAGTCTTGCACACACTGCTTTTCCAAGGTCCAGGTATGAACTTCACTGTGTGTCCTAGACAGTGTTAATTTTTTTTTTGCATACTACTGCACACCTACTGCCTTGTACTATTGGTGTGTTGTAGCCCACCAGATGTTTGAAATAATGTAAGTTGTAAGTAGCCAGTGGTATACCAAAGCACCCACTCCTAGTGCTACAAAAAACAGGTTTACCCACGAGAGTGATAATGCAGAGGAGGGCAACTTGAAGGTCATGTACTGTACAGCAAAGCTGCTAGTGCAACTAGATGCCGTCAAGTGTACCCCCCCCCCCCCCAAAAAAAAGGGGGGATGTTGGTGAGAATGCCAAGCATCCACATTGCTTGCTACAAAACTAAAGGCTGTTGCAGCCTGAAATTTGGGCAGGTGTGGGAGGCGAGGTGATGTGGTTTAATTGGGAAGGTGTGGGAAACTATCCAAGTTTTATTAATTGCTTGTTGGACCTATTTGTTGGATTCAAATAAGTGCCACGAAATTACTGGGTCAATGGGTTGAAAATTTGTAGGAATACATACCTAGAAGTTCCATCCATGTTCATGGAGCAGTTGGGGGAGTCTCATGAAATTAAAGTGGCAGAGAAGCTGAAACTGCACACGTGTAGGCATGTTTTACGTAGCGATACGTGCATGGGAAGTGGCTTTGCAAGTTAAGCTATTAATTTGAGCATGTTAATTTGAAGGGGGTGCACCATTCAGAGCTGATTGCAGCAAAGGAGTGACTGTGCCACGTCAAGAAGTCGCAGGATCCACCCACAGCTGGCAGCAAGGGTCATGGAGGTAGTTGCTTAATATTAGGAAAATGACAGATATGGGATAGTCGCAAGCAGAGACGGCCTTCTTTGCTAGAAATTCGGTTATGCTTCTGCCAGTTTCTCTAAAGTCTGTTCACATTTTCTCTGGGAATAAACAAGTCTTGGTACAAATTTTATGGACATGCCATCTGTAACAGTTGGCAAACTATACAAAACTGGATTGTCTTCTCCAGAATTCTGAGAAAAGGTTGATCATGGCTCTGTCTACAAGAATGCTGTGATCATTGGTTAAGTTCATTGTGTACTAGCCACTTCACCAAATGTTCTTTTAAAGGCATTGCAAATCGCACCTAGACAAAATACATGTGCAAAATGTGTTTCAAGCAAATGCATGGCCTATAACTGCATCTTTTACATCAACTGAAACCAAGAACTAAGTAGGGAACACCTTTATTGCAAATCCTGCCACAAAGCCCACAGCGTACTGCAGCCAACATCAAACATCAACTCAACGAGAGACAGATGTCTTGCCTCGATGAATGTCATATGTGCACTGTCTGCATTACCATCCTGATAAGCATAGGGCAGAATAGGTGTTGGGGTAATGCAATTTTGTAGCATATGTTAATTGTGAAGCAGTCCGAGACTACGACTTCATGCACTGCCGAACCAGTACAGCCTGCATGTCTGTGAGCCCTAGCTTTTGATACTCAGCTTCAAAATTAGCTAGACTGCCACCACCACAGCAGTAGCCATTTAACCGGGCTGCAACATGACTCTCCTTGAAATTCTTCAGACCTGCCTTCTTCAGACTTTCACAAAGAGCTGCATTGCGTCGAAGCAGGTACTTCTGGTGGTAACTGGGGGGAAAAGAGGATGTAAAATTATTTCAGCACTTTTAACCTTTATAGGTTCCACACATTAATGATAGCCTTTGAAATTCTAACAGCACACACACATCCTTGGAGCACAACAGTGAAAAGTGTACTGTGCGCCAATACAGAAGTTATAGTTGAGCAATATACCTTAAAAGCATGGATATGTAGCTTGCGACACGTCTGACACATCCACCAATGTAAAGAACAGATACAGAACCATACATACTCTTCAGCATCATAAAATGTTCCAGCAGCCAAGATCTTCGTAGCAACTTGCTTGCCTAACTTGTTCTGGTATTGCTTCAAGCTCTCCTCAGCGGCAGCTTTCTGTTCCTTGTCATGGTAAAAAATAGCAGACATGTACTGTCGCTTGTGGCAGGCAGTTGGATCATGAAATCCCCAAAACATGTTCAGAAGAGTCTTGTAATCTGTGTTGGTAGGGTCATATTCCAGTTGAACAGTCTCTGTATGGTCGCCACTGAAGGAGCAAAAGACAAACAATTTTGCATCATGAGAGGATCACCAAGATCCGCAAGGAAGAGAGGGAAACTGAAGTTTCAAGGCGCTTCAAGTCTATTTATTCGAGATAGAGCACTTGGCAAAACAAAGGCAAAGTGCAACAACATAAGTCCAAGATCTTAGTGCTTTCTTCTATAAGCACTGTAGATGTTACTGAAACTATTAGATTAGAAAATGGTGTATTAAACATGAGATTTCTATAATTTTAGTTTTCCTTGAAAACCCTTAAAATGTTCAATCATGGTCATTCACCACAAGTGGACCTCCAATAAGGAAACCATGCCCACAGACTATTGTAGCAGTGGTAAGAAAAGACTTCAGTTGCTCTGGCTTGGTACAAGCTATCAGAACAAAAAAACATTGCCAAGAACCATGTTTTCGCTGGAACATTTTAAATTTCATGGCTAACAGGAGTGAGCAGTACAGCCTTAATAGTGACGGACAGGCATTTTAATATTGTCAATTACATTACATATGTACAGGGTGGCCCACATAGCTGGACAGAACAAAGGTAACGTTTGCCGTCGCTTAGAGATACTCGTATTATTTTCATTCTGCCTAATTAATCAATCATTTTCTCAAGTAATATAATTACATGAAAAGTGTCAATGAGAAAATCGCAGAGCGATATGAACAACTTCTGATACAACATTTTGTTGCTCAAATGTGCTACAGAAGTGTTTTTCCTAGAGTGAAAGAAGCCCGCGAATACACGTGAAGTGCCTCGAGCAGCCAGTCGCATGACAATTTTGCGTGCATTTGCAGGCTCCTTTCAATGACAATGTGACACCAGCATTATGCTGATGAAGCTGTTTGCTAAAGGAAATTTAGCAAGAATGTTTTCCAGCTGCGAAATATCAAGTATACTGCTAAATGGTATGTTCACCAAGCACCGATTTTGCAATGGAAATCAAAATGTCATTGTGCCCACAGTATCTTTATCTGCGTTCTTCATTACTCTGGGCTCACTTGGACACCAATATTGCAGCTTTATGAGGCAAAGTGTAAAAGAACCTGGCTCAGTGGCTATGGCATTCTGCTGTTGAGCATAAAGTCACAGCAGCCACATTTCAATGGTTGCAAAATGCAAAAACTTGTGTACTTCGATTTAGGTAGATATTAGAGAATCCCAGGCAGTCATCATTAATCCAAAGCTCTCCACCAAGGCATCTTGCACAGCTCCAACGTTGCTTTGAGTTGTTTAACCCATGAATCAATTTGTAAAGGAGAGTAGGTAGTTCAAAATGCTAGTGCATGGGCATTCACATATACCTTGTACATACTCATGCAGATGTTGCAGAAAACATACTTAAAGGAACACTTTGAAAAGAAGTCCAGTTGTACTTTCCATGTTCCTAGTGACATTTTTATAGAAGCCAATCGTGAAAGAGGTGCTGGTGAGATTATAGTTGCCACTGGAGTCGCTAAGTGCCTTTGGTTTGGCTTAGCTAGCTAGCTAGCATAGCCAAAACTGGCAGTGAAGTCTCTCATGAGTGTATGTACAAAGCAAGGAGGCACCAGTGACAGTCATTCCTGCTTACCAAGAAAAATACCTAGTCGCTAACTATTTAATTTTAGCTCTCTCTAATGCAGGCTCCCATATGCCTCCCTCCATGCTAAGGCATGTTGCACAGCTTCAAGTTCACTTCATAGCACAGTCAGAGTGCCACCTAGGCTCCAAACCCTTTGTGGCACACTCGTGCCATGGATTTTTTTATTCTTGAACAACTTCTTTTAAGCCCCACAGATAATAGAGTGGTGCAAGTATGCTTTCTATGATATATGACTGCACTCAATATCAGTACGGTCTACCAACCAACTCGTGGCTAGCATCAGTTCATGTCAATGCTGATGGGAGTTGCGAGCCATCTCTTTTTTAGCATGTTATATATAGGAGCGAGATCACGCGAGCATCTCACTTTCCGAATGTTTGCTTGCGTTCACGTGATTGGCTGCGCTCTCATCAGTGGTCGTCCGCACAGTGAGGCAGGAGCACCGATTGACCACCACATTCTCGGTGAAATAGGAATGTTTGGAAAATTAAATGCTTGCGCGATCTCGCCCCTGGACTCCAGGAAAATGGTGCATTGGCAACCTACATGTAGTATACAACATACACCCAAAATTACAATAAACTTTAGTATCTCTTTAACTAAACTACCATACATGCTTTGTGAAAGAAAATGACCAGAATTTACCAAATTTGAATAGTTTTATGCTTTTAAAAGGTCAAAGATAAGAAGTGCAGCCGAAGTGAAGCATTTGGCATTTTAAAAAAAAGAAAAACATACATGCACTGGACCTTGCATAGTACATGTCAATTGGAGCTATTAACTAGCAAAACCATTTTTGCATTCTACTGCTCAAGTGATGGAGAGCAGTCTGCTGTGTCACATATGTTTTTGTTCATATGGCATGTAATACCACAAAGGAGAAAAACTTGATGGCAATATCCTTTCCCATTGATGGAACAGCTGCGCCTAATTACGCCACAAGACCCTCTGTGCCATCCTGCCCCAAAATGGTGTTTTAGTGGAATATTGCCATTTAGCCTGCGGTAAGTAAGAATAAATTCATACTGCTACAGCTATTAGAACTGAAACCAGAATGTAAAGCATGCTGTCATCATCATCCTGGAGATCAGTGGAACGGCTATAGCCACAGATATTGCCAACGCTGTCGGTCCTCTGTTTGCTGCTTTCGCTCCTTAGATGCATTTCTGTCCGGTGGAGGTTCCTTTGCACTCTCACTGTGTGGTCTTGTTTTGGCTGCAGTTCTGTATTTCTCGTATGCGTGTGGCCTGGAGCTCACTCAAGAAGGTTGTTGGATCAAAAAGAAGCCTCGGATAATATCCGGTAGCGCAATTATTTAGCACGGTTGTGTTCCCTTCGTGCCAATTTAGAATTGCCATGGAACATGCATACTCAATTGCTGGCACATAATTTGCTATTAGTGGGATCTAATCTGCAACCCTCCAAGATCAGAGTGAAGAGCTTACAGATGATCCAATGCACAATTATGCAGAAGGTATTCTGCATGTTGCAAGTAAAGAAGCCTTCATAGGTCTTCCTTGTAACTTTAGGCGTACATTCAGGTTCTGTAAGGTATGGTCTTCCTTTCAAGACCTTGTTCCACAATCATTTTTTACATGCTTGAAGCGGGGGAAATATACAAACGCCTGTTGCAAGTCAAAATGGTAGAAATGGCTTTATACTGCGATATACACCCAGGCAAAGCCTTTCTATTAAAAATAATGAAACTAGTTTTGTAATTTGCATCCTGATTACTGCAATGATCCATATAAAATCAGCTCCATTATATTTATGTATAAATTCAAATAATATTCTGGCCATATGGTGTACAGATGCACATTCAATACTGTGCCAAAAATGCTTATCACTGCACCAAATCAGCTTTTTTGGCATGCGCCATGGTCTGTGCCCAAAGGTGAAATGGCTGTTCCACCACGTTCTATACAGATCACAAATATGTCGGCAGTATGTCTGTCCATCTGTTATATATACATACAAAAAAAGCCCTTTGTTTTAGATAAGAAAATCACTTTCCCTAAATGCGTTCAGCTACAAACCATGGCAGTTCCGATGACATGACTGAATAATGGAAGCGCATTATTCAGTTCAAAGCATGTGCGGTGAGGCAATGAGACACACGATTTTTCACATAATTCGCAGAGTAACAGTGAGAAGACATATGCTATATGAGGTATGCCACATTGCGCATGCTTCGCTGAGGAGTAAATCTTCGACATTGCGAGCTTTGAAACACAATAGTGAAAAGGTAGATTGCTTTGTATGCAGTACAATTCCTTGTGTGATGAATAACAAACTTGAAACATTTGCCAGAGAAAATATGAATGAACCAGCAGTCCCTGCACATCATAATATGGTCTCAACACATTGTAAATGATGCATATGTGGTGTATGTAAATGCATTTGTCAGAGGAAACGTAGGTTCCTTTTGGCTCTCACTATTACATGTTGTTCAATTTAAACAGCCAAGGTTCTCTTAGACATGGTGTCAAGACATTGTAAATGACATGAATGGGGTGTGTGTATTTATAAGAGGAAATGTAGGTTCCCTTCAGCTATTGCCATTACATCTGGTTTACTCTGACTACATAAGTCTCATAGATTTTTTTTTTTCTAAATGAACGTTTTTTTGCTTGCCAGTCTCGCATCAGATGGTTGGTAGGCATCATGCCATGACAGAACACAACCAAGGGCTCGTATAGCACAGCATTGACCCACAAAATAATGCCAGTGAGCACACCAGTGTTCTGCGCAATAGAACAATAACCACGACATACAACCTGTGCATAATGTTGGCTTAGGTATATTATGAAACACACAACCCTCTTAATGGAACAGCGCATGATACTCAACTGCATTGATTTAAAAAAAATTCTTCTCTTAGCTCCCCATTATTGGGCCTTTGGGTATCTATCCATTCTTTGCCAATCCTCCAGAATGGATATTCACCACTGTTACACAAGGCATTAGAAGCCTTGAATGTATTTACATATGTGTCGTACTTCTCCATGCATGTCGCTCTCATAACCATTCTTCCCCCATTGCCTTTGTCCTCGTGAAATCGCCGCATCGATGTCTTACCATGTGCATTCACCTGAGCTTGTGCTTGCATTTTGGCATAGCATTGAACGGTGTAGCACATAAACAGAAACATTTTATAAGGCTATATACATGTTGCATAGGATGAAAGTAAATACAATTGTATGCATCGCATTTACCTTGTACAGCATTTAATTAACCGCTTCGCTCCACATTGATTCCAACATGTGCGTTGGATATGCATATTTTTTTCTCAAAAGGCAGCGCTCTAGCAGGCTAGATCGTTTGTATTTGTCACCTCAACTAAGCAGGTAAGAACGTAGCGTATTGTATGCCATTCTGCGATTCGCTTACAGGCTTCGGTAGGTTGGGTCCTTCGTAGTTCCACCAGTGTACCCGACGCGGGTGCGAACCACCCCCGGGGCGCAGCCGTACTGCGCCTCGGGGAACCAGAATCATGATAGTGCAAAGGTTGCTTTCTTGACTGGCACGTTTGGTTCGTAGAGCGGCATCTGCAATAGAACAACACATGAGACACACATGGAACCAGTCATTTGTTAACGAGATCGTAGGTCCATGGAATCAGTTTTGCGAGGTTATGGCCACGAAAATGTAACAGGGGCTGAAATGAGCAAATATCATGCGAAGCACTTTTTTAAAGTATTTCCTACCTCATGACACGAATGCACCTCGCCCATTAGTGAGAAATCCAGCTTCCACGCACAGAAAAGAGCTAACGCGACTGCGTATGAGCCAAGGCTAAAACGACCAGGTTCCTACAGCCAAGGCAGTTTGGCAACAGAAACTGCCAACTCGCGTTACGCCTACGCTACGGCGCCGAAACAGCGGGCATACATACCTCGCTGAGCCGCGCAGAAACAAGGAACAACTGCCGAACAGGGACGAACGGAAAACGCATCAGAAAGGAACTACTTTATCGGCGCATATGTGTTTACGTTTCCGAAGGATTCTACGTCACAGACAGTGGGTCTTTCACTTTCACACCGGATATGAAAACAAGGCCGCAGCCATTTTTATATTAGTATTTATTTAGAAACTCTATGGCCGCAGCCAACCACAGCTCTCTCGCACAGCTCGTACTGTACTACCACACTACCTTGCTTGGTTGCAGCAAACTCTATGGATTGCAGGGCAGCAGCCCAATGAGCAGCCGGCCGAGGTGCTAGGCCAGCCGCAGAACACCTAGCCAGGCCGTTAGACGACCGTGGCGTCTGCGCCTGGATGCGCGAGTGTCGGCGGTTTCGTCATATGGTTGCGTCGTCTTTCCATCTATGGTCTTTCTTTCCAGTCATCATAACTTATTTGGTGGACAGCCCACGCACGTTTTTCTGCTGGTTACGTCGCGACCTCGTACGAAACCGCAGAACTTATTTCATTCCGTATGGGCGTCTTGCGCTGGAGTTTGAGGTATATTAGCGGCGCCTGGTGGCGGCGCGGGAAACGACATCTGGGTCGTACCAGCTTGGGTCGTATTGAGCCCTGGCTGTGGCGAAGCACGTTTCTAGGTCGAGTTTTGCGTCGATCCGCACTTTTTTCTGCCCTGTTGCGAGTGCGAAAAGGCTCATCACTTCTCACAGACCATGCCGACCACGCTGCGAGCTCGCCGCAGCCTATAGTTTAACGAAAACGGGCTCTCCGTGTGCCGTGGGACGTAATGCTGCGAGCAGACGGAATCGGTGACGCCGATCCGGAGAGACCTAGCCCAGCCTCGAGAAGGCGTCACCGTCATTACTTTTGCGTTGTGGGCTGCCATGAACAAGAAGGCCTGAATCCCAACATCAGAGTCTACCGTTTTCCTTCAAGGCCTCACGAAGTGGAGCGTCGGGCGCGCTGCATAGCTGCAGTTTGTCGCGCTGAGTAAGCGAAACTTCGCGCCATGCTGACTGCTTCGCCTGTCTTGAAGCTTGCTTGATTATCTGCGTTCTAAATTTCGGTCTTTTGCACCTTTAGTCCCGACAGCACACCGACATAGCAGCAGGCATGGCTGGTAATTCACGATTCGAGACCCGGCCACAGCGACAATGAACAATTCGACCGATGCGAAGTGGTCAAGTGGCCAGGTGTGTGAAAATGACCACAAATGGCCGGGCTGATTCGGTGACAATTCACTACCCCACTACGAGCAGCACAGGTTAAGAGAGTTAAATGTGCTCATACTTGACCTCAAGTCAGCATGTTGAGGCAGCGCAGCAAGGTAGTATTGATTACAGCAGATCGATGTTCGAGCGCTGTCATTAAAAGCTACGTCAAGCGAGCAGCGCACGAGCTCGCGCTGCAGCGCGTTTCGCATGCGAGCTCATATGCATTGCATCAGTTATTACCAGTTACTAAAAGGGACAGATGGCCGCTACGACAACGCAGGCATAACTACTTGTTTAGCGGCATTCAGTCAACAAAGATTGCAGGAGGCCCGCCGTTCCGCGGCATGTCGAAAGACCGCTGCCTTCGCGGCGCGTACAATCGTGTGCTCGAGCAGTTCCGTACACATGATGTCTGCTTATCGCTGCTGTGGATTCATTTATATCAAGCATTTCCTCGCGTTTGTGCGCCTGAATCTAGCAGCGTGCAAACCTAACCTGAAGTTCCACTTCGTACGCGACTCGCTTCACTTGCGATTGACACCGCGCTAAAACTTCGCCGCTTAATTCTTGAACGGCATACAGGTATTCGGCACTGCATAATTCCTTGCCTTTACGCAGCGTGCCACCCCTGAAAAAATCTTCGGCACCGGATATCCGCTGCAGGCCGTGATACAACACAACCGAAAGTGGCGGGTCCATATTGTAAACGTGCTTTCCGAAGCAGACGACCGAGCTTGGTACGACCCATTTTAGGACAGAGGGCGCTTTTTAGCACCTTTTTCGCAGCGCCCCCTGGGCAATGCAAGAGCCCCATAGGTGTCAGGCAGTACGCAAATCGATCAGTTTTTTTTTATTTCTTCGTCTTACTATATACAATTTATTTTAAAAATGATATATTAAACGTTTAAATTACACACTGTTTTATCCTGGTATGCTACGCCAATTGGCTAGGCACACAAGGTCCTGAATATTTCGCTGCGCGTGTTCGAAAAAAGCTTTTGCGCTCACCGCTGCACTGTTCTTGCTCAAATTTTACAGAACGATCGCATTTTGGCGTCGACTTCGTTTAGTATAGTTTTGCACAGTAGTTTTGCACAGTTAATTGCCTGGTTTAAAAAAATAATTCAAATGTGCCTGCGCTTATGGGAATGCGAGCTGCTGCTGCGACGGCACAAGCATAAACTTGTTTCGCTGCCTGCCGTCAGCTGCAGAAAGAGTTTCAGCTAGGGCTGCCGCGTGTTTCCCGCTCCTGTAACAGGCGACTGCCCTCCCCGAAACGCTGCTTTCTGCAGCTGACGGCAGGCGACGACACAAGTTTATGCTTACGCCGTCGCGAAAGCAGCTTGTATCCCCATAAGCGTGGGCTAAATCTTTTTAGAACGCGCTCAGCGAAATATTCAGGACCCTCTATGCTATATTATCATGCATATGAGGCGTCTGCATCATGGATTGAGTGGTTTTAATGAAAGTTTGAATTGAGTTCTGTTTCAAACATATATAAAGGCGAAAGAGAACTTTCGTTTTCCTTCGTGATTTCCCGTTAGAGGGCAAAGTGAAAGAGTGTGGTGCTTGCACGGTGTTTTAGCCCACATAATTCAGATTATACCTGACGAACGTTAATTCAAATAACAAGTTGCACGTGTTTTGTCATTGTGTTCATGACATAAGTACAACTGAGATTGAGCCTTTCCTGCGACTTACATAGGTTGCGTTTTTTCAGTAAATATGGACCCGTTTTAGCGATTACCCATGTAATATTCGCGAGTACCCATGTAATATTCGCATATGGCAGATACAGACGTCTGCGAATCAGACGCATTCATGGTATTGAGTGCGCAGGTAACATCACTGCCTTATTTGTCTTATATCCAATTGGAAACCAAATACACCATTTTAGTCTGCTGTTTAATACATGGCGTCACTTCGACAGCTACACTACAACTGTACAATTATATGAAACTGGAACTAAAATATACGGATCCATAAAGAGACAGCGAAACAAATTTGTCGTCTGCTCTCAGCCGTCCAACGTGCGATTGGGCAGATTTTCTCGTGACGTAACATGACTTCCGACACGATTTGTTGAGCAAGTGGGGTATGGCATCTCGGGGCATCTCTTTTCATCCTTCCTTTACGAACGCAGAAACATACGTTTGTTGATATTCCAGCTCGGCAACCATGTCCGTGTTATGGCATGAATGTCGAAGATGCCCTTTTTATCATAGTATGAGCCAATTGTGAAAAGATCAAACGTTATAGCCTACTAGAACAACAGCAAGGTTTGTGCGCGTCATTTTTTTTTCTAGTCCGTGAGGTATTTCGATGCATGCACATTGGTCTTCGCCTGCACTGCTGCACCTGTTTCGTCTGTGCACTGATATTGTCCCTCCACTGTATTTGTTTGTTTTTTAGCATATAGATCACGTTATTTTTCATAGGTCATGTCGGTGTAATGAGAATTCTTTACAGAATTTCCCCTCGAGCGACTGCATACGTTGTAAGCGTATTGCTGCTTTACCTTTGTTTTTAATCTACTAGCATGTTGCCCGCTCGAGTATTATAAACAAAACTTGGAGCACCGCTTGTGCTCGTTGGCTTTCACATGTTTTCAGTCGAAGAAGCCTTGCACCACTTGAGAAGAAGCGCGTCTTGATTTGTTTCTGCTAGTTTGCACTGCTTGTTACTCGTAAACGGCGTCGTGTGTTCTTCGCCTTGGGGTTGTCGCTGCTTCAGCTGCGATGGTCGCGTACGTCGAAACGCTGCCACGGGCTTGCTTTCATCCCAACTTATCACTATGAAAAGCGGAGGCATAGCGCGTGTACTGTGTCTTCGTTGTTTTGACAGTTTCGTTTTTGTTAAATGCTAGAGATGACTTTATTGTGATATATGGAACTACTGTGATCGATTAGAATAGAGCGTAGTGGTAAATCGATGAAGGCCATGTTGTGTGGGCCAGCTGATGTGTGCTGACCGTGTTTCGGTTAATGGTCCGATGACACCGTAAAGTAACCGCACCTCTGAAGTACATCTTGGAACTGTGTAACTAACCGGATGCGTTTGTAGTTGGAATTCAATATTTTAACCTGGCGGCACCCACCTTTTTTTTATCGTAATCTAACTACGTGTGTAATGTGATGCTTTTACGAAAGAACGAATGTTTTTAGTGTTTAATCGTGGAATTGACGCCCGACTTCTGTATGTAAACAGACACTGCATGCATGAAGCAAAATCTTGGCATTAAGTTGTGCAGCTGTTCTTTAACCACCCATTTTATTTACTACCCAGATCTGAACTTTCAACGGATCGGCACTACTGAGTATTTATGTTCAGACAACTGATAAAGCTCGCAAGTCGGGTTCTTTAAAGGAGAGAGAGAGAGAGAGAGAGGTGCTTGAACTCATTACAGAACTGAGGAAATAGCTGTTTTTATTAACTGCATAACTCTCAGTGCCTTGAACTTGCATATTGGACTTAAAGCTCATGTACATAAGCAAATGTACACCCTTTAGGGCGTATATTTGCCTCACAATAATCGTCATCTGCCTTGCTTGCGTTTCCTCTCTTGAAAACTCTGCGCTCGCTACTTTCCTGTCGAGAATGCTGTGCCAAGCTGATAACGCGCAAGCCGTTCGTGACCAGGAACTACCGGGCTCGCAGCGTTAAAGAAAGGAAATGCGGGCAAGACACACTCTTAGGCAAAGTTACACCCTTTGGAGTGCCCCTTCTGCCACACACCGATAATCGACACTTGCCTTGATGCGTTTCCTTGAAAACGCCGCGCCCACTACTTTCCTGTCGGGAATGCTATCATGCTGATAACGCGCATGCTGTTCGTTACTGGAAAGTACCGGGCTCGCAGCGTTAAAGAAAGGAAACTCATCAAGGCAGATGACGATTACGTTGTGTGGCAGAAGGGGCATTCCAAAGGGTGTAACTTTGCCTAAGAGTGCAGGTGACGATTATTGTGGTGTGGCAAGATACGACCCAAAGGGTGTTAACATCTTTAAAGTGGTTGCACCCTTTGGAGTGTATATTTGTCCCACAACAGTAATCGTCCCTATTTGAAGTAGTAACTTAGCGCAAATAAAACCACGGAAACAAGAAAGACGGACAAGGACAAGCGCTACTCAGTGTGAGTAGCGCGTGTGAGTAGCGCTTGTCCTTGTCCGTCTTTCTTGTTTCCGTGGTTTTACTCGCGCTAAGTTACTACTACAAATATGGACGACCAACTAGCCCAACAGTCAACTCTTCGAGTAATCATCATCTGCCTTGGATGCCTTTCCTTTCTTGGAAACTCGGCACTCGCTACTTTCCAGTCGAGAATGCTGTGTCACACTGATAACGCACAGGCCGTTCGTGACTGGGAAGTACCGGGCTCGCAGCGTTAAAGAAAGGAAACGCGGGCAAGACAGATGACGATAATTCACTCTAAAAACAATTGCACCCTTTGGGGTATATATTTGCCACGCAACGATAATCATCATCTGTCTTGCCGCATTTCCTTTCTTTAACGCTGCGAGCCCGGTACTTCCAAGTCGCGAACGGCATGCGCGTTATCACGTTATCAGCATGACAGAGCATTCTCGACAGGAAATTAACGACCGCAGCGTTTTCAAGAAAGGAAATGCGGGCAAGACAGATGACGATTATCGTTGTGGTGCAAATATACACCTCAAAGAGTGTAAACTTTTTTAGAGTTGTTGTGGGACAAGATAAGCCCCAAAGGGCGTAATTTTAGGAGTGTACACTTTAAAAACAGTTGCACCCTTTGGGGCGTATATTTGCCACACAACAATAATCATCTGCCTTGCTTGCACATTCTAAAAACAGTAGCACCCTTTGGGGTGTATATATGCCACACAACGATAATCGTCATCTGTCTTGCTTGCTTTTCCTTTCTTGAAAAATTTGCGCTCACTACTTTCCTGTTGAGAATGCTATGTCGCGCTGATAACATGCATAAAGTTCGTGACTTGGAAGTACTGGGCTGGCAGCTTAAAGAAGGGAAATGCGGGCAATACAGATTCCGATTATTGTTATGGGACAAGATAAGCCCCAAAGGGTGTAAATTTTTTTAAGAGTGAAGTTTGTAGAGAGCTTTTGTTTCATGGCAGGCATTCAAAGAAAACACAAAATTGTAGTGCAATGAACTTTGCAGTCAGAGATGCATCTAAGCAGCAGTAGTAGATCTGCAGCTTAGAGCTTTTTTTTTTCTTATTTGTACTGGCTGGTGGCACATCATCACTTTCACACGAAAACATTTGTGGTGATCATTACCTAAAAAAGTTTATCTGTTAATGATCTATAGAAAGGCACCAGAGGTGGTTACTAATTGCACTTTCCTACAAAAGTTTTGAGAATGCACCGACTGCCCAAATTTCTTTGCTGCCTAAACATGTAGCCAGAAATTGACAGGAATAGTATATACCAGGTGTTCTTTTTTTCTTTTTTTTCATTATTTCTCTCTCTTTTTAAATTTCCCTAATAGACTATGCAGAATATTTTTAATGAATTGCCTACGCAGATAGCACACTTCTAAATCCTTGAACTGGATTGCTCAAAAAGGCGGACATTACAGGCACAAGAAATTAATAATACCACACTCACATGGTGCATTTTCAATCGCGATTGAGCCCGATCTGAAATCTAACTTATGGATCATGATTGGCTTCCATCTGCAGCTTGCGCCGAGGAGCCAATTGCAGCCGAGAAATTAGATCCAGATCCAGTTGTTAGTCTGCGCTCTTGTTGTGTTCTTCCTTTCGTCCTTCGTCTGGGTTGCACTGCCCACCCACAGGAATATATCCAGATCAGGCTCGATCACTATGGAAGGTGCCCCACGTGACGCCTATATAATTAACAAAGGTTCACTAATTATGTTTTAACTAATTACTTTTAGGCCTGTATTGCAATTTACAAATTGTAGCCTGTGAATTCGCAAAGTGAATCCACTTGAAACAAATTCTGAGGATGACTCCGGTTTGAGAGAGAGAGTAAACTTTATAGAAGAGAGATGTGCGTTTCAAACTTTCGGTAAATATGCATTTGTTGTTCCACTTAATTTTTAACAAAACGCCGTTTTATGCATTTAAGCACAAAAGTAACAGGAACACCAATGCATTTCACTGCACACTTTGGGAATGAATATCTCGAAACTAGTGTCATCCTGAGAATTCATTCCAAGTGGGTATGCTTTCTTAACTTACCAACTGCAATTTGTAAATTGCAATATGTGCTGAAAATTAATCCATTATAACTTATTTACCTAAAGTTTGATAACTTGTTGGTTATGCGTTCGATTTGTCATGCAAGTAATGTTTACCTCTTTGAGTAATTCTGCCCAAGGACAAAAATCTTGTTACCTGTTAGAGGTGATATGTAGAAATTCTGTATAGCCTACAATAAAACACCTGGTATATACCTGCCTGTGCAAACAACATGGTGCCTCCCTCAATTTTGGGTTCTGTGCCCTGAAGGAAGTAGTTATTTTTGCATCCTGGGGGGAAAGCTTCGGTAGCTGCATATATACATTAACTATTATTACACTATATGCTAGCTGTCTAAATAATAATAATAATAATAATAATAATAATAATAATAATAATAATAATAATAATAATGCTTTCTTTACCTGCAGTTTGCCAGTTTGAGCTTGACTGCATTGAACTGTACTTAAACTTTACTTGTGCAATACTTAATGTAGTGTGACCTGCTAGGGCTTGTTGAATTTTCATTCGTAGGCACTTGTGGTATAGCTACAAGACAATTGCCAAGCCCTGGCAACCATGTGGCTTGCTTGAGGGGTGAGTGGTTAAAGATATTGTCCTACTGAAAGTTAAAAATATACATGTGACTAACAAAAAGAAATGCAAGTATGAGGGTACTTGCAGTATGGAATTCTGACAGAGTAAGGACAGTGGCAAACACACATAATTACGCAACTTGTCACAACACTTTATTTTTGCACTTTAATTACAATATTTGAACATTGAGCTTGGTGCAGCAAAGTATGTTCCCATGAAGGTTCCACAAGCCTCAAGTCACATTCTTAGGTGTTCCTACCATGAAGCAATCCTATTTTGACTAGTGCTGCTTTCTGGTGTTCATTTTCAACTCGTATCAACGTTCAACATGCACTGACATTTGTGTATGACAGCATGGTGTTGACCTGGCTTACTTGGATTGGTGGTATCATCTTGAGGCATCCCTAAAAAGCAGAAAGTTTGCTGTGCCAGTGATATGACATGTTCCTGTTGTGCTTTGTGCTTTGAGGTTTGTATGCATTACTTGTTGACCTGATTTAGTAACCAGCCCCCAGATCAATGCAGAGAGTGGCATCATAATGAACTTCACAGTGCATTCTTGCTGCTGTGTTGACCGGTCTTCTGTACCATATGAGGATAAACTCAATACACAGAAGAATGTTTCTGACCTACTGTTGCAGAATTGTACACTGACTGGAACCATTTCTCGGTGTTGCTTTGGTCAGACGCATTATGTTTTCGTGAACGCAGACATCCTTGCAAAATTTGAGGCTTGCGCAAGAAGGGATATCATTTGGCATGCTTGCTTTTCAAAACAATTGTTAATGTTGCCATTTACAGGTTGTGCGTCGTCGGGGCTGTGGCATGGCTTGGCACAAGTGTGGTGCATGTGGAAAGCGCTTTGCTTTTCTCAAGAGCCTGGAAGAACACCAGCGCACACACTCCACAGGCAGCCCTCCTCCTGAAGCCTTTGAGTGTGAGCTGTGTGCACTCAAGTTCAGTGTTCTTTCTGAATATCGATCCCACACCAGCCAGCACCACTGTGGCCAGACATCACCAGATGGTTGCGCAGCTGGGGATCGGTCATATGCACTTGACGAGGAGGACACCGATGGTCAGTACTCAGAGACACCGCTGAAAGGCTTTGAATGCCAAGGATGCACCAAGAAGTTTGCCACAGCATTTTCGCGTGAGCGGCACTATCAGCGCAAGCATGCCACCACACCATGTTCCCAGGAGCGACGCCGCTACCACATCAAAGACTACAAGGTTGGCCGTAGCCTTGTCATTGCAAGAACAGTACGGTAGCATGGTTGGCTCGTGTTGCATCACCTCAAGTGTCGTAATCGAAGCAGTCTTGTTCCAGCTATGTGTCAGAGGTACACAAAATGTGAAGGAAAATGGGACATTCAGTTTGTGTGCTGGCAGAGCATTTGACAGAAAAGCTCAATTTTTCAGGCATATTTTCGCTACCCTTGTCTGCTTTTAAAGCTGCTTGATAATTCAACCTATTTTTGATGCAGATAAATGTTTGAATTTAAGGAAAGCGCCTCCTACTAAACCTTACGGCGTTGTCCTTATGAAAAATTTGCAGGCCACTGTGCATTTGACCAAAACTCTGTGTAATGTAATGCAGTTTCTATAGCATTCTTGGAGCTACAGAGCTTGAAAGAGAAAAAAGGACCATGCTTAACCTCTGCAAAGTTTTGAAGCATCTCGAATGCTGAAGGAGACTCACACGTTGCTTTGGCTGCCATTGCAGTCGTGTATTAAGAGGAAGCTTTAGCTCGGGCCCAACTCTGACGTGGCCTACTCAAATAATACATGTAAAATGCAAAAATGTTTTTGTGAGATAACCCCTGGACCAATATTAACGAAATTTGTTGCATTTGAGAGAGGAACTTAAATTCTAGTGACTGTTGGATACAGAATTTCGATTTAGGGCCTGAATTTTATTTAAAAAGATTTTCAAATATCGAAAGTGAAAGAAATAGAAGCACGAAGTTTACAAATTACTAGCGTTGCATCAAAAACAGATATCGCGGTTCTGTAAACAACATCCATTACATCATTCAAAGCAGACAAATTCTATATGTCAATTTATATTTTACGTGAATTTGTTACGTTATCTACAGGGGTTCTGCAAAAGTTGTATTTCCATATTACTAAATTTCTTTCAGATTCATGTGTAACATATCAATTTTGTCCGCTCTAGATGTACTATCAGATGCAATTCACAGAATTGTGATACCGTTTTTAATTGCCGATTAGAGTTTTAAACTTGATAGTGTTGTTTACTGAAAATTTTCGATTTTTGCAAATTTTTAATAAAAAATTGACAACCTAATTAAAAAATTCGAAACAGACTCACTAGATTTCAAATTTGTCTTTTAAATGCAACAAACTTCGCCTAATTTGGTGCACTGGTTGTCGAGAAAAACGAATTCTCCTTTTACATGTATTTAGATAGGAGCATCTAAGCTAAAGCTTCCTCTTAAGTACCCTGCGCACTTGTGACCGTGGCTGTACGATGGACCATGCTGCAGTTACTGTAGCTTCAAATGTGCAGCTCATATTGGTGTTATTGCATGGTTTGTCATTGCATACTTGCTGTTTGTCACGCATTTCAGTGTGCCCCCAGTTTTGTTTAATAATTGTTTCAAACTTCACAGCAAGCAGCTTTTATAAAGTATCACATGAAAATAACTTTATATCATAAGTGCATGTAAGTAGCTTGGCTACTATAATGAATCAGTATGACATTGTTTTGTTTTACTTCTTTGTAGCTATGAATGGTTCACTTGTCTGTTTAATCTTTTTGTTGCATTGCACCGATGCCATGTCTTTTCACTGCTGCTTTGTATTCGTGTGAAAGGAAAAGAGATTGAGAAAGCTGCATGTAAGCAATTGGCTAAACATTTGTGCTGAACAAATATTTGTTGTCTTCACTTTTAAAGTTCATACTGTGAACAGTTATGGTAATACATATTGTATTGTGTGTCTTGGTTCCTCAATGTGCATGTTCCATAACCCTAGGATCTTTTTTGTTGTGCCTATGTGGCCCCTGAGAAAACATAGTGTACTAGGCAGTGTGTTACTGAACAGTGCTATAGGTTCTGCTGAGCTATATCCTACAGTGTAGGTATGTGCACATTGAGTCTTTGCCAGTACAGGTCAAAGGGCATGTGCATAGCAGAATTAATGGTAGATGCTCAAATGTGCACACTTTCTTTTTTTTTAACTGCTGCATAGGAGGACAAGAAAGGAGCTCAGGTCCACAAGCACAGTGGACATCTGTGAAGCCATATTCTTGAAAATGCTGAACTTTGTGGGAATACTTGGTTGGTTTCCTACCAACACTAAAGATTAGTGGAAGAGAACCAGGGGTCAGTGACATTCACAGCAATCTTCGTTCATGACACTGTCACTAGCCGACTACCTTCACTCTCATGATCATGTTTATCATGTTCACTATCATGATAAATCAGCACATTTGCTCCAGCATACAAACAACTGAATATATGAGCCCCGTTCTCTTGCACTTTCTAATGACACGAAATTTTTGCTGTGATGACAGGGGCAAGAAGTAACTGTGGTTGCAAGAGCAGCTCATACAAGACCCTCCTGTCTCTTAAAAAGCAGTTGTGAGAATTTCCCCTGAAATCAAAAGCAGCATTAAGTGAAAAAGATGCTAGCTTATAAAGTCCATGGGGGGCCCCTATAAGCTGCTGCTAATGATAGCAAGCTGTCATTAAGCCAGTACTATTGCCTTGGGATGCTGTTTCAATTTCATCAGCATAGTTTTCTTAGCTGTATCAAAGGCACTGAAAAATTTATGAACACAAGAAACAAATGTCATGTTTCTGCTGTGGCAGTTAAATTATTTGCACAGAAAATCAATGATCATTAAGAAATGTTGAAGCAGACATGTTGTCTAGGCTAGCCATATAGGTCTACTGTCTAGATGCCTGCTTGTGAATTCGAACATGTGACCACGAACTTTTTTTCTTTTGTGCCCCATTTTTGTAATATTACCAACTTAATGTTTTTAAATAAGTTTGGTAACTTTGATGCCTTGAGAATGGCAGCTGATAGCACAATGTAAAAGCAACTTTTAAGCAAACCAAAAAAACACTTCTCTGCTTGTATTCAGGACATTAAATGTGCAGTACGCAAGAGCAGCTAGTGATCATTACGCTGTGCAAAAAAAGACAACCAACATGTCTTCAGTTATTGCTATTTCTTTTTTACTGCATTTTTAGATCAAAGCTTGGGTTTGAAATAATGTGAGTACATTGTTGACACTGCTTATTTCTGGTTTCAGCTGTCTTGTACAAGTGCAAGAGAGGGAGTGTTTTAGCTGAGGTTTGAGGACATCTTAATCGACAGCAAAACATATATCTAAAGGTATATTGTAAACTTCAAAAAATGGTATGCAAGGCAGACTGATAAATATTTTGCCATTGGTTTATATATATGTGAGCCGCTGATATTTATTTTCTGAAAAGAATGTTGAAGTACTTTTGTGTCATGTTCAAAAAGCTTCTCGTGCATCTTTTTCATGAGGTGGATCAACAATGCACTGCGCCACTGGCCGATTGTTAAATTCTGTGAATACAACCCCTTGTTTCCGGTTAAGCGAATTGGCATGAATTGGTGCACAAGTATACGTATGGCATAATAGCCTTACTACCAGAAAAATGTCTCCCGTGATGTGTGGGGACATCACCCTTGAGTAGACCAAAAAATAACAGCTGTGTGCTTAGCTATATCATACAGATGTGCACTCAAAATATTTGCAAGAAACTATAATTTTGTTTTACAACAGCTGCACCCCTGGATTGGAAAAAAATCCTTAACCACTACAAGCTACAGTTTGCTGCTTTGGTATAGCTTTAGTCACTTGAATACTTTCTTGAAAGAAATGTAATGCTTTTTGTTTGTTTCGTTCAAAATTTAATTTTACATTTCGCTTGCCTGAATAACAAATTTTAGAAACATATCATGCTGCTGATTATTGGACAGTGCATCTCATATCCTAGTAACAGCAGTCAGGTTTCAAGTGTTGAAAAACAGTCCAATATTACGATCTATGCTGAAGAGCGGAAAATGATCTGGATGAACAATGTGGGTGCTAGTTGGAATGGGCTGGTGCAGGACAGGGGTAATTGGAAATCGCAGGGAGAGGCCTTCGTCCGGCAGTGGATATAAAACAGGATAATGACGATGATGATGAACAACTGTACAATTTTCTGCTCTTGTCTTTGTTCTTTGTCTCAGGCTTCAAGGTAGCAAATTCAATTAATAATTTTTATTATTATAAACTGAAATGGCCATGTGGCCATTGTTGAAACAGGTGCAAGCAATGAAATATTAATGTGCAATTTTCACTATATTTAACACTTAATATTTGCTTGCCATAGCACTGAGAGTAGAATTCAGTATGGAATGGTTGTTCTGTTTATCATGGCAGCCAATGTAGCATGACAGGGATTCTACATGCTGAAATTTCTTTTTAAACAGCCTGCACAACACCTTGTTCGCAAGTCTGTCATTTCCAGCTGTCTTGTCACAACTACATTCATTGATAAATTGTTAATGCCATGGTACTTTGGCCTATTGGCACCCTTGCCTTTCAGTAATATTTTTCTGAGCCCTTTTGAGGAGATGCCTCTGTAATTTATAAGTTAATCAAGGGACAAAACAGTCCAATTTTCATTCCTGTGCTACACGAGTTAAAAGCAAGGCAGCAATGTTACAAATGTAACTAATCATATAAAATGTAGTGAGTGTGAGCAGTAAACTTACTACCTTAATCACTTGCTTTGCAATTTTTGACAGTGCTGTTTTATGACTTTTGAGAGTTGCACTTCGCTTTTCTAATGCACCCAGTTTGGATAACCTATTTTTCATCTACTCAATTGGTTATTCAAGCTCACTTTTTGCATTCTGATGTGATGTTGAGACTGAATTTGGTGGTTCACAAAAAAAAAAAAAGAACGTTGTAGTGGCCGGGCAAAGTGGTGGCAAAAATGTGGGAAGGTAGCAGCAGTTTTTTAAAAGCAGTTTCTTTTTTCTTTTTTTTTAATGGCTAATGTGCTGTCAACAAAATAAGTGCTCAAGTCTGCAACTGATTTTCAACTTTTGTTTGTGCAATGCTGTGTGGTCTTGCTTACTTCTTTATATATATATATATATTTCAAATGACTTGGATTCTCGCACATGTCCGGCAACTTGTCACATAATGTCTCATAGCCCCAATCTTAATCATATTCTCTGTCTAAGTTGATCTTGCATAAAATTCTGCTTCTGAAATTATTTTTGTAGCTGCTTCGAGGAGCTGAAGGCAGTAAATAAGGGAGCTGTGTATAATGTGTGTGCACATCTTCGGTATTGCAAGAGCGCAGGTGCATTGCGCAGGTGCATGACAACCATGTAGTCGGAACAGGCATAAGGTCAAGTATGTGATTACTTCAGTTATGACTGGCCAAAATATACAGGAAACAAAAGTCACACTGAATTTTTCTAAAAGAAATGTCGATGCTTGTTTGGAAGTAGAAACTTTGTTTCTGTGTACGAGACCAGACAAAATGCAAGTCACATTGCTTAGAGGAGGTGAAAGAAGGGATAAAAAAATTTGTGCTAGCTTTCTGGTATTAAATTTGTTATCACTATTTGAGGGCATTTATGTATATTCGCATACAAGTTAAGGGGATTATAAAAAGAAATGCTTTACTATTTCATTTATGTGCAACTGTTGTGTTGTAAGTAACCGCTTACATCTGTTTCAATGTGTTTGTAATAATCTTTTATCACTTTTCAGCTGTTCACACTAGTTCTGTGCTTCAACAGTATTGAAGTCATGGATGATGTTTGTTTAGAAAGTGCCACATTGAACACTGTTCGACAGCTAAGTCATCTATGCATTCCTTTCAGCTCCTTGCAAGACGTTCTTTTTGCAAGTCATTGGGTTGGAGAAATGGTGACTTTTGAGTCAGCCAGTTTGTTTTCAAGTGTTGCTATGGCCTGTAGTTCTCACTTACTGTGACAAAATTTGAGTGGCAAGATGCCAGCATACACAATATTTACCACAAACCACTGCCCCATTTGAGAGAATACTGAGGCAAGTGAGAAACAGTTGATTCAAGAATCGAGACAAGTGATTTCTGCGTAATTGTTCTGTTAAGAGTGCTTTTGACTTAACTTCAAGAATGTTTTTTTTATTCATGGTGCTTCTTACGATAAATGGGGTTGGCAAAAAAAGATGCAAAAGCAAACTGCAGATTGTGATGTCACCTTGGAATTCTTGCACCAGCTTCGCATGACATCATTTGTTTTGATGCTTTTGATAGTGTCTCATTTGGACTAGTTAACTGTTTACTTATGTAGAAAAACTTTACATTGAATTTGGAATAAGCAAAAAACACAATTTGGAAACTTCTGGGAACATTTCCTGCATAAAGATGTGTCGAATACATGAATATAACATGAAATCCATGACATCACACTAAAGGCATTGGCACCATGAATCAGGCAGTAAATTCAAAAGTGAAAGTTTATAGTCAGCTACTGGAAAAACGTTACTGGCACTACATAAGTTAGGCGAGTTGGTACATGTAAATGAACAGGAAACTAGTAAAAAAGACTCTTGCGCAAGAGGAAAAGTTGACAGAATGAGTGGTTGACTTACAACTACGCTGGACTTACAATTACAACAGCAGAAAACCAGCGAAAAAGATGTGTACACAAGGGAAGAAGTGGACAGGGTGAGTGCTGTTTTAAGTCCTGCGCTTATCCTGTCCACTTCTCTTGTGTAAGAGTAATTTTCACTGGCTTCCTGTTCCTTTACAAGTACTGTACTGTATGGTTTGTCGTTACCAAGATCCTACTCATTGATTGCACCTTAGTGTTTATATCAACGTTTTGTGTTTGCTTGTCCAAATAAGAGCTACACAAATCTAGCTTTGCTTAGTTGCTGTAGTTGTTGCATACTTTTTTTTAGGCTGCTAATTTTCAAGGCTCTACAGAGAAAGCACAGCTAGGAGTAAGGTTGGATTGTTTTGGTACAAATGTAATAGCCATATAAAATTTCCATGTATGGGAACAAATGTGCATGTTTAGGCTGGAATGCCAAGCTTTATGGTTTGCTTAGTATATTTTACATAAAGGGGGTGGGGAGTGGTGAAGTGTCCTTCTCGTTTTGGCACCTGGCACAAACTGCAAATTGACAAAGGCAGTCCACAAGAAAGTTCCTTTCATGTAAATAATGTAATCGATCAAAATGCTAGCCTTGTGCAGTCACATCATTTTATTATTGAAGGTTGTAATTCTTGTTTCTGCATTGTGCATGTGTGGGCGACCATTTTAAATGAATTAGTTATTGAAGTTAAATAAAATGTTCTAAATCAGCAATTTTTGTATAGTAGCTGTGATAGCACTCCTAACTGTGCATCTTTAATTCTACCAGTTTTTTTCAGTTTCGTTTGCCACTTGCTAATCGGCAGTTCTTTTTGAAAAAGTCCGAGTTTGTTACACAATGTGGGGGGAAAGAAGTTATTGGTTTTCCCAGTTGGAAGGGCAAATGTGTTTGTTTCTTGGAAAAGAAAAAATATTGTGCACAGCATTCTAATTTATAAAAGGTGTTCACTTTACATGAGAAAAGAACCCATAACATGTACCTCGGTTGTCGCCTTTTACAGTCATTGTAAACTGCAAATTTGCCTTTTTCTTTTGGTAGAATACTTGATGTACTTGTTTACTTATGAAATTGTTCTATACATATGTACAGAATAATTTCACAACATGGGAAAATAGTTTTGAAATTATAAGTTCACTTGTCGAAACGTTGGCTCTGGCTTTCGCCTTTCCCCATTTTGCTTGCTGTCTTGAATTTTCATCTCCTGCCTTCCCCGTGCTCTCCCTAAAAGTAGTAAAAGAACCGATCTAGTTTGTTTCTGTAAACTTGCGAAGTTAGAGTTATCGTAATTGATTACTAATTCATTCGTGTCACTTTCCTAAAATTTGTCTTATAAGATAGTCATTGTGTAGTAGGAGCACGCGAGTTTTAGCATGGTTTTGTGGTCTGATTTCACATACAGAAATGGCACTTCATGGCTCTTTTTTTCTGTTGCCACCTTATGCTTGAGTTATGTGTTGCTATTGTTGTTGTAATAGTGACTGGAAAGTACATGTAGTGCTGAACAATTTGAATCACAAAATTTTGTACAGTCATTTCAGATGCCATGCCAGATGTACCAGCATTTTGCTCTAGAACAATAATGCATCACATTGTCTTCTAACTCAGTGAAGGGAGGTTCGAAACTGTATACCTATGATTTTCTTTTATGCACAGCTGGCATCTATTGAACCCTACAACACCACTGTATAGGGCATATTTTTTTTTCTTTTCAAGAATAATTAAGGCTTATGCACATAACTGTATGTACAGGCAGCCACAGTTAATCTTGTAACACGTGAAATTTGTGTCTTGTTTATATTTGGTCACTCTAGAATGTAGAACATTTCTTGAACAAGTTTTGTCTTTTAAATCCTGTACATATGTAGAAATTTGTTTTTATTGCAACAAAGAGCTCCAACAAAAGATTTCAGTTATATTTGCAGAGGTGCCTTTTACAGTTGCTGTTATTGAATTTTGACTACTTCATTTTACTACCAGAAACATAATGTAAGTACCTTGTATATATGTAAATAATTCATTCAAGCTGGTTGTAGTCGTCATACACCTCATGCATGCTTTTGATGCACATGTATATAAGCTGACATTACGAATAAACTACTGATAATCAACATTCTGTGTGAGGAAGTGTACTTGTTTTACATTCATGTCATTTTAATTCAAGTTTAGCGAAATAATTTGCCCATTTTGTCTCTCGTGCACCCAAAGAATATAAATATCAGGAGTTACATATGTCAGCAAGAAGAGAAATCCTCAAGTTTTATTACTAACCCATGAGTTCTCGATATGAGCAAATTTTTCCTTCATACATACATTCGGATAGTGGTTCAAATGTGTCCTTGTGTACTAGTGACTAGAGCATGTTGTATTTGATGCTGACCACGGAAGCCGTGATCCACATCTTGCATCAGGGTTAAACAAAAGTGGTGGCACACAGATTCTGTCTTTAATATAAATCAAAAGAAAAAAATTCTGCAGAAACTATTGACGATGATTGTCAATTAATCGAACAGCCAAACATTTCAAGAAAGCTATTCGCTTTATTAAAGGAATGGTGCACTCGACAGCATACATTCGTCGCAGTGAGGACATTTAGGTAGCGTTTGTTTCATTGCATAATTCTGTAGCGAACAGAGCTGTTAGCCAGGACACCTCCCAATGGGCCATGAATGTCCGTTGGACGTCCCGTCTAAAGCCGAACGTCCACGTCCGAAACCCAACGTCCGTAGGACAGCCAGCGGATGTTTGTGTTCGGCTGTTTCCGAACGTCCGTTTGGTTCTTTTCTCGGCCGTCCCAGGGATGTCCTCACTGGATTCATAGCGGATGTTTTCAAACCGGATAACCCAGGGACCGCCAAAGGACGTCGCCTCCCGTCCCACCCGAGTGCATCGTTTTATCACATGCAAGTTCGAAAAGATATATCTGTATGGCCTTAAGGTCCGGTTCAAAAACGTTGACCTATCTACAATTATAGATAGGTCTACGTTTTTGAACCGGACTGCATTTTGTCGTGTAACTTAGCGCAGCGTGCCATCAGATCTTTTGACTACGCATGACCGGAGGCTGAAACAGAAATAATGAGTCGACCAACCGTGTGCCATTAGCGCTATTTTCGCTGCTTTATTACCCTTATTTGCCTCAGATTAGCCCCTAAATTCACACGCAGCTAGCGCTCTGTTGATGAAGCCTAAGCACAGTTAGGTAAAAGAGAATTTTCAATGCCAGAAAGGTGTCTCGAGAAGTCAGACTCGGTGAAGTTCCTCTAGCCTGCTATTCCACACTTTGAGAGGGATTTGGTTTCGACGGTATACCCAGCCCTAGAGAAAACGTATGGTGCTGAGCAATGGATACACGGAGCGCGTACATGTATTTTGTGCATTACATGAAAAGTATTACGTGCCTTTGTGTTGCAATGTAACTGCATTCAGCATCCCATTGATCGCCCAATGCTCACTAGTGGCTAAGAAAAAGGCGCCGGATGCCATGCCGTGCGAATGTCACGTTTCAAACCCTGAGAACTGCATACGTACATTATTTTTTGGGGAACCGCGCATGAAATAATACTTCCAAATATTTCAATCTAACTGGCAAGAGGCCGCATGTCGTCAGCGCAATAAGCATTACGAGACGGTTTAGCCAGCAACTTTTTATTATTAGTACGTAACGAGCAATGAATAATTAAAAAAAAATCTGACTATCAACGCATTTCTTACCACTACACTTGCGTGTTTACAATTTCTTGCTGCGCGCCGCCATTACTTAATCATAGTTGCCAACTGTTATAACTGCCACCGCCATCCATAAACGTGGGCCGCTACTGTTTAATCGCCACTGTTTTTCATTTCAGCTGCTAGTAAATTTGTTGTTACCGCATTTTCTAACTTTTAAATTATATAAAGTGGAGTTATTACCCATTTTTATTGAGCTCACGTTTATGTCGTTTTAAAACTAAAATTGCGTCTATCATCATCACTGCCACCAGTCACTCTGCGCGGGATACCACGCTTACAGTGGCCTAGAAGGGGCAGTGCAGCGAGCGGAGGCGGCGGCGCATTGAGTAGCCTGACTCCGGTGGTGGCGAACGGAGCGGCGGCGCTGCAGTCGACCAATCTTGAATGTGATCGCCGTCTGCACGTGGGAGTCGACGACTGCTGTGCTTGTTAGGCGGTGTTTCTCGTTTCTTTGTGTGTGAATGTGGGCTTCTACAACGCCCGAATGGCTCAGAAGCAACGCCTGAACCATTGTTTCGCACCGGGGTGCAACACAGGATACTCCCGGATCAAGCAAACGGCCAAACTCTCGTTATTCAAAGCACCCGCCGACCCGGAGAGAAGAAGCGTGTGGGAACGCAACCTTCGCAGAGACGACAGGAGACTCACACCTGATTGTGCTGTTTGTGAGTTGCATTTCGAGAAGCATTTCATCGTCAGGGACTATGTTCATTGTATTAACGGCACGGAGGTGCGAATTCCGCGCGGGATCCCGACGCTCACACCGGACGCCGTTCCAACTATTCTACCGAACGTTCCCTCATATTTAAGCAAGCGCTTACCTGCGAAAAGAAATGAAAGGAACAGGAAATCTGCAGACGATGTCGTGCCCAGGAAAAAGTCACGACTGTCTACTACTGACGAGCCTGATGTCTTGGACGAGCCCACGACAAGCCAGGGCGCCGTTGTAACAGTTGCCTCCTTGAAAGAAGCAAGACTGCCAGATAAGTACGTTTCATGAGCTACGTAACGCTGAGGGTGCGTGTTTTACGTGTTGCGCCCTGAACGCCGGCACAGGGGAGGTCAGCGTAGAAAAGGCAGTGTTTTTCACTGTAAACAGCGATGGTGTTTTCAGCTCGAGAACGTTTGTGCTCGGGAAGCTCGTAGGAGAGGCGGTGGTAGTTACTGTGTGGGATGTGGAAACCGTTCTGGGTCAAGCGTGCGCACTGCACTTGTGTAAAGGAGCAGCTGCCCATCGCGATTCATTGTTGAGCAATCTGACTACAAACTTGCAAGGCCAAATGCAGTTCAAGTGTGGGTCTGCTTTCAGCATTAAGTGCCTAGGAAGCGCGAAGAAGGTGGGAACGCCTTGCGTCAGCTGCAAGTATTTAAGGAAGGCCCTTCTCACGCGGCAGTCGCGACTGAAGAAGCTTAGGAAAACAACGGCTAATACCTGTGGAAGTGCCGAGCGGAAGCTGAAGGTATGCAAGCGCAGAAACAAGAGGCTCTTGTTGAGGCTAGGAAGCCTTGAAGAACACATTCAGAAACTGAAAAATGAATCTTCTGCTAGTACTGAAGAAGCATTAGCAGCAAAGATAGGATCACTACCTCCAAAACAGCAGCTTGCCGTCAAACAGTGCTTTGAAGCAGCAAAAAGGAAGAGTTTATGTGGAATGCGATACAACAATGAATGGATGCTGGAGTGCATTTTGCTCAAGATAAGAAGCCCGAAGTTGTATCAGTACATGAGGAAGCAAAACATCCTTGCACTTCCAAGCGAAACCACAATACGCAAGTACACTGCTCGCTACAGAACTGGCTATGGCTTCAATGAAAAGATGCTGAGCGCGTTGAAAACAAAAGTAGCCCAACTTGAAAATATGCACCGGCATGGAGGTATCGTCATTGACGAAATGAAGCTTTCTGAGCACTTGACTGTGAGCAATGAAGGCAAGATTGAAGGCTTTGTAGATTTGGCGCAGTACACGCCTAAGGGCCAAGAATCACTGCCCTGCAATCACGGGCTTGTCGTTTTGTTTGTGCCACTTGTGGGCAGCTGGACACAGGTGCTTGGGACATTCGGTAGTCATGAGAACGTCAGAGGTGACCTATTAGCCAAAATCATGCTGGAGGCTACAGTTTTGGCAGAGAAGGCTGGCCTATTCGTGGACTACTTAACCTGTGATGGAGCTTCATGGAACAGAGTGATGTGGCGAAAATTCAACATACATGCTTCATCGAAGGAAGTGGTCTGCAAAACTGTGCACCCTGTTGACAGCAGCCGCTTTCTTTACTTCCTTTCTGATTTTCCTCACCTCGTGAAAAACGTTCGCAACCGACTTCTGACAACCTCGCTGAACACTCCCGAGGGGCTAGTTTCTTTGGAGTTTGTGAAAGAAGCCTTCAAACTGGACAGCAATTCGGTAACCTTGAAAGCGATGCCAAGTATTACCACTGTTCACTTAGCTCCCAACAATTTTGAGAAAATGAGAGCGAGTTATGCCTTTCAGCTATTCGGACACGGTCCACTGCAGGCATTTTTTTTGTACCGCACTCAGCTTGAGAGACAGTGTGGTAAAATTCAAGCTACAGAAAAATTTTTTATGCGAATGAAATCTTTAATAGCTGTTATGACTAGCAGATATGCTGCAGAAGCTCTACGGCCAGCCTCTACTAAGGTGGAAGTCATAAAAGAAATGCTTGATTTTCTAAATTTATGGGAGGCTCATGCCGACAAGCAGCAGTTCCTAAGTGTGTCTACTGCAGAGGGGCTAAGGGTGACACTTACTAGTACACTTGAGCTGCTCGGCTACCTGAATAAAGTGGTTGGATTCAGCTATGTTCTGACATCCCGGCTCAGCCAAGACAAGATTGAGAATTTTTTCGGCATTGTAAGGATGTCGTCAGGCTGCAATGCGCACCCAACGCCACAGCAGTTTCTGCTCACAGTTAACTGCTTGTCATTTTATAACCTCGCCCGAAGTGTTACAGGTGCCAACGTCGACGGAGATACTATCAGTTCTCTCCTCAGCGTTGAAGACAAAGAAAAAACTGCAAAACAGAAACTGGTGGATATCGTGAAATCTTACACAGACAAGCTGGCACCTTCATCTGCTTCAGGAGATCCTGTAGACCATCCCTACATCGTGAGCAGGAGTGACTCTAGGCTTATATGCCACATTGCTGGTTATGTGGCAAAGAAGTGTGTATTGCCAACCAAGTGTCCATCTTGCACCGACCGTCTTTTGCTCCCGGCACAGGAAGGGCGCCGCTTAGCTGCAGCGGAATACATAAAGCACAACGACCGTGGTGGCTTGGTCTACCCCTCACTCGAACTGTTCAGGTTCATCACACGCTTAGAAGACGTCTTTACAAACTGCTTTAGCACACGGAAACTGCACTGTGAAAGCATTATGGATGTTCTGCAGATGATTCACAAAGCTGCTCCACTACAGGTTGGATGTGAAGAGCACGTAAATAGCCTAACGCCGCGAATTGTAGGCTTTTATATCGCCATGAGGCTTCATTTTTTTGTGAAAGGCGTCAACAAATCAAATCTCCTGAAAAAGCGTAACTCGACCAAGCACCTCAAGCTCAGCAGGTTGACCTAAGTGGAGGTCTTACCTATACAGATTGTAAACATGCATGCATGTGCACAAACTGAGTCCTTGTGTTTCTTTCTTGCAACATAACCTTGCAAACACCCCTCCTTTGCATGGTCTCTTAAACTAAAGCAGTTGTTCTGCCATTTGTTTGAAGTTTCCCTCTTTGCCTTCTGCTTCAGTGTTTGTGTTGATCCATTTCTGCAGCTCATTCATATGCGGGCGTTAAGCTCTTGAGAATAAATTGCTTGTGTGGGCGTATTGCAGGACTCATAATTGTTTATTCCATGGATGGATTCAATCTGCACTTATATTATTGCATGAATTTACCATCCAAGGTGAGTAATCAGCTTCTTTCTGTCATACCATTCAGTTCTCCTGGGTGTTAATATTTTGCAGTTTTGAGTTCTCCAATATCCTTGTGAAAAGTTGTACCAAACGTTAGGAAGCGTGCAGTGTAAGAACTAATTAGATAAAAACAATTAAAACCGCCGCGCTACTGCCGAGTTTAATAATAATTGGTTTTGGGGGAAAGGAAATGGCGCAGTATCTGCCTCGTATTTCTTTGGACACCTGAAGCGCGCCGTAAGGGAAAGGATAAAGGAGGGAGTGAAAGAAGAAAGGAAGAAAGAAAGAGGTGCCGTAGTGGAGGGCTCCGGAATAATTTCGACCATCTGGGGATCTTTAACGTGCACTGACATCGCACTGCCGAGTTTAAATTTCATTTTTAACGTGTTTATTACCGCAGCCACATTTCAGTGGTGGATACAGAGACGCCAAGTTCGTTTCAGCGTGTGCTTTGTATCTACCGTATGCACTTTGCATTTAATTTCTTCGCTGTAACCAAAGAATATGAAATTAACTCTTCCATATGATAATTTTGAAGAAAAGCACTTGCGTGCGATATGATCATATGAACGCCTCCGCGAAACGCGCGCCATTCGCTACAGCAGTTTCGCCTGCTAGCTTGGAAGATAGTTCGACCGCAGCGCCGCCGCTACTGCCGACGCTCCAAGGGTCGCCTGGAGAGCGGCGCCCGCTGCACTGCCCCTTCTAGGCCACTGTACCACGCTGTAGGGGACGGCCGCCATTTCTTTCGTGTGCTTTCGCGGGCTTTTCAACAGCTTCCTATTCTAGAACTGCGAACCTGGCTTCGCGCTCGATAGAGGTTCTTCACGACTGGAGATCCCGTGTCCGACTTGCGGCCGTGGACAAGCTCCTTGTCTGAGGATTACGCGACCAAGGTGAGCGGGACCGCGCGCTTGTCAAGGCTGTGATCGCATGTATGCAACCAGTGCTTTCTTGCTTGTAGTTGCTAGAAGCCAGGTGACAGTTGTGACTATCAAATTTTGTTAGGATTTCTACAAACATGCAGAGGCCTCGCAAAAAGCTCGTTACGGAGAAGGCATCGCGGGAAGCACGGAGGACACATCTGCTAATTGATCCCTTGTGCGCTCTGCCGGAGTGTTTGGGAGACAATGCGTGTGCGGCCTCCACCACCCAGCCATGTCGAGAAGAGCCACAACGCTTGGCAGTTGCAAAACATGATGACTTAGCTGTGCATAATGATTCTACTAGTGCCTCGCATGAAATCGCACATTTTGCGAGTCGTGATGCCGATTCCACACAATCGTCAAATAGTTCGTCAGGTGATTTAGATGATTTGCCTGGAGCCTCATCTCAAAACTTGCATTTTTCTTCTGTGCCCATTGTTTCATCAGATGAAGTAGCACCGCAAAAAGAAAGCTTTCGAGAGGCACTGCGTCAATGGGCAGTTGAGAATAACATCAAGCGAAAAGCATTAAACCAGCTATTGAAGCTGCACAAACGTTACAGCATCTTTTCCGAACTTGACCTCCCTGATGACGCGCGTGCACTCCTCAAAACGCCGCGACTAGAAAACACCGAGTACCCCGTGGTGGCCCTGTCTCCGGGCGAATATTGTCATTTTGGTCTCGCTGCCGGGCTTAAACATTCGTTGCAATTCGTGAAAGACCCTCCTAGTATTGTTTCACTCATTGTCAATGTAGATGGCCTGCCCCTTGCAAAAAGCTCAAGAATGCAACTTTGGCCTATACAATGTAGAGTTAGTAACTGTGGTGAGGGCTTTGGGCCATTTGTTATTGGGGCTTATGCCGGACCTTCAAAGCCGCATTCATCCAATGATTTTTTGAGAGCTTTCGTTGATGAGTTGCAGTATTTGCTGGCAAATGGGCTTGTTGTCAATGGCAAGCCAATCGAGGTTTGTCTGCAGGCTCTTGTTTGTGATGCGCCAGCACGGTCTTTCGTAATGATGACCAAAGGCCACAGTGGCTACAGTGGCTGTCCCAAGTGCTGCATTGAGGGTGCATACATTGGAGGCAAGGTTGTGTTCCCCGATTCAGACTGTCCCCTCCGCACAGATACTAGCTTCAGGCAGCAGCACGACTCCGAGCATCACAGAGGAACGTCGATTCTTGTCGAGTTGCCTCTTGACACTGTGTGTGATGTTCCTCTCGACTATATGCATGTTGTTCTGTTAGGTGTTGTGAAAAAGCTTTTTTCCCTGTGGCTTTCAGGTCCTTTAAATGTTCGACTGGGACCACTTCAACGTCATACTTTCAATGAGCAAAGCACAGCCTTGCGTCTCTACATCCCGCACGAATTTCCACGTAAACCTAGGGGTGTCGATGAGTTAGATAGGTGGAAGGCTGTTGAATTTAGGCTTCTTCTGCTCTATACAGGGCCTCTTCTTCTCAACGGCATTCTCACAGATGACATTTATAAACATTTCTTGCTTCTCCATGCCTCGCTGTCAATTTTGGTTAACAAGCAGTTGTGCAGTCATCATGCTGACTATGCCGGGGCACTTCTGAAACATTTTGTTGCCAGTTTTGCCCATTTGTATGGAAAAGAGCACATGTCGTTCAATGTCCATTGCCTGTCACACTTGTCTGATGACGTCAAACGCCATGGCGCATTAGACTGCTTCAGTGCATTTCCCTTTGAAAACAATATGAAGCAATTAAAGAGGCACCTTCGCAAACATGGGAAACCATTACAACAACTTGCAAATAGAATGGCAGAGGCAAATTCAGCTGCTTCTGAAGTGCCTTGCAGGCGATATGATCCTACTCCCAGACAACCTTGTGAAAATGGTCCACTCCTTCCCACATGCTGTCTTCCATGCTTCAAAACTCTGAAGTATAAAAATTTTGTGCTGAGCACAGAAGAGCCGGACAACTGCTACATGCAGGGTGGACATATTATTATTGCAGGAAACATTGCTTCCATGAGGGGTACAGAAGAGATTTGCATCGTTGGGCAAGAATTTTTGCATAAAGAAGATTTCTACACACACCCCTTTGAATCTTCAAGACTTGATATTTATATTGTTTCAGGTCTTTCAGACCTCAAAGTGTGGCCTGTGAGCAATGTGCGAAAAATGGTCAAGCTCCCATGGAAGAAGCAGTTTGTAGTAATGCCAGAGTTGCATACCGTTTAGTATGTGTTCCAAGATTAGCTCATTTTAGTGTCGTGTTCTGTACTTTTTCCCTGTAGCAGTGAGGAACTTGCTCTGGTGCTGACTTTGCCCTGAACACTCTTATCTGCCTTCACACAAGCTCTTGTATGAGTGTGGTGAGAAGCCTGACTGGAAGTTTTTTTCTGGCTGTTGTAAAATAATTCTTCAGGCCACTAGACAGTGCCACAATAGTGAGGAATTTGGGCATCTGCAGCTGTTGTAAAGTATGTGTATTTCTTTTGTTAGCTCATAGCTGCTTGTTTCGATTCCCAAGAAATGTTGAGGAGTATAGATTGTTTTCCAAGCGTCTTACGTGGGGATCCTTTGAAGCGTTTTAGCAGGACCATTGACAACAGTTCTATAAAAACTGCTGTGGCCTCCCTATGTAGCATCTTATTTTGGTATTTACCACAGCTATATTACTTGAACTTTGAAGGAAGTGTGG
This sequence comes from Dermacentor albipictus, assembly GCF_038994185.2. Classification (NCBI taxonomy): domain Eukaryota; kingdom Metazoa; phylum Arthropoda; class Arachnida; order Ixodida; family Ixodidae; genus Dermacentor; species Dermacentor albipictus. The sequence goes on along the minus strand of NC_091821.1, from coordinate 160,747,807 downwards.
AGCTTGTTTTCTGCTGTTGCCATGTAAACTTTTAATCTCTCCTGATTCTAAAGGTCTGGCTTCATTTGCAAATACATTTCCTATGGCTTGTCAACAATGTTTTGTCTTGAGGTTTTATTATGTGGCGATGAAGGCATTTTGGTTCAAAATTTATTTTTGAACAGCCAACATGACTATGTTTTTGTCGTATAGGTAGATGTCTGGCTTTTCTGGCCAAACACTGAGAGCTATAGCTTGACAAAGCTTGAAAAATTATTTTGAAACATGCATCTCCTAGACCAGGTCAGTGTATTCTATGTTCAACTTAATTCTTGATTAGCTCTCTGCTATTGTGTAATTGTGAAAGCCTGATCATGATTGAGCATGTAATGGTAAGTTATATACATAGTTTACATGGTACTATTCTTATTTGAAGCAACAATGTGCTTAACTAGGAAGTGCTGCTTTGTGCAATGCTGGCACTACAATTCAGAATTCTTTTACAGATGAGCTATGCTATTGTGGAATTCACTGCCTCTAAAGAGGTTGAAATTGTGCCAACTACTTGGGTCACCGGGAGCATGTGCGTCTGGCCGCATAATGTAAAAGTGGAGAAGGCTGGGAAAATGGCACGGAAGCAGCATCCACCACAGTCATGGTGGAAGCAGTATGAAATTGCTGTGAAAGGTTTGTTTGGTAAGCGCATTTCAGTCAACTTAAGTCTTAAGCCAGGGGTGATTACACTGATCACATTTTGCACTTTTTCAGTTACCTATGAACATGCCCGGAAAAAGCTAAATGACAGTCAGTTCCATTCAGACCTGGCCAGTGAAACTGAAATGCCCCCATTGAAGAGGCGTAGACGGCCACCAGCAGCCTGGAGCAACTCTGACAGTGAAGAAGAGGAGGGAGAAACTGCCACAAGCCAGCCAAGACTGCCAGCCATTCCAAATAATTTTCCATCTGGTATTGTAAAATGTATTTGCCATTATTTTTCAAGATGCAGCTGTGATTTGCATTGCATTAAAGACGTAGCTTTAGTCTTGCAAGCAGTCAGTTGGTGCATGAGGCCAATTTTTTCTCAACCCTTTGATGTTACAATGTACCACCTCCTTTCTTTCATCTGCATTGAATATGTGCACACCAGCCATGAAGAACTGCTCGTTCGAAGAAAAATGCAGGCTGGTAGCTGCATTCATAGCTAGCCTGTTCTTAACAATGCTCATGTGCCATTATCAATAGGATTTTTAAATTTACAAAACGCATTTCCAAAAAGTAAAATTAAGATGACGGGCGAGTGGGCATGTTGGTAATAATCGATAACGAAGGTGGCAGCGCATGGTTGAAACGCACAAGGATGAGATGGGACGAAGCGCTTCGTCCATTTCGCTCTTCCCCTGTGTTTCAGCAGTGCACTGGCAACTTCATAGTAAAATAGAAGCAAAGCTTGGAATGCCTCCTCGTAATTTCACATTGAATGTCTAGTCAGCATATGTTTTCAAGAAGTGTGAACAAGGTATTTACCTTGCATATACACCGAAACTTTTCTAGTTGCCCCTCTGGCATTTATTCACTTGCCAGAAATGTTTATCATGGGGTATAGCATGAATAGAATTGTGACATTCATGCAATTGTAGCAGATTGCTACAAAGGAAATTCATCCTGCAACACTGAACTGCGGAATTGTAACTTTGAAGTTCGGTATATATGTAAATACTGGAGCTCTTGTAAGTGTGTTTTATATAGGAGTATACTGCGCTCCACGGCCAGTGTATGGCTGTGATTAATGCTAATAGGAATCATTACATGATGGACTACATGTGTTGCTTTCTAGGAATAACCTCGAATGAAGCAACAAGTCTGCCCACATTCGGCCAGGGAGACAAAGGCACACCAGGTATTCTGACACATATACAGCTCCCTCATTACAAAATTAAGATTTATGTGCTTATTTATTATTTTTTTGTGTGTAACAAATTTAACTTTCTGTGATTCTAACCTATAGGTTAGAACCACAGATAGCTGTAAAGCTTCTTAAGAGCCATGCATAGATGAATTCTCAAGCATTGTAGAAGTAAGATGAAGCAAAATATTCTAACCTCCATAATTCAATTTTATAATTGAACTGGTAAACCTTTGCTATTGGTAACTTTCTTTGCTCTGCTAGGCTCTTTCTCACTATCTGTTGCATATAAGATTTTCCAACTAGTGGAGCGGCTCTTGTGGCTCACTGCTTTCTTCTTTCACACTGCAGGGACCCAGTTGTCAGAGACAAACTCGCCACAAGGCATGTCTGATAACCACTCTGTTGATGCAGGTATGTGCCAGATAAGGAAGGTCAAAGTTAAATCAATCATTAACCATTTACCCCAAACTACTAATGAATTGAAATTGTGCTTTTCAGGTGAACAGATAGAGCAAGAACGGCCACAAAACACACCTCATCATTGTTGTGTAGAGAAGAGTACGCACCTTTTGAAAAATATGAATGCAGTTTTCAGTAAAATGGTTTGCTTAAAATCTTCTTGAATCATACTAAGTTTTAATAGCGTTTGTTTACTATATTTTTCAGACTTCCAGCGGCATGTACTACGACTGCTGAACACGCTTCGCTTCATGCTAGAACAACAAGCAGACACCCTGAACAAGTTGTGTGATATGCTACCTACTTCTTCAGTCACCGAATGCGCAGATCTCTTAAGCCATCCACTAAGCAGTCTTGAAGAACTACAAGAGTTTGACGACAAGCTCGATGCTGGGAAATTTAAGATCCTGGTAAGCTATGTTTCTTTTTTTTCATTGTTTTCTTGTTTCAGTTCATCGAACTCATAGAATATTCAAGATGTTGAAACACTGAACTTTTGCAATATCAAGAATGCCATGGGTTTTCGTTCATTGCTTACTTGCTTTATGACTTAATACTCTTTTTCATATTCTAAAACATTCACATCATCCAACAAGTTTCTTTGTTGAAAAGAATTTCTTCTCTTTTGTACACAGGTTCATGAGTTGACACAGCTTGGCGGGAAAGATGCCTACTGGGCAACAAAAAGAATCTTGTCATATTGCATCACAGACGAGGTTGCGGCACAATTTTCCTGGATGGGTCGAAAAGGAAAACTGAGCTTCTCCGCCTTAAAGATTGCTAAAGCCATTGCAGGTGTGCTCTATAATACACCTTACTTTTGTGTTTTACGCAGAATTAGCCTTCCTCAGGAAAAACGAAAACATGCTCATTGTTCTAATTTTTGCCACATACAAATACGAATGTCTGTTTTTTTTAAATGCTGCCTGTTTATCTATTTTGTAAGCTTGCAGTGTCAGTTATCACCATTGCTATGGGTTGCATATTTCAACACTGCAAGGATACTGCAATTTCACTGTGTACTTAAATTTTAATGTTGACTAAAAAAGCCTACATGGTAAAAAAATGAACAATTTGGTAACACTCTAAAGGTCCAGGCTTAGCTTCAGAAGCTAAAAACTTATAATATTATAGTTTGTTGGGTAAAAAGCAAAGGGAATAAATAGAGTGTAAGACCACCCTGCAGCCCTTCAGTGCAAGGCAGTGTGAGACGATTGAAATAGCAGTCTAAATAAAAAATGCAAAGCAATCATTAGACCGTTTTGGCTGGTGTTCTGCCTCATTATCATTTGAAAAAGCAAGTGCAACTGAAATGCCCAACTCTGTTCAATATAACAAATTTATAATGTGTGGAAGGACTTTGAGTAGGCAGTAATTTCTCAATTTTTTCGCAGGTTCAGCAGACTGTACGACTGGAAATTTGTATTTTCACCAAGACAACTGTTATTGTTGAGATGATTTAAAGAATCTTGTAAATTTCAGATGCTGCTCGCAAAGCGCCAAATGCAACTGCTGCTGACGTTGAGGCCTCTATCAAATCGTGGCTCCGGCATGCTCCCGAGCGCCTTGCCACCAAGTTTCAGAAGTCAAAGCCAAGACTACTTGAGCAGGCAGCAGGTAATGGAATTTACATTGTGGCATCATGTAAAATCCTGAACTGTGCACAAAAATGTATGTTGTGCCAGTATTCCTAATGTGCAAGTGTTCTAAGCAGTCGATATGGTGAAATCTGTGTTGAGCTTGTGACCGACTTTTATACTCTTTGTATAATCTGCCAGACTCCTGTGCACTGCACAAACTGGCTCGGAAGAAAGGCCCCAAAGTTCCTTACTTGTTTTATCCTCTGTTGCTGCCCTTGTTCTTAGTCGTGTAGAAATGTATGTTCCCACTTTGCAGCCGACTGAAACCATGATAATGAGATGTTGCACAGTAGACGTACGCCTATAACAATCCCATTTCACAAGTAGCTTCTGACAATCGTCTTTGTCATGGCATGTTTGCTGTTTCAGATACTGACTGAAACTGTCACCACGGCAGAGGGTCCAAGGCTTCCAGCTTCTGATTCTCTGGTCATTCTGTGGATATTGATGGCAGCAGATAGCCAATGGCAAAGACAAGGACCATGCACTGTTGGCAACCAGCTCAACCACAACTTCATGGTGGTATTTCTCAACCGATGTGCCACCTCCACGCTTCAGTATAATACCTTTCCTTTAAAAAATGTGAAGGGTGCTGTCACAATTCGTGTTTTGCAGGTAGCATCCACTTTAGGCATTTGAGGTTATGGGCAACATAGTGTTTTTTTATTTGATGAATAATTTTTTTAAGATACAGCTGAACTAAAGGACATTGCAAGTTTGACTTTTGACTTGTGTCCACAGTATAATGTATGTATGTTATCCACTGTTATTGTGATCCTCAAAATCATGTGCAGTTTCTGTTGCATTGTTACCAAGTGCTTTGGAGACTGTTGCCGTCATACGAGATAGGTGAAAATGTCTAGTCAGCTGTAAAAGCTGTACAGGTCTAGTTTCCACGTATTGCCCGCTCCTCTGGAACACGGTAACTCTCCTTCCATTGCTGCTTTCTGTACCTGCCTTCAGGCAGCAACACAAGCTTATGCTAGTGCCACTTTGGAAGCAGCTTGCATTCCTGGAAACGAAGGCAACTTTACATTGTTTACTTAAAAGCCAGTTAAGTAACTGCCATGTATTAAATTGAATGATCCAGACCATAAAATGCTCTTTTTCCCTAATTTGAGCAAGGATGGAGAACCAATAAGTGCAAATTTTTAAATAGGAACTTAAGCTAAATATTGTTGCTCTTGCATGTATGCTTACCATTTGTAACAGTTTCTAGCACTTTGAGGCAGTATCTGCGTTATAAGGTTTGCTACCAAACTCTTGAATGCAGAGTTCTGAGTCGTGATGCCGATTCCACAGAATCGTCGAATAGTTCGTCAGGTGATTCAGATGATTTGCCTGGAGCCTCATCTCAAAACTTGCATTTTTCTTCTGTGCCCGTTGTTTCATCAGATGAAGTAGCACCGCAAAAAGAAAGCTTTCGAGAGGCACTGCGTCAGTGGGCTGTTGAGAATAACATCAAGCGAAAAGCATTAAACCAGCTATTGAAGCTGCACAAACGTTACAGCATCTTTTCCGAACTTGACCTCCCTGATGACGCGCGTGCATTCCCAAAACGCCGCGACTAGAAAACACCGAGTACCCCGTGGTGGCCCTGTCTCCGGGCGAATATTGTCATTTTGGTCTCACTGCCGGGCTTAAACATTCGTTGCAATTCATGAAAGACCCTCCTAGTATTGTTTCACTCATTGTCAATGTAGATGGTTTGCCCCTTGCAAAAAGCTCAAGAATGCAACTTTGGCCTATACAATGTAGAGTTAGTAACTGTGGTGAGGGCTTTGGGCCATTTGTTATTGGGGCTTATGCCGGACCTTCAAAGCCACATTTATCCAATGATTTTTTGAGAGCTTCAGTTGATGAGTTGCAGTATTTGCTGGCAAATGGGCTTGTTGTCAATGGCAAGCCAATCGAGGTTTGTCTGCAGGCTCTTGTTTGTGATGCGCCAGCACGGTCTTTCGTAATGATGACCAAAGGCCACAGTGGCTACAGTGGCTGTCCCAAGTGCTGCATTGAGGGTGCATACATTGGAGGCAAGGTTGTGTTCCCGGATTCAGACTGCCCCCTCCGCACAGATGCTAGCTTCAGGCAGCAGCGCAACTCCGAGCATCACAGAGGAACGTCAATTCTTGTCGAGTTGCCTCTTGACACTGTGTGTGATGTTCCTCTCGACAATGCACGTTGTTCTGTTAGGTGTTGTGAAAAAGCTTTTTTCCCTGTGGCTTTCAGGTCCTTTAAATGTTCGACTGGGACCACTTCAACGTCATACTTTCAATGAGCAAAGCACAGCCTTGCGTCTCTACATCCCGCACGAATTTCCACGTAAACCTAGGGGTGTCGATGAGTTAGACAGGTGGAAGGCTGTTGAATTTAGGCTTCTTCTGCTCTACACGGGGCCTCTTCTTCTCAACGGCATTCTCGCAGATGACATTTATAAACATTTCTTGCTTCTCCATGCCTCGCTGTCAATTTTGGTTAACAAGCAGTTGTGCAGTCATCATGCTGACTATGCCGGGGCACTTCTGAAACATTTTGTTGCCAGTTTTGTCCATTTGTATGGAAAAGAGCACATGTCGTTCAATGTCCATTGCCTGTCACACTTGTCTGATGACGTCAAACGCCATGGTGCATTGGACTGCTTCAGTGCATTTCCCTTTGAAAACAATATGAAGCAATTAAAGAGGCTCCTTCGCAAACATGGGAAACCATTACAACAACTTGCAAATAGAATGACAGAGGCAAATTCAGCTGCTTCTGAAGTGCCTTGTAGGCGACATGATCTTGTTCCCAGACAACCTTGTGAAAATGGTCCACTCCTTCCGACATGCTCCTATGCTTCCATGCTTCAAAACTCTGAAGTATAAAAATTTTGTGCTGAGCACAGAAGAGCCGAACAACTGCTACATGCAGGGTGAACAGATTATTATTGCAAGAAACATTGCTTCCATGAGGGGATTTGCATCATTGGTCAAGAATTTTTGCATAAAGATTTCTACGCACACCCCTTTGAATCTTCAAGACTTGATATTTGTATTGTTACAGGTCTTAAAAAGGGTCTGGTTACTTGAAAGCCAGTTAAGTAACTGCCAGGTATTAAATTGAATGATCCAGACCATAAAATGCTCTTTTTGCCTAATTTGAGCAAGGATGGGGAACCAATAAGCGCAAATTTTTAAATAGGAATTTAAGCTAAATATTGTTGCTCTTGCATGTGTGCTTACCATTTGTAACAGTTTCTAGCACTTTGAGGCAATATCTGTGTTATAAGTTTTGCTACCAAACTCTTGAATGCAGAGTTCTGTATTTCTAAGCAAGTAATTTCGTACTCGAGAAGGTCACTTTTTTTTTTAAACTACTGACAGAACTTTGTTCTGCAGTTGTGCACATAGTGAAGTTCGTGGTTATTTGTTTGCACTGTTAACTGGATTCAATGTTCAGATATTGTGAAAATAGTTCTATAAGTTAAATTCTCCTGCTGCAGCTGTATTGTAATATGTTAATATAGCCCTCAACTGCTATGCAGAGCTTATGATACTACAGTCACTCCCAAAGTGTAATCAGTGGCTGTATTGTGATGACTAAAGCACTTTACTTATAGTAAGCTCAACAGCTCTTACATGACTTGTTCTCTGTTGCAAATGATGCGATACATTTTTATTCTTAGCAATAGTAATGTTAAATTTCTTTATTCAACTTCTCTTGCTATATAATGCAGTATTTCCCATAGTGAGTGGCAGTGGCTGCATTTTTTTTTTTGAGGTAGTGTGTAAAACAAGGTGGCCTGTGTGCAATTATGTGTATGTTTAATCCAATCTAGTCAGAATCTGTAAGCTAATGGTGTGCTTGGCCCACATGTCCCAGCTATGCTTGGTTTTTCTTAATTTATTGTCATAAAACTGAACTTTTAGATGTTTTATGCCCTCACTTTTTAGTAGGGTTGACAGAGTAGAGCCTCTGGTCTTTGTTTTGGAATTTAATGTCTTTAAATGTTTTTAGATGTATGTCTCATGCGCTCATATTTTAGTTACCTTAGTGGTTTATTTTGATATGTAGAAGCCATGTCCATTTGTACGGATATTGTGCTTCTTGGTGAGAATAAGGGCTGTGACAGATTGATGGCATTAGGTTTCTTTGAAGGAAAGTGCCCTTATGTATTGTTTCTGGTGGCAAGAGACAAGTCTCTCATCATATCATGCTTTGGAGTATATATATTTAGTGAAATCTAGTCGGAATCTGCAAGCTAATGATGGGCTTGGTCCACATGTCACAGCTATGCTTGTTTTTTTTTGGTGGTTTTTAATTTGACATCATGAAACTGAACTTTTATTTGTTTTATGCACTCACTTTGTAACTGGGTTGATGCAACAGAGCTCGTTGTGTTTATGTTGGAATTTAATGCCCTTAAATGTTTTTAGATGTGTCTTATGCACTCATCTTTTAATAAAGTTGCTTTAGAGGTTCATTTCCATATGTAGAAGCTATTGAACGATAACCATATCCATTTGTACGGATATTGTGCTTGACGAGAATAACGGCTGCGACAGATTTATGGCATTATGTTTCTGTGAATAAAAGGGCCCATATTTATTGTTTCTAGTGGCAAGAGACAAGTCGTGCTTTGCAGTTCTATACTTTTAGTGCTTGGTGTTGTCTTTGTGTTAGGTTTACTAAAGTATAGTTTCATAGAAAATGTGTAAAAATTTGAGTTGATCTGCTGATCACTCCCTACATTCCCAGATTTCTTCTGATGCACTAGAGCTGATGACACTATATCCACTTGCAGGCTATTTGTCTTAAGCATTGGAGGTAGGCTTTGCAGTGCTTGTTTGCTGGATGCAGAAGCTCTTCTACTGTGATAACACAAGACCAGAGCCCACTGTTTTTTTTGCTTGTTTTTGCTTTACTGTGAATAAAAATGAAAGCTGTAACATTGTCTTTTCCTAGCTGTGCGCCAGTATGACGGGTCTCCTTCAGGATCAATGCCTTAATTCTTTGTGTGTTGTAGCATTTAATAAATATTGCAGTAAAAACGCATATAAATGCTGCAACAACATTGAATATGGCACTGACCCAAGAGGTTGTAGACTACATCTGGTGCCAGCATGGTACGTCCAATCAAATTTTAAAAATCGATATCCCTCGGACATCCCATATTAGCAAAATATGTATCCAACGGATGTCCCATGGACATCCTGAAAGAGCAAATAGCCTGCTGTAAATGTCCCTGGGACATCCACATATCCGGCTTTGACGTCCATGGGACATTCGCTGGATGGCCACCTTGGTTGCGCCTTAAGCTCCAACGGATGTCCATAGTACATCCGGAGGATATGTGCGGATGTCCGCAGGACATCCAAATGTCCACTAATTGTTGTCCGCTGGATATCCAGTGGACATTCATGGCCCATTGGGCTGTAGCTGTAGTATAGGTGGACAGCACGTGCATCTCGAAGAGCTATAATATTTACCGTTAAGCAAAGAGTGCACCCCGCAACTTGGTTGTGCAAGCGCACATGCTCTTTGCGTTGGCGCCTTTATCAGTGGTGAAAGTCCAATCATCGTTTACGAAAACAACCAAAACAGTCAAAAAAAGCCATAAACCTTAAAAATGTGATAGCACCAAGAACATATGAATGTGAACAAAGAAGCAGGCACTGAGGCCTACACAATCCAGAGTCCCGTTCACAATCCATTTGCTCATTTATAATTTCAGGGCACTTCCAAGACAGGCACAGATCACCAGGCTGTCCAGCACACCTGCGGGCAGGTGGATCCTACGAGAAATAGGCGTCGCGCCTCGGGAGATCGAGTGTAACAGCCACGGGCTAACACCCGACAAGAGGAAAAAGATCAGGGCAGCTCCTCTTCCCAGGAATATGAACCCACAGCACAACATCGACAGAAGACTTGCTCGAGCCAAAGCAGTCGTTCGACAGGCAGCTGCCTCCGGGAAAGCATGCTGCTTTACGAACGCAGCCAAATATCCTGGCAGGCCTATATAGCAGCGGTGGTCAACAAAGATGGCACGGTCATCAGCGCGTGCATGGTTCGCACTGATAGCCCTGAGGTGTCCGAGCAGGCGGCCATCGGCCTTGCACTCCTAGAAGACGATAAAGGCTTGGTATACTGCGACTCCAAGAGGGCAATTCTGTCCTTCAGAACAGGGAGTGTATCCCCGACTGTCGGCAGAATACTTGGTACTCATCACCTCACCCCACACTACATCAATTGGTTGCTGGCACACATGGGACCATTGGAGGGGCCGCTCCCTAACCTCAGCAAGACGGCACACGAGGCCGTATGAGACCTAACTCACCGTATGAGCCCGGACTCCCTCTCGGCAGGATGGGAGAGCGAGCGCGACCTCCTTGTCGCTTGCAACGATCGCACCCAGCATCATAAGTTAGTCGAGAGAACCATGCCGCTGCCGCACAAAGCACTCAATAAAGCACAAGAAGTCACGTACAGGTGGCTTCAGACGGGCACCTACCCATGTCCGGCCTTCCTGCACAAAATCTTTCCGGACGCGCACCCTCACAATGCATGTCGCTACTGTAAGGATATAGATAGCCTTGCTCACATGCTCTGGGGTTGCCCCGTGGCACTGGGGGCCAGGAACACCAAGGAAGAGTGGGACGGAGCTCTATGCAGCTTGGATATTGAAGCACAGCTCTGGGCTGTCCATCGGGCCCGCGACGCAGCAGAGGACAGCCCCTATGTCCCGATGTGGGAGCGGCTCGCTGTGCACTAATCGCACGCACCAACGGACCTCAATAAAGTTATTCATCCATCCATCCATCCAAGACAAAGCGCTTTGCGCACTGGTACTGCAAAATTGGATATTGCAGGCAACATGGAATCGGCCACCAGATTAGCATGTTAAGAAAAATAACTCATTAGATTTGTTTATTTGTAGAATACTGTGAACCATGTACTGGTCCAAGCAGAGTAGATACAAACATATAAACACAAGAATAAAGTAATACGTGTCATTCAGTTGGTGATCAATTGGGTTCAACAATAAGTTCCAGCCATTAATGGTATATGGAGAAAATATGTTTAAACACCTCAGTACACACAAAATGTGAGGTCCAGGAGTGGCGTTCCTGGTGTCACGTGTATCTAGATGTTTGAGATGTAGTGAAAGTTGTATAAATTTATTGCTAATCAGTGATGAAAGGAAGGCGGGGCACATATTTTCTCTGCATAAAGCAAGCAACTGTATATATAGTTTGATATTACGAGTGTGGGCTGTGAATCAAACTGACAATTTATAATAAATAAATCTAACTACTTTTCTATGTAGTGTTTTAGGTTTCTTTATGTTTAAGTTGATAGAGGTATCCCAGACTAGACATGCATATTCAAGTGTAGGCCAAATAAATTGTGTAGATGAGGTTTGGCACCAGCTGGACAATTTCATAGTTTGTACCTGAGTAAGCAGAGTTTATGAAAAGCTGATTCGCACACGTCAATATAGATTGTGTTAAAACTAATATGTGGTAAAATGCTGCGTGATTTCCCTCGTCTGAAATTGTACGACCATGAATATTAAGCTGTGTAAAGGGCATCTTCTCACTTATGAAGGTGCCAAAACTGTTGGTTAATTTTTTATGAAGTTCAGTAGTCCCAGTGGAAAATCATTATCTTTTGAAGCATGTAAACCACTTGCAACCTGTTCACTCACTGAAGGTGACTACACATGTCACTTTCTTATTCACTTAAGCTTGTGATTCTGTTGAATGAGGTAACTTGTCATCCAGGGTGCCTGCTTATGAATTCTTTTCCATTTGTTTGGTACTAAAGAATCTAAACATCGAAAGCACATCTCAACTTATGCCAAAGAACATGGGCATCACTGTCACTGAAATCAAGAAAACAACATTCAAGGTTCTCTATAATGTGTCACTAACAAGTGAATAATCCTTAACCAAACAGAAGGCTTTTGTCGCATTTACTACGAGTAGTAATTGACAAAGAATCACTAACATGACAACTGTCAGACAGTCCTTGCTCTATAGAAACAGTAAATTAGAAAAATGTAAGGTACAATAAATCATAAATCAACATGATCCTTGCTTCTGTAGTGGTTTACAGACAACTGGCATGAAGTTATGCACAAGCATAATGTTGTAGATACTGCTAATATGCTTGTTATAACTTTCAGGGGCTTTTAGACTGTCCCAATGGACACTGTTGGTTAAAATCGCCAATGATAAAAAATTGTGCATTGTAATGGATATAAAAGTTTTTTGGTTTGCTTAAGCACTCTGGCAATACACCATGCAGGACGTCTATATAACGCAAGATAAACTGACTATCTCAAATATGGGAGCTTAGTGCATAAATCCTCAATATCAGTAATTTCACCCACTAAAGTACATTCAGTGGTGCTTCTGTGCCAACAGCAACACTCTGCTCTAGGAAACCTGTAATTGCAGTAAATTTTGCACTCTGGAGGAAAAATTGTCATTTCATCGCGTAGCCCTGTCTCAATAATTGTGAGATTCAGGTGATGAAGTATAGCAATTTCTAATGATTCACTTTTACTGAATCACTAGAAATTGAATCACTAGAATTGATCGTGCACAACTGCTTTTCTGCCGAGTATTTGCATCAAGTTGGAGATTAGGTAATGTCATTTTTTCTGTATTTTCCCACGTTTCCAACTAGCCTCATCCCACACAAGGATTTGCCTTTCGACTAAGTTTATTATGAAGTGGTTACCCTTTGCTCTGTTCTTTTTCAACTTGAGCACTTTCCCAGAATAGTTTTCACATATTTAAGTAGCTTGTGAGTAATCTTTTTGAATAAATATAGGAGATCCTTGGAGTTTTCTTACGTTATTGAATTAAAAGCTTGGCTGTAAACGACAGGTTGCTTAACATGCTGTTTGCAACGTCTATGAATGTTCCCTGCTGACACACAGTAGTGTCAGTGTATATTTAAAAAAGAAAGACAAACAAACTGCTTTATCCTTTAGATCCAATTCTGTTTCACTAGGACGTTCAGGAATTCCGTGTATACTTAGTTTTAATCTCCCATTTGTTTTCTAGTTTAATCAGCTATGTTGTTTGAACATTTAAGATGGGCTAAATGGATTCAGAGTAGAGATTTTATTTCGTTGTGATAAAGAATGGTTCATAATGCTTCTTCTGCCAAATTATTTTGAGTTATTGCCCCTTCCTAGTTATCAGTGAGTCAGGACTTCAAAGAGAAAAATATGCAATTGTATTGCATTTATCGTAATCTTTTGCTGCCCGCCTTTAGTGTTAGGGTTCAGCGTCACTCACGTAACGGTACATTAATACATGTTTCTGTTCCGCCATATTCCTTTTGACATTCCTTTTGCAAGATAAGAATGCGAGGACCACACTAAGAGCATTTTTCCTTATTAGTGTCATTTTTTTCATTTCTGCACAAGCAAAAAGAAACAGTTGTGTTCATTTTATAATAGCAACGACGCTGGGGGTGCATCACCTCCAAAAAAACCCAACACAAAAAGGGTTAGTGGGAATTCTAAATGTTCATGTTATGTAGCCTTTAAGTTCGGACTTCTAGTGAAGGATAGATAGTTAAGCTCTTTTACAAGATTGGTATTGGTGCATTTCATAATTTTTATAATGATTGCACCCATAACTATTTGCACCTCTCTCCAGGACAAGCAATGAGCAGATGGGCTCATTCCTTTGGAAACAGTTGAAAGCGCTGCAAACCAGACATGCAAGCATGCAGTGAAGTCATTTTTTAAATGTGTTAGCATTAGGTGTGTCAAAGTGGAAAAAATGTGTGTGTGTGAAGTATGGGAGGCCAGTCACGTGGTAGAGGCAGAGATGTGATGGGAGAGCTTAAAAGAGAGAATGTATGTGTGTGTGTGTATAGTGGTGTACAACTTTAGAAGATAGCAGCATTTGCCGGTCCAAGGCAGGTGCATGGACACTCGCTCTAGACTGACATCATGAGCCGCACGACCGGTGTCCCCACCGACGGAGAGCATGGCAGCCCGCACTTGGAACTTGGCTGAGTCGCATCTGTGGGACCATTTCTTTAGTCGCAGGGGCAGTCAGCTGCCGCACTTCGGTCATATAGGTGGGGCCTCTCCTGCTTTCTTAAGTTGTGCACAACTGATGGTGGTGTGCTCCCAACTACCATCAGTTGCATTTCACTCCTCGAAGAGGCAGGACGTGCATTGAGTGAGCTCCTGAGCGGCACTTTGCAATGTGGTCATGTTGTTTAAATCATGGATCTGGGACCTGAAATAGATGCAGTGCAATGCCTACTGCATTTCTCTCACATTTACCGCTATATCGCCATTGAATTTTGTTCCCCATATTTCGCATAAGAGCCTGAAGAAATGAGCCACATAGAAGATGACACTATGGAAACTTCATTGGGTGTTTCTGGGTGCATTCTACAACTTTTACAATCGAACTTATGCCCTCAAATTGATATTTAAAATTTTCTGTAATTGAACTTAGATAATTGGTCATGTAATTACACTTCAAAAAATAGCCTTAGTAACTCAAGTCAACCCCAAACAGTATGCGGTTGGTATCATTTGTTTAGGACGTGTCACTTTTTTCTAAAGCTTCTTAAGTTAGGCAAAACAACGGGTATAATAATTGGTACACATAGCAGCTCAAGTCAAGCAGCATAGCGCTTTATTAGAGCCCAGAGCTTCGGGACATCCTCCCATACATTTTGTTAGTGTTTATTACAGAAGAATGCAGGAATAAAATGCTTGATTCTTGGTACTTAATCTTCCAAATACCTTCCGCAATAATTTGCAGAAAACACTTCATTTGTCTAATGATAGAGCGTACATAGGTTTCATATGGTCGTGGTGCAGTACACTAAGAACAGCCATGCCACACCTAACAAATGGTGGGTATGGTACGTGACCTTGCTTAGGAATATGGAAGAATACACCAGTCTTTTCTTCACGTTCCTATTTCTTTTATCTTTCTCTCATGAATTTGCAGCCCCCATGTCATGAATTTTACTGCACCCATGTTACAAGATTGATAAAGTCTTTCAACAAAGAAGCAACAGAAAAGGAAGTCTTCTTCACAGTGTTGACTAGCCATGTAAGGAAATCAGTGTTTGCGATCTGGTCTAGTTGGTGGTCCATGTTGTCAGAGCAAGGTATAGTGCAAGAAGAATCACGAGGACATTAGAAGACATGAGGGCACCTTGTATGCACATTCAATGTGTCTTCTGGTGTCCTCATTTAAAAGTTATTAAAAATATATACATTTTTCTTGCACAACAGCTCGCTTCCAAGTTGTAAGGTGATTCTTCAAATGATTGTTCAAGACTACCGACACTGGAGCACAGTTAAGATGCCACTGCCGGTGCAGCTCACACACTAAGGGTAGTACTGATGAACATGCAAGCATGAGGCAACTCACCGTTTCACACAGCTTGCACAATGCACAGGGAAATTGCCCTAGCCATTCTCAACAGCATTTACCTTCGGAGGGATGGCTTTAGTGAAATATAGAAGGCACGGCAGCAAAAGGAGAAGTTGCACAGCTACAGCAGTGAACCAGTGTGTTGTCAGATGAGCGGCATTAGCAGAATATATGTTCAGTGGCAATGAGATGTATGGTTGCACAGCCAGAAGATCAAGTGCACTGGCGAAGGCAAATTTTGCAGAAAAGTGTCATCTGAAATCTTGGCAGACGATTACTAGCAGAGATGGGTAACAAAAAAAAGGAGGGGCAGATGTGCACAAATGATGCTGCTACAGGTGGCTCTGTGGTGCCAAGAAACTACACATTTTTTTCTTTCAATATGCTTTTATTTCAATCACTTTGCCAGGCAGGCTTCATACCATTCAAGTGTAGCATGTCATATACAAAATAACAGTTGCCACATCTACAATTTTGCAGGAATGCTGACTGTTTCATGCTGCAGCATGTCGCTAACAAGGTGTGTTGCATGGAGTGCTGTACCCCAGGATGTATTGATTCCATGTGCTCCATGGCCATAGTTGTGAACCACCTTCAAGACAGATAAAAAGAAGTACAGATTGAAATGAGTGCACCATTGACCATATTGAAGCTAATAAGCCATAAAAGCAATGTGAATCATTGGACTAGTTGGTGTTACATAAATTTGAATGTTCCAGCATGGAAAGGGACATTCAGCGCCTTTTTCTCTTCATTTGTGAGCATGTCACATTTCATGTTGTCAAGCTTAAGTGCTCATGTGATTACCTTTTTCAGCACTGTATATTTGGTACATAAATCTCTGCCATTCCACCATATATCATCTTGTACAAAAAAAAAAAAAAGTTCTGCGGCGATCACTTTCGGTGATACAATCGCCTTGGCCACGCCATCGGCGCATACAGATTAGCTGCTTGAGCACCACGTCATCTGGTTTTGCGCAACCATCCAATCAACGGCAGTACTATCGCTGAGACGACACTGTCGCCAAAAGTGATCGTCGTAGAACACGTCCCCAGGTGGCACACTTGAGAAGATCCGGGTATGTTGATTCTGGAACAAGGGATGGTGGTTGCCTCGTTGTGAACACCGATTCAAAAGCAAGTTTCCCACCCCGTGCACGCCAAATGGCACCCTACGCCCGCAAAAAAGCTCTTGGAAAACAGCTAGGCGAGCCCACGTTCTTTCCGACCCTCAGCATGCCTGAGCTCCACAATGAGCACCTGCTTGAAGTCATCGAGAGAGTCAAACAGCAGTCAAGGCACACCGTGCAGGGTCGATGGCAGAACCAGCTACCACTGAGCCTACTTGGAAAGAACCTGACCGACCCATTACAAAGCTTGGGGAGGTAGGCAAAGAAATGTTCTTTTTAAAAGGTGCAGTAAACTGATCTGTGGTGATAACTTTCCATGTTAGACCTTTTTTATTAAGGCTTCACCCAGTTTGCAGTATTTTTGCCTGTGTCTGAATTTAACCTTTTTCACACCAACTTGGGTAACTGGATATGTGTCACTATGTATGTGCATCTATAATTCAGACAGGTTCCACGTACGAGCTTTACGGCGGCATTGCTAGAAGGCGCAGCATGTCCAGAGGAAAGCGCAAGAGAGGAGCCTGGCTGCAGTGCACGCCTCGTACATGATACGTTTTGGTGGTGGTAATACGGTGCGTCGCTACATTGCTTGAATGCGAATCGCATAAATGTCGACAGTCATCCTGAGATTGTTCCTGCCGGAATTATTAGTGTCAGTAAAAGAAATTCTTTTTAAAGTGCCATTTTTATTAATAGCATGACCTAATCAAAAAAAATTATTGGACAGATTCCAAATATGCACAGAAGAACCTTGCTGATATTCTGGCCATTTGTATGTTTTCCAGGGTATTACCAGGGTCCTTCCATACTTTCCATCTGGTCATGGAACTTCCCCCAAAATTTCACATTGGGACAGAAGATGGCACCAGAGGCGCTGGTGTGAGTAGAAGGGGAGGCTTCTATGTTGAATTCCAATGGCGGAGTTGGAATGGCTGACGGACTCGGCGAGCGAGCTCTCAACTCTGGCGTAGAGCAACGCCTCCAAATCTGCGAGTGGAACACAACCTGCACCACCGGAGCAAGGCGGAAGCGGAACTTCTATCGCTGAGTTACGCAGGATACCTTGCGTGCTGTCATTTCCTTTCACTGTTTGCCCCAGCACCGCCGCACCAGTCACTTGTCTCTTCAGCGCCGTTCACCTGTTGTTTTTTTTTAAAAGTGCAGAACAGATATCTCGCCAAGCGTGCAGCAGCTTTTGCTTCCTCGCAAGTAGTGACTGGTAGCGCCTTCCAGCAAACAAATGTGGTAAAGGAGATACGTCACGCAGAGTTCCGGTCCACTCCGACGATTTTGGCGGAGCATCTTTTTCTGCTCCACGGAGTGACTCCCGCTCTGAATCCACTCCGACTCTCTCATTGGAACACCTTACTTCCGCCTTTACTCTGTCATTGGAACAAACTTGCTCTGAAATGAGCAGAAAAACTTGCTCCAACTCTGCCATTGGAAATGAACACTAGTCTCACATAGAGCACTTGGGGGCCACAATAGATATGAGGTGGTATGTGGAATCTGGAAAGGACTAATGGTGCCAGCACTAATTTTCAGAAACGTCATCCTATGCTTAAAATCGAACATCTTGTTGGGGTTGGAAGTTAACCAAACATAGGTAGGCCGGTTGGCTTTGGATGGTAAAACCACAAATGAGGCAGTGTAGGGCGACATGGGTTGGCATTCTTTTGTAGTTAGAGAAGCGCTGAGCTAAATTAGTTTCTTCGGAAGAAAGACCCAGGAGCATGGATAAAAATAAATGTGTGACTTAATATGCACAAGTATCTGTACCTGAAAAGCACGGACACAGAACGAAAGAAGAGGTCAAGAAAGTTGGCAATAATTGAAGGTGTAAATAGACAACCAGGAGTCATCAAAGAGAAAGTGAGAGAAACTGGGACAAATGGATACTAAAAAGACCATGGAGATTTACAAGAATGGGAAGAAATAAACTAGAAGGGAAAATCTATGCTAACACAAAGAGCATGCCTTGCTATTTGAGGCTTGAGCTGGTTGCCTAAAGATAAAAACATACCAGAGCAAATACTCGTTACGGGATGAGGCATGTGTATGCTGCAGCAAAAATTCGGAGGCCACTCGGCACATCCTAACAGAATGCAAGAGGGATTTACCCAGTGAGAGCCATAGGTAATGTACAGGTCAGTCTACTGTTACAGACTACTGTTACAGTGCCATGTACGGCATGCACTATACATGGCGCTGCATGGATCATGAGCCATGATCTGTACACCTTTCACCTTTCAGAAGCACTTGGACTTAAAGTGGATGGAAGCATCAACCGGTCAGCAATTGCGATAAGGAGGGAACGTTTAGAGTATTTCATTTCATTTATTTCATCCTTAAAGGCCCGAGGGCATTACATAAGGAGGGGCTACAATTCGTGTAGAACAACGCATAATAGAAATACAAATTGGTGGAAAAAGAGCAGAGAAGAGATTGATATGTCTGGATCTGTTACAGGCATTGGTACAAGGTAGATGAAGTTTTGAGGAAGAGAATAAAGTTTAAGGAAATGCATACAAAAATGCTAGAATGAAAAACGTGTATAGCATACCTGATTAACTCAAGCAGGCTCGGTGATAATTTGTCACCACCCCATTTCAAAGCGGATGCCAATAAATCATCATTGTCATCATCACCGAGGGGGGGGGGGGGAGAGGGGACAATCTACCATGCTGGATGGCCAGGCTGCGCGATCATGCAAATCTTTCACGAAGAAACATGCCTCTCCCATATTTATTTCAGCACGTTTGCAGAATGAACATGCAACGGGAGATTTTTGACAAAATAATCTAGTGTGCGATGCATTTGTGCTTAAATTATACACGTCACCATTGCATGACAGATGTGGCCCCCTCACCCCTAGTAGCCTGCCTCGCACAGTTTCTTGTCAGCTGTCTATATTTGCCCTTTGTCTAGTTAGGTAAGTTAGTTATATTTGGTTACCTGGTTCAGTAAGTTAGTTGATTAGCTGGTTTAGTTAATTTATATTTCCTTTGTAATTATAGTTAGGCAGGTTATTTTAGTTAGTGCACAGTAATTTTGTTGTTAGATAACTCTGGCTTGCTTTATCAGTTAGTGTAAATAATTATAGTTCTAGTTTGCTAGTTAGATGATTGGTTCGGTTAGTTTTTGTAAGTTACCTCATTTACTTAATTACTTCGTTGTTGAATTTAGTTAGTTATTCTGATAGTTTATAAATCACCTATTTGTTTAGTTTAGCCAAGTTAGTTAGTTATATTTGGTTAGATAGCTTAGTCATTGTTTAGTCAGGTTATTAAAGAGTTTAGTTATTAAGTTGTAAGGTTAGTTATTATATAAGTTTGATATTAGTGAGTTTATAGTTAAATATTTAGCTAGTTAGTCATTACTTCTGGAATTTATTTAGTTAATAAGTTTAGCCTTTTAATTAGTACACTTGGTATGGTTGTTTAGGTACCCTTGTAACTTGACCACAGAACATTAGGCATTTTCGCTACATGAAGCATGCTGTCACTACACTGAGATATGTACTGTGAAAAAACTGAAATGCGAGTGGCTAGAAGCAACAACGCAACCCTTTTACTTGTAATTACATAAAAGTGCAATGTGAAATTGCTCTGTAGCCGGTTTCTAATGATGCAGTAGTCCAAAGTGTACCTTTTGAATTATTAGGCCGCTGTTACATACGAGGTCTGTTAGAAAAGTATCCGACCTTTGGCCGAAGAAAAAAAACTGGCATGACTGGAGTGTTGGAAACCTAATCACCCTCAGAGTAGTCTCCTTGGGACTCCACACACTTCTCCCAGCGGTGCTGCCATTGTTGGCAGCATTCCGAGAAGGCCTCGTTCGGAATGGAGTTTAGCTCAGCTGTTGTTGCAGCCATAATGTCCTCTCTTGTCTGAAATCGCGCTGCTTTCGATGGTTTCTTGATTTTGGGAAACAGCCAGAAGTCGCAGGGGGCCATATGAGGAGAGTAAGGAGCCTTTTGAACTACAGAAGTCTGTTTTTTCGCCAAAAAAGTCTGAATCAAGTGTGAGGAATGAGCAGGAGCACTGTCGTGATGGATGCGCCAATTTCCTGTTGACCACAACTCCGGTATCTTGTGCTGCACAGCATCACGTAGGCGACGGAGGACATCCCTGTAGTACTCTTTGGTGATTGTTTGACCCCGTGGTGCGTACTTGTGGTGTACCACACCGCGGGAGTCAAAGAAAGCAGTCAGCATTACTTTGACGTTGCTGCACACTTGGTGGGCCTTCTTTGGTTTTCGTAACATGGAATGTTTCCACTGTGATGACTGGGATTTGGTTTCCAGGTTGTACCCATTCACCCAAGCCACGTCACCAGTGATTATAGTGTTCATGAAGTCGGGGTCACTTTTTGTGGAATCCAGCATGTCCTGTGAGACTTCAACGTGAAGCTGCTTTTGCTCCACCGTTAGCAGATTTGGAACGAATTTCGCCGCAACTCTCTTCATGGCCAAATCTTCGGTCATAATGGAATGTGCAGAAAAAGTGCTGATGCCCACCTCTTCCGCAATTTCTCGGACAGTCACACGACAGTCCCGCATCACCACAGCGTTCACTTCGGCAATGACCTGGTCACTTCGGCATGTTGGTGTCCCACCGGAGCGTGGCTCACTCTCCACTGATGTACGGCCGCCTTTCAACTGGTTGTACCCCTCCTTAATCCATGTGCTGCTCATAGCATTGTCACTGAAAGCCGCCTGAATTTTCCGAATGGCTTCCACTTGGTTGTCGCCCAGTTTCTGGCAAAATTTGATGCAGTAGCGCTGCTCCAGTAACTCCGCCATTTTCCTAGCAATAAAAAACCACCGAGAGCACTGCGCACTTCTTCACTCAAACGCTGCATCCCAGCGACTGACGCTATCGGCAGGCGGGAAAAAATTCGTGCATGCGCACGTAGGTTCATGGTTGGCTTTCAATACGAATACAAGGTCGATTTTCAAATATGAATGAAAAAGAGATGCATACAGAAATAAATATTTTCGAATATGAGCTATTTCTATCAACTGATAGCAAGCTCATCGGTATGAGGCCTGAACTTTGTCACAACTAAGATTCTCTCCCAGCAACTGGGAAGTCAACCTCAACTGTCCTGACATACTCTCAGCCTGTACACAATAGCTCAGTGTTGAGTTTCACTGCTTTAAAGAGTTTATTTTGGTTTGGATGAGGGACAGCTGCATCTCGGCGTCAGCCAACACTTTGTTTTCTTGAGCTCATACTCCTTCAAAGAGGCTGCAGCACTCTTCCTTTCGTGTTAATTCCTCAGTGCATTCGTCCTTTCTGTTCTCATCCTCCTTCCACCATGCGTTCGCCCAATGGATCATTTGAAGCATCCTCTTGGTCAGTTGTACAGTCAACGTTCGATTTTTCGGACTCTCTAGGGACTGCGAAAACATAAAAAAAATCGGGCAGTCCGAAAAAAATGAATGCATGTCTTTAAGGGCTCAAATTGCCACGGGCACGTCTGAAAAAGCTCTTAAGGCCTGCCAGTACACTTATTAGGCATATCGGTGCTTGTACTGTGACAGGAGACGGGGGTGCACGCGAGTATAATTAAGGAATACATACTGTGTCCCGTGACAATTGCCCCTTCCCATGCTTGTTATGCTTCACCGCATAAAATTTTTTTATTGAGGCGAAGCTAACTTTCAGAGACTGGCATTGCACAACGCGCTGTGATTTGCGAGCTTCGAAGCCAATCGCGAGGATGGGATGGATGGATGGATGGATGGAAGGTAGGATCGTCCCCTTTGAAACGTGGTGATGGCAGTTGCCACCATGCTCAGCTTTTTATATTTGTTTAACTGTGTTGTAAGTTATTGAAATTCGCCATTTTCTTTAAATACTTCCTACACTTTTAACCTTATGCTTTTGAGCCACCAATCTTCCAATCACTTTTTGCTAATTTCGACTGCATATTTATTTACATGACTATTGTTATCTCTAAACCCTAGGGCCTCAGGAAGCGTGACTGTGCCTGCATCGACATCGGGCTGGATACCATCACAGTTTAGTATGAGGTGTTCTATTGTTTCTACAGATTTACCACACACAGTACCTGTGTCTTCTTGGTTAAATTTCTTTTTATAGCTGCGCATTCTAAGACATCCCAACCTAGCTTCAAAGAGTAGGGCACTGCCTCTTGAGTTATCATAAAACGTTTCCTTCCTGATCTGCTGTTTCCAGTATCGATATAGTTCAACATTATGCTTCTTTTTCATTGAATTTATTCAATTTTTACATTCCGCGTTTTTAACCTGTCGTTTAATGCTCTGTCTTTCTCCGTCCTTGTGTCTGGCATGCTTACTGGTTAGCTTCCTAGTTCTTTTCCGCCATTGTGAGTCAATGCTCTTTCTGTATAGGTATTTAAATACCTTATCTGCCCACCTGTTATCGTCCAACTTCTTCACGCGTTTTTTGTATAGGATTTTACTCTGAGCTTCCCGTGCTTCAAATGATGCTCAGCCCATATCCCCCTGTACTGCCTCGTTTGTGGTTTTCCCGTGGGCACCTAGTGCTAATCTTCCAACACCTCTCTAATTTACTTCTAGTCTCGACTTAACTTCTGCCCTTAAGCACAGGACCGCATCCCCGAAAGTAAGCCCCGGCACCATCATTCCTTTCCAAATACCTCTCAGTGCTTCATACCTGTTGTACCCCCACAATGCCCTATGTTTCATTATTCCGGCATCTCTTCGCCCTTTGGCTATGAGAGACTGTTCATGCTTTTCCATGTACATCTGCCCTTTGTTTATCCATACCCCCAAGATATTTGTATTCGGCCACTTGGGGTATTTCATGACCTTGTATTGTAAGCTCTTATCAGTTGCATCATTGAAAAACATCCCACTGGACTTAGCTGCACTAAAACTGAAACCTAGACTGTCTCCTCTGTCTCCACAATAATTACCCAGAGTTAGCAAATCTTCCTGGCTATCTGCTAACAGTACAATATCGTCCGCATACATTAAACCCGGTAGTCATTGCTAAACAACCTTTCCGCCTAATCTGTACGACAAATTATACCCTAGATTGCTTCCTTGTAGCCTTCTTTCCATACTTATCGTATAAAGCATGAACAGCAGCGGTGATAGAGGACAACCTTGCCTCAATCCTTTGTGTACCTCAACAGTTGTCGTACTCTTAATTCCTTCCCATGTTATTTCAACATTTTCTCGATACATTTCCAGTAGAAAATCAAGTACCTCATGACCGATACCGTCATCTTTTAATATGTTCCACAGGAGTTCCCTGTTCACATTGTCGTATACACCGCTTATGTCCAGGAAGGCTAAATACAGAGGTCTATTTTCTGCCTTAGCTATTTCTATGCACTGGGTAAGCATGAACAGGCTATCATCGAAGCGCCTACCACTTCTGAACCCGTTCTGAAGTTCTCCGAGTATTCTATTACTTTCTACCCATGACTGCATCTTTAATTTCACAGCCTGCATCGCCAGCCTATATATAACTGATGTTATCGTAATTGGTCGGAAGGATTTTATGTTCGTCTTATTCGTCTTTGCCTTTATAAATCAAATTAATTTTACTCTGTTTCCAGCTGTGCGGAATTTGCTTATTTGTTATGACTGCCTCCAATGCTTTTATCAGCGTTTCCTTGTTTCTTGGGCCAAGTTCATTAATTAACTTGATTGGAATTTTGTCTATCCCCGCGGACGTGCATTTTGGAACATTTGCTTCTGCCTTTTTCCAGTTAAAATTAGTCAGTTCTAAGCTGTTTTCTATTGTGCTATCCTGTGTTGCTCCCTCATTTGGGGCGATTACAAAGGCAGAGTCAGTGCCATTGATGACAGTGGCGAATTTTTTCAATGAAAAACACGGCACCACACGGCAAGAAGCTAGCGAAAGTAGAACCAGCTAGGCCTAACGTTGTGCGGTGGAGGCTACGGCTGCCAGCGTGCGAGAGCACCGGTATGTGGAGGCAAGACTATCGAAATGGCGGCGGTGGTGGCTTTGATGAATGCCATTTTAGACGTGCAGTCAGGGCAATATACATTGACTCTATGGAGTACGTGGTGGTGCTGCGAAGCCATGCAAATTATCGAGCATGTCCGAAAAATTGGGCTTCTGGAAAAAACGGTCGTTAACTAGTCTGGCAATACCTTGTACCGATGACACGGTGTCAACGATGACTTGTTGCGATTCGTCTGTTACTGGAGCCAGCATTAACACGACTTTCGTTCCCTTTCAATAAAATTACAGCTAATTTTCCCTGATAGAAGCACAAATTCCCTGAGGTTTCCCTGAGTATTTCCAGACTATTCAGATTCCCTGAGAATTCCCGGTTTTCCCGTTTGGTAGACACCCTATTTTAGTAGGCGATAATCCGAACGCGCTGCCGTTCCCTGCTGAAAGTGGCGCGATGTGGGCATAATGTTTCGCTTCGGCGACATCCGGCATCGCCCACCAGCTCTATTTCATTTCGGCTTCCCGGTCGCCCTCTTAAAACACAACACGCAATAGAAAAACAACAAAACGCGTCTCGAGCTTCCGGAGCACCACCAGCTCTATGCGTGTCTGCATCTCATGCTGCAACGATCCGCACGATGTTTCGCATTAGTAGATGTCAACAATAGTCAAGTCTGTCACATTTGTTTAGTTATTCGGATTGTACGTTTTCCTGGTTAGTACGTTTTTCTCGCGTTTTTTTCCAAAACGTGTGACCAAGGTTCTACTGTATACATTAGATATCGCCCGTGAAACTACATACAATGTTTCACAAGTACACTCACGCACCGCTCGTTGTAACTGCTGTAGAAATACTTCCCCAGTGGGGCTGACTGCACTACTGGATAGTGCAACATTTGCATAAATCTGTGCTTTAATTTTCTTACGAAAGCGCTTTTAAAATACCATACGGTCACTTAGTAGTGACGGTGAATAATACAGCGGCAAACGTGTGAATGATGAAACTAACTTTTATTGGGCGAACTTGTGCCCACAAAAGCAAGTTACACTCAAAGCACAGCAACAAAGGCGAACATGTTCGGTGACCGCCAAACTCTTATCTGCTGGTCAAACGTGTCAGCTTTTATACATGGGTCATCGAAGGTTCCAGAGTGACCGCTGGTGCCCATGTGTCTTACAGAAAATTCTACACAATTCGCGTCACACACGCAATCGGATTACACAAGTTTCGGTAACAACAAACGATGGGTAGAAACATCGATAACATTTGAGAAACTTCCGATACATGCCGGCGCGTCCTGCGCTGAGCGATAACATTTGTTGGTGAAAAAGCGGTCACCCGAAAGAGATAACCAAATACACGTGTCAATGCTCCCCTCTCAAGAAGCATCGTCACGATGCTACAAACAGGAGTGTGAAAAACAAAGGGACACTTATTAAACAAAATTAAGAAAACAACAAACAAAGTCCAAAGTTAAAAACGAATTAAATTATGGGGTTTTACGTGCCAAAACCACAATCTGATAGTGAGGCATGCAGTAGTGAGGGACTCCGCAATAATTTGGATTACCTAGGGTTCTTTAACGTGCACCTAAACCTAAGTACACGGGTGTTATCGCATTTCGCCCCTATCGAAATGCGGCCGCCGTGGCCGGGATTTCATCCTGCGACCTCGTGCTTAGTAGTCCCAACACCATAGCCACTAAGCAAACACAACGGGTGAAGTCCAAAGTAACAGTGCAAAAAAAGAAAGTCAAAAGCTCAGCTATGCAAAGTCCCAAATTTGGTTAGTGCTGGTAGAACGGCTTAAGTCACGCAACACGGACCAGGAAATGCTGGCGATGAACGCTATGCATGAAAAGGAGCTTTCTGGTAGAAACACGGCCTCTTCCATGGGCCCCGATGCGCAAAGGCGAGCACCATCTGGAGGTGTAGCAAGGAACCGGGCGTGCCACTCTATGAATGGTAAAAACGCTGGAAAAGGGGATTGTGTTTGCATTTCCACATAACATAATTATGTTTTCTCGTATATTTCAATTACAATCCGACACTATCATGTCTGTAGGTGGTGTGTAAGTTGTACTTTAAGATTTTTCTGACGAATTTTACTTTGAGAAATTCAATTAGTTCAGACTACTGCCCCTGGTGCTGCTGCTGATGCTTGTTACACCACAGCTTCCTGGTGCCTCTGTCTTGATATTTAACTGCACGTCTGTGTCATACTCGTATGTTTTACAGCTACTACATTCTTTTTATCCGAAGTCCTGTAAAAATATACCAGAAGGGTTCGATTAAATAACGTATGGGTGCTAAATTCACATTTAGCTTTAGAAGTAAAAATAAAATGAAAAAGAAAAAAAAAAGAGCCGGCTAGGTGCTGTGTATCATGTACCACATACAAAAAGCTGTACCAAACCATCCTCGGACTAACGGTTATAGTATATGAAAGCCACTTTTCACAACTATATGGAACCTAACTGCTACTAGAGGACGTCATTTTTCAAACCCTTGCTGCTATACAAATGAATTGAAATGACTGATCTCAATTACATCTGTCAAGATGTATTTGAGTTGTCCTGATGTCTTCAAATTTCAAACCACTGTCAAGATGTTTGGAAAAATCCAGATGAGTCAGATATGTACTTGGCAATTGTTGCAATTTCTTTAGCGAGTAAGATTGATCCTAGGAGCTTAAAAAGATTTAAAAAGACTGCAAAATCTAAATGATAGTACAAACATTCTTGCTAGGAATTGTGGGATTATATTGTTATGGAGGAAGACGCAGACGAAAAGCTATGTACAAGTATATTTACAATAAGATACGCTGCGCTTGGCCAAGAGGCAACAGCCCGCGCTAGCTTCTAAACGTCGTCGTTTTCTTCTTACTGCTCGGCTCTTCGTCATTGGAAATATTATCCCGTAGCACTACCCCCGGCGGCAAAAGTGCTGTCTTGGAGCGACTAAAGGCCGGAGTCTGAAGCAGTGTAGTAGGTCTTGAGCCTACTGACGTGCACGACATCAGTGGATGATAGAGTAGATGACGAGGTTGAGCTCACAGGAGCAATTTCGTACGTCACAGGCGTCACCTGGCGCAGCACGCGGTAGGGCCTTGTGTATCGCGAAAGGAGCTTTTCGGAAAGTCCGACGTGACGAGAGGGCGACCACAGGAGCACGAGTGCACCAGGCGAAAACTGTACGTCACGGTGGCGGGCGTTGTACTGACGCTGCTGCGTGGTTTGCGAGTCCGTCAGTCGAGCGCGGGCAAGCTGGCGTGCATGGTCGGCGATGCGATGGCGTCGCGCGCATACTCGGTTGTTGAGATCGCAGCAGGAGGAAGTACCGTGTCAAGGGGCAAGGTCGGTTCGCCACCGTAGAGTAGATAAAATGGAGAAAATCCGGCGGTGTCGTGCCGGGAAGAATTATAAGCAAATGTGACGTAAGGAAGGGCAACGTCCCAGTCGTGGTGGTCCTTCGAAACGTACTTGGACAGCATGTCGGTAAGAGTACGGTTTAACCGCTCTGTCAGGCCATTGGTTTGAGGATGGTATGAGGTAGTCAGCTTGTGTTGGATAGAGCAGGAACGCACAATGTCGGCGATAACTTTCGAGAGGAAGTTACGACCACGGTCAGTAAGCAGCTGTCGCGGGGCGCCATGCACTAAGATAATGTCACGCAAGAGAAAGTCCGCGACGTCAGTGGCGCAACTGGTAGGGAGAGCTCGCGTGATAGCGTATCGGGTGGCGTAATCAGTTGCTATGGCTACCCATTTGTTCCCAGAGGATGACGTGGGAAAGGGACTGAGGAGATCTAATCCAACACGAAAGAACGGTTCCATGGGGACGGTGATCGGCTGTAGATAACCGGAAGGTAGCACGTGAGGTGTTTTCCGACGCTGGCACGGATCACAGGCAGCAACATAGTGTTGGACGGAGCGAGCGAGACCAGGCCAATAGAAGCGGCAGCGGACGCGGTCGTACGTGCGGGTTACCCCAAGATGTCCTGCAGTGGGTGTGTCATGCATCTCAAAGAGCACAGTCTGTCGTAGATGTTTTGGCACGACAAGAAGAAGATCAGGGCCATAAGGGAGGAAGTTCCTTCGGTACAGAATGCCGCCCTGGAGGACATATCGGCGAACGGATGCGTTGGTAGGTGTAGAGCGCAGACGCTCGATGAGTACTCGCAGCGATAGGTCTCGGTACTGCTCATCGGCGATGTTAGCGAAGGCAGACACAGAGAAAATGCCGGCAGCGGTACTACTGTCGGCGTCGTCAGGCTCGTCTACCGGGTAGCGAGACAGGCAGTCAGCGTCCTTGTGTAGTCGGCCAGATTTGTAGGTGACAGAGAACGAATATTCTTGGAGGCGTAAGGCCCAGCGACCAAGTCTTCCTGTAGGGTCTTTCAATGAGCATAACCAGCAAAGCGCGTGATGGTCTGTGACAACGGAAAAGGGTCGGCCATATAAGTATGGGCGGAACTTCGCAACCGCCCAAACTAGGGCCAGACACTCACGCTCAGTGATGGAATAGTTGCGCTCCGCGGGTGAGAGGAGCCGGCTGGCGTAAGCGATAACACGGCCGTGGCCACGCTGGCGTTGTGCCAGTACTGCGCCAATTCCGTGACCGCTGGCATGAGTACGGACTTCAGTAGGCGCAGAAGGATCGAAATGGGCCAGAACGCCCCACTGGAAAGGGGCGTCTTTTCAAAAGCTCGGTTAGTGGTCGTGCTATGGCCGCGAAATTTTTCACGAAACGGAGGAAGTACGCGCAAAGGCCGATGAAGCTGTGCACATCCTTGACACACTTTGGAACAGGGCAGTTCGTAACAGCATGGATCTTGCCTGGGTCCGGTTGCGCTCTGTTCGTGTCAACGAGATGTCCAAGGACGGTAATCTGACGACGGCCGAATTGGCACTTCGATGCGTTGAGTTGCAGACCGGCTTGCCGAAAAACGTCCAGGACTGCTGAGAGGCGCTCGAGGTGCGTAGCGAATGTTGGGGAGAATACTATAATGTCGTCTAAGTAGCACAGGCACGTGGACCATTTGCAACCGTGAAGAAGGGAGTCCATCATGCGTTCAAAAGTGGCAGGAGCGTTACATAGACCGAATGGCATCACTTTGAATTGATAAAGACCGTTGGGTGTTACAAAGGCAGTCTTCTCGTGGTCAAGATCATCCACGGCAATCTGCCAATAGCCGGAGCAAAGGTCAATAGAGGAGAAATAGCGAGCACCGTGGAGGCAGTCAAGGGCGTCATCAATCCGAGGTAGGGGATGCACGTACTTTTTGGTAACCCTGTTAAGGTGCCGATAATCCACGCAAAAGCGCCATGAGCCATCCTTCTTTTTTACCAGTGCAACAGGTGACGCCCATGGACTACATGACGGTTCAATAATGTTCTTGGCAAGCATTTTGTGAACTTCAGTGTGAATAACTTGATGCTCAACCGGTGATACTCGATACGGGTGGCGATGAATAGGAGGGGCATCGCCGGTATTAATGCGATGTTTGACAGCTGTTGTTTGGGCCAAAGGACGATCGTTAAAGTCGAAAATATCTTGGTAGGAAATCAGCACGCGGTAGAGCGCACGAGCGTGCTCGGAAGGCATGTCGGGTGCAATCATTTTCTGCAAGTTGGCGATGGTACAAGTTGCCGACTGCGACGGTAGAGGAGGATCGGCTGAATGGTCGTCAACTGAAATCGATGCTACAGAGTGATCCTCGAATGAGCAAAGTTGGGCCAGAGACATCCCGCGTGGCAGCACTTGTGTCGTCAAGCCAAAATTGACCACTGGCAGGCAGACGCAATTCGCCATAATAGATAAAACTGCAAGAGGTACTGTGATCCCGTGTGTAAGGAGGACGTCTTGCATAGGAGCCGCGATGTAGTGACCGTCGGGGACTGGTGGGGATGAC
Organism: Dermacentor albipictus; assembly: GCF_038994185.2. Taxonomy (NCBI): domain Eukaryota; kingdom Metazoa; phylum Arthropoda; class Arachnida; order Ixodida; family Ixodidae; genus Dermacentor; species Dermacentor albipictus. The sequence goes on along the minus strand of NC_091821.1, from coordinate 160,717,415 downwards.
TTGAAGTCAACGTAAGTCAGTGCCGAAGGTGGCAAGTGAACGAAGTCGACGGAACTGAGGCGAGTAGGGTGTTGTTCAGCGGGATCCAGAACAGGCAGGTCGAGGCGGAAAGTACTGGCGGAGCAATCGATGAGAGCAGAACGTGCGGAGAGGAAGTCTAAGCTGAGGATGATGTCGTGGGGACAGTGAGCGATGACTGAATAGCACGATTGTTGAGCGATCGGCGAAGGAGACGCGGGCATTGCACATACCAATTACAGGGGCTGTTCCGCCATAGGCGACATGGACAACATGCGTCGTGGCGGGCGTGATAATTTTCTTGAGCCGGTTACGAAGGTCAGCGCTCATTACGGACCAATGCGCCCCAGTGTCTATGAGTGCAGACACAGAAACACCGTCGACTTGGACGTCAAGAAGGTTCAGATGAGTGGGCAAGGTCAGTAGAGGATTTGGTGGCGTAGGGAGCAATGCAGCGTCACCTCGAGGCGCTGCATCGTCTAGTTTTCCGGCTGGAAGCGGCGTCCGAAGGGAGTCGGCGAATAGGAGCGATGGGGCTGGGGAGAGCGAGATTGTCGTCGTTGGGGCGAAGGCGAACGAGAATAGGGGCGGTTCGGCACAGGAGAGTCAGCGGCGGCGTTATTGGAGCGTGCGGCATAGGGATGAGAAGGGCCACCTGGGGGGGCGAGAGTAGGCAGTATAAGTAGGCCGGGTCGGGGAACTCCAGCAAC